>NC_048418.1:18553441-18629182 GCF_013103735.1 Etheostoma cragini
TTATGGACAGGATATCGAGGCGTAGTCGGGGCGGGGAGGGGTTGCAGTTCGGTGGGCTCGGGATATCATCGCTGCTTTTTGCGGATGATGTGGTCCTGATGGCATCATCATCGGCCTGTGACCTTCAGCACTTACTGGATCGGTTCGCAGCCGAGTGTGAAGCGGCTGGGATGAGGATCAGCACCTCTAAATCTGAGGCCATGGTTCTCAGCAGGAAACCGATGGAGTGCTTTCTTCGGGTAGGGGGTGAGTCCTTACCCCAAGTGAAGGAGTTTAAGTACCTTGGCGTCTTGGGGGGACCATGGAGCGTGACCATGGAGCGTGAGATTGGTCGGAGAATCGGAGCAGCGGGTGCAATATTACATTCCGTTTATCGCACCGTTGTGACGAAAAGAGAGCTGAGCCAGAAGGCAAAGCTCTCGATCTACCGGGCAATTTTCGTTCCTACCCTCACCTATGGTCATGAAGGCTGGGTCATGACCGAAAGAACGAGATCCAGGGTACAAGCGGCCGAAATGGGTTTCCTCAGGAGGGTGGCTGGCGTCTCCCTTAGAGATAGGATGAGAAGCTCAGTCATCCGAGAGGAGCTTGGAGTAGAGCCGCTGCTCCTTCGCGTCGAAAGGAGCCAGTTGAGGTGGTTCGGGCATCTGGTAAGGATGCCTCCTGGGCGCCTCCCTAGGGAGGTGTTCCAGGCACGTCCAGCTGGGAGGAGGCCTCGGGGAAGACCCAGGACTAGGTGGAGAGATTATATCTCCAACCTGGCCTGAGAACGCCTCGGGATCCCCCAGTCGGAGCTGGTTGATGTGGCTCGGGAAAGGGAAGTTTGGGGTCCCCTACTGGAGCTGCTGCCCCCGCAACCCAACTAGGATAAGCGGATGAAGATGGATGGATGGATGGATATACATATCTTGAGTGTTTTTTGTACCCAATAATCAACAGTGGTGGTTAACTTGCAACATGGGCTTTAAGCTATCCCAGCATACACAAGGCTCCTGGGGTGAGGAGGTCTCCACGTTGTGACAAAGATAGGATACGTTTTGTCTAACTTTCCACTACCACCTAGCTTGATGATGATTCTGATGAACTGATTCTAGCGTTTGCTTTGAAAGGATGATGCTGTAATGTTGTTTACATGATTATTGCCTTCAGTGGTTGGCACCCTAAAATGTGTCCACCCTCCCACTTACGCTAATTCTTTTCTTTTGAAAAGTCCCAAACTGGAAGTAAATAAACGAGACGCTAATGAGAAAGTGTCAGGCTGTTTTGTCAAGGACAAAGCAAGGCGTATATTTGTATTGTTTAGCACAGGGGTGGGCAATTAATTTTCTCAAGGGCCACATGACATACAGGGATTGTTGTGGAGGGGCGGCCCATAGGCTAAACTCAATTCTGTCCAAAATTAATTTTATCTCTTTATATAAAGGAGTAAATTTGAGGTCGTAATGAGCTCAGGGCATGCGGTATTCTGGCACCGTGCCGGATCTCCTGCATGCGGCCATGAGGAAAAAATAAAAATAAAAACATATTTTGGGAACTTGCATGCTGTTTGCACAAATGTGGGGGTTTGCTCCTCGGCGCAGTGGCCGCGTGTTTGACTCCGGCCTGCGGCCCTTTGCTGCATGTCGTCGTCCCCCCCCTTTCATGTCTTCATCTGTTCTGTGGAAATGGAGGCCTAGAATGCCACAAAAAAATAAACTAAAAAAGAACCGGCTGTTTAATATTTTAAAGTAGGGCGGGTCTTTGCCAAAAAGTGAGAGGGCGGTGTGGTCTCCTGGAGACCGTCTCCAAGGCAAAGTTAATCAAACATGTAGATAAAAGCCGTTTCTCAATGTCAAGGGTCCTTCCTTGGTTGGACTAGTCCTTTCAAGTCAGGTCCTGAAGAGGCTAGGTCAGAGTCCTCCTTAGCATTCAGAGAACATATACAATGGAACGGTTTAGCAAGTGTCATTGCATGCTTGCGTCATTGAATTTGTTTTGCTGCCTTCACTTCTGCCCTGCATTTCAAAACACTAGCCATCTGTTCTCCTCAAACTAAGCACACAGCTTTACCTTTTACTTCAGTAAATTCATACTTTGAAGTCCATGTGTGGTTAAAAACTTGGTTCTCTGTATCCGCCTTTTTTCCCCATGATCTGACATTTTTTAGGGATAACAGCTCATTTACGTCCATAATCACATCTCGTGAGCTCAATTTGCAGCCATCTGGGGTGGCAGTAGCTCAGTCTGTAGGGAGTTGGGTTGGGAATCGGAGGGTCACTGGTTCAAGTCCCCATACAGACCAAAAAGTATGGAGTGTGGATTGGTGGCTGGAGAGATGCACTCCACCTCCTCTGGAGCAAGGCACCGTACCCCCCAACCGCTCAGGGCGCTGGTTCAGCTGGCAGCCCACTCACTCTGACATCTGTCCATTAGTGCATGTATAGGTCCTGAGCATGTGTGTGTATTTCAGGCCTGTGTGTGATTACTAACAAAGTGTGTACACAGAGTGTAAATTGTAATTTCCCCACTGGGGATTAATAAACAAATTAAAATGCCCAAGTCTGATTAAGCACCAAGCTGTTAGGGCCACAAGGTTATGTTACATTTATTATTGTTTGTATTTTGAGAAACTCTGTAGTGTGCCGTTGGATGGTTTTGCCATGTTGGAGAATATGTTACAAGTTTTCAAGCGAAGCTACGGCCTGTAGTTTCTGTTGCCCGGCTATGAGCCTGTTTTGTAACGTCACATGAAACGGCGTTTTAATTGAGAAATACTACAGGGAAGTGGACGTAAAGGAATGTGTAAAAGAAACAGCATTTTACATATTAATTTCACGTTTAATAATAATTTATGTTGATGTCTGCTAATAGAGTTAATACATATGGGAAGTTTAATACATACAGCATAAAAACACTCAAGTGTAGACTGTCAAATTAAAGGAAAAAGGGTTTAAATTAGACACGTCATGTTGTATGTAAAGTAAAAGTATTTGGTTATTTATTTTTTCAACTCTTACGGTGATTCAAGATATTTAAACTGTGTTTAAGGAATGTTTTCAAACTAGCCTACAAAAAGACAAGAAAGCTTCTTGAAGCATCAGTGAAAGGACAGCCAGCCCATTATTCAGCCAGTGACTTTCCAGTAAAGTTACTCAATATTTAAAACTTACAACTTCCCTTCTACAGATAGTGAAAACTGGTCATCTAGTTTAAACCATATCAACCATTAGTTTATTATATGTGATGCCGTTTTATAGGACTGTAGGACACGACTGTATTTCCTCACTCTTTGTAAAATGGGCTGTATGCGTCTCCGGTTGCCTGGCATGCTGAAGGCAGTTGTTTGGTGTCTGTGTGAGGATCTTTTCTCTCAGCGCTACATGTACACACCTCTGTATGATTCACATTGACAGAGCTGAGAATGGACGCCTCCGGCCCCGTGCTGGCTGGCTGCTACTATAGCTGCTGTTAACAATAATATATCTACTGTTACTGTCTACCGTTCCCTACCCTGAGTCTTGCTGTACCGAATAGTTCAGTACATTAGGAGAAGAACATCAAGGCTGAGTTACAGTAGATTAACTACTAGGGTAACCTAATATAGTGTTAGGTCGAGGAGTGTAAACAAGGATGCTAATGGACATATGTTTGAAAAAGGACTTATAAGAAAAAAAATCACATACACCATGTCTGCCTATTAGTGTTAAATGTTATTTATTAAAAGTGAATCAAAACAAGATATTGATTTTTTTATACTGTATTACCTGGATTTTTTAATGTGACACTTTCCAAGTAAGGGTGCCCACCTTAAAACTACACTGTGTCAACTACACTGCCGAGGTCAAGTACATGCCCTTGGTACGCGCTTGCACTTAAAGGATATCTTACATCTCGTCCTGAAAACATAAAATCATGTTAAACCAAATTATTTTAAGTTTTCTTTAAGTCAGTTTTCAATTAAATTATGTTATTAGACACCGTTTGTATAAAAGTAGACATTTTTTTATGTAAAAGGGAGATAAGTCATTTTACTTCTAATGGATTATTTTTGAACCAATGGCAAAAATATTTTAAAGAGATTCTTTTGAAAATAAAATATTTCCGTTCAAACTTTAAACTGGAAAATTGCATCTTAAATCTGCATAAAGAACATGTAGAAGAGGCCATTAGACATATTTTTCTTTGCCCCTTACTGAAAGTATAACTATATAAATAAATATAGGCTGATATACAGTGGTGTGAAAAAGTGTTTGCCCCCTTCCTCATTTCCTGTTCCTTTGCATGTTTGTCACACTTAAGTGTTTTGGAACATCAAACCAATTTAAACAATAGTCTAGGACAACACAAGTAAACACAAAATGCAATTTGTAAATGAAGGTGTTTATTATTAAAGGTGAAAAAAAAGCCTAACCATCATGGCCCTGTGTGAAAACATACTATAACTGTGGTTGTCCACACCTGAGTTCAATTTCTCTAGCCACACCCAGGCTTGATTATTGCCCCACCTGTTCACAATCAAGGCATCACTTAAATAGGAGCTGCTTGACACAGTAAGGTCCACCAGAAGATCCTTAAAAGCTACACATCATGCCAAGACCCAAAGAAATTCAGGAACAATTGAGAAAGAAAGTAATTGAGATCTATCAGTCTGGAAAGGGTTATAAAGCCATTTCCGAAGCTTTGGGAATCCAGCGAACCACAGTGAGAGCCATTATCCACAAATGGCGAAGACATGGAACAGTGGTGAACCTTCCCAGGAGTGGCCGGCCGCCCAAAATTACCCCAAGAGCGCAGTGACGACTCATCCAAGAGGTCACAAAAGACCCCACAACAACGTCCAAAGGAGTGCAGGCCTCACTTGCCTCAGTTAAGCTCAGTGTTCATGCCTCCACCATCAGGAAAAGACTGGGCAAAAATGGCCTTCATGGCAGAGTTCCAAGGAGAAAACCACTGCTGAGCAAAAAGAACATCAAAGCTTGTCTCAATTTCTCCACAACACATCTTGATGATCCCCAAGACTTTTGGGACAACATTCTGTGGACCGATGAGACAAAAGTGGAATTCTTTGGAAGGTGTGTGTCCAAGTATATCTGGCGTAGAAGGAACACTGCATTTCATAAAAGGAACATTATACCAACATTAAAATATGTTGGTGGTAGTTTGATGGTCTGGGGCTGTTTTGCTGCTTCAGGACCTGAAAGACTTGCCGTGATAAAAGGAACTATGAATTCTGCTGTGTACCAAGAGATCCTGAAGGAGAATGTCCGACCATCTGTTCGTGTACTCAAGCTGAAACGAACTTGGGTTCTGCAGCAGGACAATGATCCTAAACACACCAGCAAGTCCACCACCGAATGGCTGAAGAAAAACAAAATGAAGACTTTGGAGTGGTCTAGCCAAAGTCCTGACCTGAATCCTATTGAGATGTTGTGGTATGACCTTAAAAAGGCCGTTCATGCTCGAAAACCCTCTAATGTAACTGAATTAGGACAATTCTGCAAAGATGATTGGGCCAAAATTCCTCCAGGACGCTGTAAAAGCCTCATTTCACGTTATCGCAAATGCTCGGTTGCAGTTGTTGCTGCTAAGGGTGGCCCAACCAGTCATTAGGTTTAGGGGGCAATCACTTTTTCACACAGGGCCATGATGGTTTGGATTTATTTTCACCTTTAATAATAAACACCTTCATTTACAAATTGCATTTTGTGTTTACTTGTGTTGTCTTGACTATTGTTTAAATTGGTTTGATGTTCCAAAACACTTAAGTGTGACAAACATGCAAAGGAACAGGAAATGAGGAAGGGGGCAAACACTTTTTCACACCACTGTACATCCAACTTCTAATTCTGCTGTTATTTGTGCCCACTATTTCCCAGACTTTCTCAAAATATCTAAAAGACACACTAAAAGTAATTTGTGTGAAGTGGACTAGATCTGTATGATTTGGTGGAAATGACACACTTCATTGGAAGTGGTGAAATTGCACTGCAAGGCAGAGCTGGCCATTTTCTGCAGGAAAGTGCTATGTAGGAAAAACGTACACTCTTAAGAAGATGTCAGGGCTCGACTGAATTTGTGATGGAGCTTACCCCACAGACCGCAGTGGACATATGTGGGCTTGCACTAGAGGTTCCATTTATTTTCGCATGAAAGGATGTATTTCTTTCACTCTCTGTGACAGCTGCAGAACATTTCCGGTTAAGCTTGTGTTACATTTGCCAAACTCATACATAAAACTCAATTCATATACCGGATGGGAGGTGTCACAGGATCTGCAGTTGTGCCAGTTGTAGCAAGTGTACCATTTAATGTTTGAGTATGGCAGAAAATGTTTAATTCATGCATTGCCAAATTTTCTTAAGAAAGCTTTTTGTTCTTATTAAACAATTGATGCCAACTTTTCCTACAACAAAACTAGTGTATGTGTGGCCGTACTGAAAATAAAATCCAGGGTTGTGATTGTATTTGTTGTTCATTTTTAGGTGGTAAAATTGTAACAATCCCCAAATACTCTCGGCAAAGGGAAAGTACAACGCGTAAAATTAAGGAAACGGGCGTCTCTCTGATATTAATAAAATAAGGTTGTGTTCACCCTACCCCTGCTACTCAATCAAACCGCTACTATGTCATCCACCACAACCCCTTAAATACCGTTAAGTGACAGTAATAACCTTGTCCACTGACGAAGTACAACATAGATTTGAGTTTCACAAAGTGTATTGAAGCAAAACAAAGCAACGTACTCCTTCATACAAACATATTCATAAACAATCCCGCACATCTAAACCCCTCCACCAGAGAAAAGACCCAATGTCCCACTGTTCAGAAATAATCCGGATAAACAAAAGTCCTCCTCCTTTGAAACCAAACCACGAACACAAACAAAAAGATGTCGGGTGAAGCGTGGCGAGAGCCGCCGTCAATATGAGTTGACGGGTAACTTACGCGACCTCGCCAAGTCCGATTAAAAGAAGGGTGGAGGCAGTAGACCAGAATGTCTTCCAATTGATAATCCACTGAGAAAAAGTAAACCATTTATCCCGCGGTGTATCCCATCTGGCAGGCCTGCAAAAAACCAGAGCCCTCCTCAATCGTGACCGCCTCTCCCCGAAGTCTCTCTCTCCTCGATTGATCAGCTGATTCCAAATCGTCACAAACACATCCCCTTTATACCCCCGCCTACACAAACCACTCATAATGTATACAAATGACAGTCTGCAAACAATCCGTGGTCCCAGCTCAGGCCTCAGATAACACAGCTTATTATATCTACAAGTGACAGCAAAAAACAAATACACATAATGCATGTTCCCCATCACATAAAGAAAAAGCTGCACATGAAGATGGTATGGGTGACCATTACAAAGTATATAGTTGTCCTTTGTCATCTATGTATTTTAGATAATGCTTTTGTCAAATGTGCTAAGCAGTTTAACATTCCCACCCTGAAATACGTAACTAAAAACTCATTGTTTCACATTAAATTACAGAACTGTGAAAACACATCGGCGTGATGTAATTACATTTACTTTGTATCTGAACAGTTGTTTTGCGTGCTTCTTTTCTTACCTTCTCTGTGAACTTAAGGGAAGCTAACCTCTAAATTCTTCATAGCTTGCTATCCATTGGGTCTTGTACTCTATTTGCCAGATGTTATTTTTGGCAAACTGTTTGGATTTTTCCCTTGGAAAGATACATAATACATGTTGTCTCTTTCACCCTGCAAAGGCAGGTTTGAACCTAAAAGACCCTAAAATGACTCTCAGACCAGGCCAGTAAAATAAAAAGATAAAGTTTACCCTGGGTCAAAAACTGGAAAAAAGTCAAAACCCGGCAGGGGGGAGAGATGAGGCAAATGTATCCAAGAGGGGATCCGGCCAGAGAGCAAGAGTCCAAAAGGCTGGCAGAGAAAATGGCTGGAACGCTGAGGCAGGAGCACAGAGACAATCTGGTGGGGAATTTTAATGGCCGTGGGCCAGAATATAAGGCACTGGGCTAATGAGGAAGTGGGAACAGGTGTGTGAGGGAGGGGTTTCTGCAGGGCAGGTGGGAGTGGCAGGATCTGAATGGACCGGACATGGCAGTACGTGGCAGGGGGAAAAAACAGACAGCAAAAATGTTCCCCACTTCTGTCCTTAACTCTCTATCTTGCTTCCCCTTTTTTCCCGCTTTTGATTCTCTCCTCTCTCTCTTATTAGGTGGTGAGGTAGCGACCCCAAGGTTCACCCAGTATTTCCGCGGCAGCCTGTCAGGACTGACAATCCGACCAGGCCGCATTGAAACCCAGAAGGTTATTTCCTGTTTGCAGGCTTGCAAAGAAGGCCTTGATATCAACTCCCTTGAAAGCCTTGCTAAGGACATCAAGGTGGGTGGAAACACAAACGCACACACACAGACACACACTCTCTCTCACTCCACACTTTCACCTATGGTTGGTACTAGTACAGTTACTGCTGCCACCTTAGCTGTGCTGCCCAGGAATCATATGTCCCTTTTTAGGGGGCTTTCACACCTTCCTGGTTTGGTCCAGACTTTCGGACGTTTCACTTTCATCCTAACCAAAATTACAGGTGCGAAGCCTCCCACAGACCCCGGTCCAGACCAAACAGCCTTAAATTTTGTCCAACCAAAAGAGGTAGTCTCGAACCAGATCAAACTGAACCATGGTCCAGTTTATCCCTAGTGTTTATCCCCCCATTTTTTGAGGATGGTTCTGACTTTCGGACTAAATCCGGGATGCTCTGGCGGGCTATTTTTGTGTTATAAGACCAGAGAAGCTCCTTAAGGAACAGCTCGGTGCTTGGTGAGTATGTGAAAGAGAGCGTGATGGTTAATGCACTCAGAGCAGACAGCTGTTGACTATCAGCGAAGAATTAAGCAGTTTATTTGTTAAGTCTTAGTCATAGTTTGTCACTGAATAAATGCTGCAGTTCCTCAAACACAAGTAAAGTTTCTGTCTTTCTTCTCAACAACGTAAAAACGCAAAGGGCAGTGGAAGCACGAGGAGAGCAAAAGAAAGGAAAAACTCAAAAGAACTGACACTTAAGAGAGAATGGAGGACGGGGAAGCCCTTCAAACCAAAAATTACAACTATAGGGAGATGCAGCTCACGTTTGTGATGAGGACAGGACGTAGTTATGTAAAACATGAACCTTAGTCCGGATCTTGGTTCAGACTTTCAGATGTGAAAGCCCCCTTAAGCAGTACAGATGCTACTCTATAACACACATCCTTTAATATCAAACAGTCTAGTAAAACAAATTGATCTACATGTCTTTCCCAACTAAGATTAAACACAAATAACGTAAACACAAATGTTTGAATCTGGAGATTTGGAAGTTTCTTTGAGGGCAAATAGTGTTGTGTTTGTGTGTCCAGTTCCATTTTAACCCTGCCCAGTCTGTGCTGGTGGTGGAGGGAGAGGATCTGGACAGCATCAACACAGCCATGACTAAGGTCTCCTACATAAACTCTCGCCAGTTCCCTACACCTGGCCTCCGACGTCTACACATCACAACCACAGTGCGGTAAGTGCTCATCGACTACTCACTCTTTGACTTGTATTTAACATCCAGCAAATTTTATTTTTTAAAAACACCAAAACCTTTATTGTGTTGTATTCAGTGTCATTAGATTTAGAACGTAGCCACTGTAAACAGCAGAAAACCAATTCTACCTTAAAAATATAATTGGAATATACAGATCTGCTGCTTCATGTCGTGTGTGTGTGTGTGTGTGTGTGTGTGTGTGTGTGTGTGTGTGTGTGTGCGTGTGTGTGTGTGTGTGTGTGTGAACTCTTTGACAAATTTCTTTGACTGTGTGACTAAGGAAGCACATTTCGCAGGTATTCTGTTTGATGCATACATAATATATAAGACAAGTTCATGAACTTACATCACATGATCTACAAACAGACAGAGGAGTGGGGGTTAAAGCATTAAATACAAGCTCTGTCAGATGTGTTGCGTCTGTCTTTGAGCCACAGACAGTGACATGGCAAAGAAGAGATTATTCTAAAATATTAACCCTCATGTTGTCCTCGGGTTAAATTAACCCGTTTTCTTATAACAATGTTCTTTTTAACTACCCAAAATACATATGATTGATTCCACATAACGCTCTTTGGCAAGTACAAATCCCTACTTTGATTAAAGTTATTAAGTTAGTGTTATGTAGTGTTTAATGTCAAAGTATCAAAAGTGTTGAAAAAGAGACAAAAACGTAAGAAAAAGTTAAAACATGTACAGAAAGCGTCAACAAAAGTGTTACATTTTTCAACTTTGATGGGGAGACAACACAAGGGTTAAACCCCTAAACAGACCAGCTAGCAACACACACCTGTGGGTGAACAGAGAGATCTTGCTGCTATCATTTCATTCGTTCTGTTTTTCCTCTGTCTTTGCCTGGGATTCCATTTCTGGATTTAATTTGATTTGAGTTGACTTTGTCCGCTCCCAAGGATGGTGATGTCAGTTGGTCTGAAAGGCCAACATTTATCCAAAGCACATTATCTTGACAGCTGCTAGCCGCATGGTTATGAAATCTAATTACAAACACTTTGGTCCAGAACAGTGTATCATGACATGAAAATGCCTGGCTTGCTTAATACTTTTAATGGATAGTTAAAGGATGAATACTCATCTTTTTGGGGAACCCCTGACATTTTCTATAATGCCATCATGAGTCCAAAATCTCCACTCACAGACAGGAAATATTAAAGTGATGGACAGGATATATTTGACTGACAACCTTAATGCGATTTTGCGTGTGTGTGTGTGTTTGTGTGCTTCTCCTCACTCTTAAAGTCTTTGTTCTTCCTCACACAGCTCTGTGCACAATGTGTTATAGTTTGTGTGTGTTTCAGTTGTTTGCTGCGTGTGTGTGTGTGTGTGTGTGTGTGTGTGTGTGTGGTCCCGTCTCCACACCCATCCAGCGCCTGTTCGTTTGTTGAGCAGCGAACGCAGACAGCTCAAATCAGGTTAGGCGTGTGCTGGTCGATAAAGTGAGGCGCAGGAGTTAGGTGAGCAGCTATACAGCATTTCACAGCTCCCCTCAAGATTTACCCAGACATGTTGAGTCTGCCGTCTGTGACTGAAGCGAAAACAAAATGTACATGTAGTCCCATTACACATTAATATTTCTTAAATTCTTCCTGAAAGTGTTGTTACAAATTCTGACGAGCAGCAGGAGGAGTTCAGTGATAATTCAGATAATTTAGCATTTCAATAAGCCTGGCTGAAGACCTTAAACACTAACATCCATATTTGCATAATTTTATATTATTCTCAAATGGAGTATACTCTTCCAGTTTGGGCCAAGGTTGGGGCTTATTGCTTATTCAGACCTCCAAGTGATGCTTCTTTTTATTGCAACATTGTATTGTATTGTAACTTAACTTTTTTGCTGTCTTCTTGATACACTACAGTCGCTTGTGGTAGGAATGCTTCTGTTTACGGTGATGGTTCAGAGTAATTTCACCCTAGGGTCCTTTGCATCACGACCTGGAGCCAAACGACCCCCCATAGGGGGTCAAACAATGGGCGAGTTAGTGTTATCAGCTGACTAGTTTAGTGCAGGCGCTAATGGAACCAACTGTGTATCTCGTAAATTACCCCACCAATAACACCCTAAATGATACCAAGCTTTTACAGTAGTACAAATAGGTTATGTACTTTTAAAAAGATGGATTGGGAAGTTCGCAAGTACACCAGGAGTTTATTTAAATCTGCTAGCTTCTGCTCTATGCTGCTACCGGCAGTAAGACGAGTGCTAAGGGACGGCTACTTCCAATGACTGCAAACATATTTATTAATTTAATGATTAAATAAGGTAGTGTCTCCAAACTTACCTCAATTATAAATTGTCTCCTGCTGTTGAGTAAAATCCTGAGGCAGTTTAGGAAACATTTTTTTATTTAACCAAATATACATTCTGCAGAATAAATGGGGATACCAAAGCAATTACCAAATGAATTCCTGAAGTTACTAAAAAGGTGACTGGCATTAGGGAAGGATTCCTTCTTGCCAGTTAATAGTTTATCACCAGCTGACTCCATTTAACAACCCTTAAGGCCGTTTTATGATTGTGCGTATAATCGACGTAAACGATGGCGTACCCCCACAGATCCCTCTGCGTCAACGCCGTGGCCTGACGCGCACCTCTTGAAAAGCAGCGACGCGGCTTGTTAGCGTTGCATTCTCCCCCCCCCGGTTCTCCTTCTCCATAAACAAGAAATCAAGGAGAGGGTTAACTTTTCCTGCTTCCCATTTCCCAACGTGATCAGAAAGAACAGGGGAAACACTTTGTTTCTCTCACTATGACTCTAGAGTCGCTGCTCACTCTGAAGCTAATCGCCGTCACTCTCTCATTTCTCCTTCGCTCTATCACCCACTACACACACACACACAGTCGGCCCGACGCACACACCAGAGCAGAAGTATAAACATCAGGCCACTTACGTAGGATACGGCAAAAGCTGCGTGGAGCCTCCGCACGACCATAGAACGGCCTTTAGAAATGGCGATCAGTGATTATCCCTTACTGGAAAATGATTTGACATCATGCCCAGTCTGTGCTGGTCAGGTCATGCACCTCATAGGCCCTCAAGATGTATTTCTTAATCAGGATCTTCATAAACGTAATGGGCCAGAAAGTCAAATGAATACCCAAATTATTTACATGAACAATATGTGTATTTGTCCTTGCTATTCTTTTGAAGACAGCAGGACACAGTTGGAAAAAGGTAATGCCACATATGTCCCTGCATCAACCAGGTTTTAGTAACATTTACATTTTATGACAGTTGGTGGTTGTTTGCAAATGTTGCCAGGCTACTGTCATTGAAATCCAACCAAACCCCACCCACACAGTCCTGATGGAGCAGTTTAGTTTAGTAAATTCCTAATAAAATAAATGAAGGTTTTTTGGCCCTCATACTTTAGCTTCGGTTGTTACTTTATTTTTTAACAGTATTTCTAATAAACAAAATAAATAAAAACCTATTTGTCACTTATATTTTTTGCACTTTATGATAATTATTTGTGACGGAGAAGGACACAAATACACGAAAAAGCCAACATGATACAAATAGTTAACTCAAGATAAAAGAAGTGAAGCAGTAACACTGGCGCTGTCCCGTCCTGTAACCTCGCTCCTGTTCTGTGTGCCTGTCAGGTGTTTTGGCGAGGACACGTGTCTCTCCATCCCAGACATCAAGTCAGTGGTTATGGTCCTGCCGCCCAGTGAACCAAGAATCACCATCACAGGATCTAATCGGCTCGTCAGGCCGTCCAGTGACCTGCGGGGCCCGCTGGGTGTGGCACCTTTCAAAGAGCTTCACATCACCAGCACAGTAATGAAGGCAGACAGCTTTGGTGGATGTGAGTGGAGACTGCCTGCACTGTTAAGATGCTCTCACGTCATACCAGCCATGTAGTTATTTTTCAGTTAATGTTAGTGTTTTTCCTTATGTGCCCTGGATATTTACTAATTTTAAGCTGTGATTGGGAAGAAACCTTTTGTGGTGTGAAGTTTTGGACTGATGAACTGAGGCCACTGCCAGAAGTGAGTGTTTCATTTGCATACTAAACTCATTTTGTGTACATGCATACAGCCCGCAGACCAGGTGTGATGGAGGTGATGCATAACCTGGACTACTGCGATGTGCTGGTAATTGGGGAAGAACTGAATCCTGAGAGAGAGAGTCTGGAGATTCATCACAGTGCGTTGTTGGGAAAACACCTGGATGCCACCAACTCCACCTCTGGAATATCAATATATGGTAGGCGAGGCTAACACTGATAGGAGGGACAATGTGTGGCATTAATGTTCTGTGGTTGGAGGACACCTTAAAGTCTTAAAGAAATTCTCTGAAAATGGCTTGCCTTTATTCCAGCAAGAAGGTAAACATTCACTCTTTATGACAGCTGTGAAGGTCCCTGAAATCTGCAGTCATGACACATCAGAGCTGCAAACTGCCATGGTGCTACATGACATATTTTAGTATAACGTGTTTTTCCTGCATGTTACTAGGTGTGGACTCCATGGCTCACTATGAGCAGGCACTGAGACAGGTGCGCTACAGGAACTGGCGACCTGCCACCCTTAGCGAGCGAAGGCTCAGACTCACTTGCTCTGAACTCAATGGGCGTTACACCAGCAATGAGTTGAATTTGGAGGTCAGTTTGCCATATTTTTCAACTCTTTAAAATAAATTAGCTTTCTGATCTACAGTTTATCTAATACCATCAGCTGTCTTTTATGTTTGTTGCTCCTTTTCTCCATTTGCTTTTATCTTGCTTCTAATCTTTCCAATGCTCAGTTAGTTCCTTTCATATCACATACTTACATCATAGTATTGTCTTATTTTTGTGGTTTGACAAATTATGGTCCCCCTTTTTTGCTCTTAATGCTCTTTGTCCCACCTCTGTAGGTCAGCGTTCTTCACCACTCAGCTCCTGTGGAACATGTCAATCATATGGCTGTTCAACCTCAGTACATGAGACCCGTACATCACCCACTCATGATGCACACTCTGAACACACACATGTCAGGTAAGCCACAATTGTAATTTAAATGTAAATTTTGTGAAGATTTGGTGCTGTAAAGATGTTTTAACTGGTCAATCATGTGCTTATTGTATACCAGCTGTAAGCGAAAATCTTTCTTCCTAAAACCAGATGGATTACTTATGTCACATGCATCTAAACCTCTTATTTCATTCCTACAAGGTCAGCTTAAACATACAGTATTGTGCTGTTCTTACGGTACAGTGGTTGGACTCAGAACCTCTTCCACATATGGCAATGGATAATTATAATAGACATCTAGATTTGTTCCGTTTAACTCAGTTCTCATTTCAAATAAGCAGCTATAATGATTAAACTAGAGAATACTCTGGTGTAAACCATTGTCTGAGTTGCTGCATCCCCACATCTAAACAATCAAATTCAAGAGAAAAATGTTTAAAGCTAAAAGAAAGAAGGTCAAAACAGGAAAAGACTAAAGTGGGATTAATGGTATGCGGAGGCACCGAGCTTTCACTGTAGCCTACGTAAGTGGCCTGAAGTTTATAGTTGTGTAGTAAGACTAGCATGTGTGTGTGCTGGGGGAGTGATAATTAGCTTTGGAGCAAGTACTGACTCTGGAGTCATAGTGAGAGGAACAAAGTGTATCCCGTGTGCTTTCTGACCACGGTGGAAAATGTGTAGCAGGAAAAGTTAACCCTCTCCTTGACTTCATGTTGTTTATGGAGAAGGAGAACCAGGAAATGAGTCGGGGGAAAGGCAACGCAACGCTACCGAGCCACGGCCAAGCGAACTAATCACATGTGTTGCAGCCTGCGTCACAAATGTCTTGTGAGGTGTACGTTAGGCTTCGACATAGGCTACGGCATATAAGGCGTAAGGTACGGTGTAGGGCAGGTATATCCATGTACCTACGCCGTCTATTGAACAGAGAAGCATAGATTGGCCTTAAGATTGTAGACTGAAGATCAAGATGAAATGGTGGATATGATGGAGTACCACTATTACAACTATTTTAAAGATAATTAGCTCAAGCAAAAGGTTGGACATCCACAGTTAGAGATCTACAGCCATCTGTGTGTAGACTCAGTTGTATGGCCACGAATATGTAAACAATGCATTGTAATATACAGAGATCTTTTTGGCTCTTCACTTCCTCCTCCAGGAGCCGCTCCTCCAGCAGCCACTGTAGTTATTGTGGTCTGTATCGCTGCCCTGGTGGTGATTGTGGTGATCGGCGTGTACAGGATCCATGCCACACATCAGGAGGGTTCCAGAGACAACGAGGACGGGGCCAAAGACACAGAGGAAGACTGGGACAACTCTCCACTCAACATCACTGTCAACCCCATGGAGGTTGGAGGACATTTTTATTTCGGTTTTTGAGAGTTCAATTTCTTTAGTATGCTTATCTTAAGGTGAGACATGATTACAAATAGCATTATTTATTTTGGCACTATAAACCATAGACTAAATATAAAGATGGACGACATGTCTCCACTGTATTTTTAAGAAGTGGTTCAACGTGCCCTCCTTCACTTCCCCTCATCTTTTGAATTCCATAACAGCATACGTCACATGGACAGACTGATCTCATAAAATGGCGTATGTATAAAGAAGCATACTGTGTTTTTAGCGTGTTTATCAGCGCCATTTGGGTTCCATTTAATTACATTACATTACATGCAATAGTGTGTGAATTTATGCCGTAGCGAGTACTATGAAACTGCAGGTTGGGCGGCGTGGAGGATGGTTAAACAGGACTTTCACCCAGGAGAGGGGGGGGGGTCGCATCCTGCGTGTGATGTTTACTTTCCACATTTCTTTTCCTAATCCCAGACTGCCGTCAGCCACTTGGCGTGTATGTTTGCGCAAAGTCATGATATCATTAGGCCACAACCTAAGAGGTTTTCCGAAAAACTATCTACTAAACAGCTCAACTCAAAGGTTACTTCAGTTTTTCAGACAAATGGAACAACACTTAAGACGGCTTGAGGGCAAGTGCTGAGAAAAGTGAACAAGGGCTTGTTGAACCACTATTGAAATGGGCAGTGTAGCCGCAGTATCAAAGTTCGGCCATACACCCACCTGACAGTCAGCTTTTTTTTTACCTTGTTTTTATAGCATCAAATAACTAATGAATAAACACATATGCTGTCATTGCATGCTCACATATAACGGCCCTCAAAAGAAAACTGCTCAATCACACATAGGTAGGATTGTGAAGATCCAGGATTTAGCCTGCGTGTGCCTGAGCAGTGACTGACATGCACCTTTAAGTTAAATGGCAGGTAAAGTGGCTCTATGTAACTTCCAGCTTGTGTCGATCCTACTGTGGGTGTTGTTTCACTGTGGGGTAAAAACTGTTCCTCAGTCTGGAGGTGCGGTGGATAGCAGTCAGCCAGCGGGGGGGCGATCGAGATGCATTTAACACCTGCTGTCAACTGGATTTGGAATCTGTGTTGACCTTTACTAAATCATACTTTGTTTTCTAGAACGTAGGAGCTCAAGCATATGATGAGGAGGTAACGGAAGAAGTACATGAGGAGGAAGAAGAAGAGGAGGAACAGAACAGTGATGAAGACGGCGGAGAAGTGAAAGACAAGAAGCAGAAGGGAAAACCAGAGTGGGACAGTTGCTCCATAACATACTGAGCAAAAATGCTAAAGAGATACCTGCACACATAATAACTCTTTACGTGTTTGTCTCTCTTGCTTTGACACACACACACATGCATAACCTGTGTTAGGATGTAGGAGTGCAAACACACTGGTGTTTCATTCAGGAGGTCAGGGTTGAAGTCCTGTGTTGCTGCGTTCCTCCATCCTCCTTTTCAATTATGTAGTTCTTGGTTTAAAAGCCTTTATCTGCCATTTTTGACAATATAAAGTATTTATGCGCTTCTCAGTACTCCCCATGCACATACATACTCACACATTACTGACTGCCATAATGCATTTTGCCTCTACCTGTCTCGATTATGTTATTAGCGGTTGCTGTGCCGCCTTGTTGTAAAAAATTCAAGTTAACGTCATAACGGTTATCCCCATGAACATATGTAAATACTTATGCACACATGTTATGCATGTGGGAGCAAAAGAAGTATATGTATGAATGTGCAAGTGAAGTATTCAATTCTGGCCTAGGCGCACACACACACACTCTAAACGACATCGCCCTCTGCTGGACTAAGTCAGGACTACAGAATGAGCTGCAATCCATCATCTGTACCTACATTGTTATTCACATCACAGTCAAGGCAGCAAAAATCAAACAAGCACAGTAATATCTATGTGCGGAATTAAAGTTTTGCTGATAAAAATAAATCTAAACTCTTGAATACAGCCACACAAATTCTCCATTTCTTACATTAACAGAAATATTGTAAACTTTTATCCCAAAATGTATTATGTGCTCATCTTACTTTCATATTTGTTTTCAACAGATTGTCTGCAAGATGGTGAGTTATTAGATTATCTGCAAAATGTACCCATAGCGATTAGTTAATGTATCCACAAACTTTTTAAAACATAATTCCCTGACCTTTATAGTAGGTATAACATAACTGTACTGTCCCTCAGTGTATGTCTCACCTTTTCGTCCATGTGACTATTGTTGTGTTTCTCTAAGAGCATCAGAGTGGAGGGGTTCTCTGGCTCGGACACTAAAGAGAAACAAAATACAGATATGTCATTTCTGACCATAAATATTCTATATTTGTCCTGATTTATATACAAAGCAGAATTATTAACTGTTTAATATCTTTCATCTTTGCTTTTCTCAAAGTTTTTTTTAAAGCTACAACCATCACTGCTCCATCAGCTAAAGAGCTGATGGAAGCAGTTGATGTGTAATTCAGACACTCCTAGAAACAAACGAGAGTTAGTTTGGATATGTCTGTGTACCAAATCTATCCATACTGTGACCTATTGTAGCTTTTGCTGTCTAAGGTTAGATCATTTATATCTTTTTTTCAACAGATTAAATAGCAGATTTTACTGTATGCTACCGATATCCTGTCTTTCCATTCTCTTTAATTCCATACTAAATGGACCCCTCTATGCAATTATGGGCCCAGTCTAAAGGAGCAGTAATACCGAAAATACTGGATCCTACTCTTCTCATAATGCAATTCAGAAGATTCTCTTCTTAGATCTGGCAAGCAAACGCTTTTTAATCTCCACGCTTCCAGTTTTGAATGCACGGTTTCTGTAAAAGATGATTAAACGTACCCCTGATTACATCTCCGAGGTTAATTCTTATATTTGACAGATGGCAAATATGTTTTCACTGACAGAGTAATGCAACCTTTTTGACGCGTAAATTTAACTTAATGTGTAGTGACTGATCTAAATTCTGGAGAAAAGAAGCACAGGGATTGTTTCTCTTTATGTTATTAAGTTGCTGATCCACAACTACAAGAAAAAGTGGAAACTCCATTAATATTGATTCCATCTTGTACCGTAGTTTTTGCAGATTATTTTAACTTGTTTGGACAAAGTTTAATTCCATGAGTTTTTCTACATTCAAATTATCTTAAAGTACCTCCTTTGACATTCCCATTTCTACTCAGAAACCACCTCTCACCTGATCATGTCAGCATGGTATCACTAGCTATGTTTCCATCCACACATTTTTATCCAAATTACGTGATATGGAATGGAAAATGCCTTATGGAATCAGTAAAATTTGACAGAAGTTCATGAATGTCAACTCAAAGAAAATACTTTTTGTCTTATCGGATTTTATCTTGATCGATATACGGTTTATGCAATAACTTCTGATGGAAACGTCATTTGCCGAATAAATAATGAATTGCGATTACGTTTTAGATCAAGATTGCCACCAGCCCAAAATGAGGGACAAGTTTAGTTCACTTCCGGTCTGTTTGCACATATGGCGGGTGCCATCAAAGACAGATGTAAGCCGACGGACAAGCCGCGGGACGTCCTGCAGAGTAAATGGAAGGCGCTCAAACAGCGAGATATGTCTCAAAAAGAGAGTTGTCTCGCAGCGGTGCTGGAGGGAAAATAAAAGGCAAGTTGCATCTACATCATCATAGCAATGTGTTGATAGTGTTGTTGTTTCCTTATTATAGCTTGATATGTTGCTATCAGCTGGCACATAAGCACGAATACTTTTTATTCACTTTAAAGCAGTTAGGTTTCACCAGCTTCATTCGCATCAGTTTTTTTTCCAAACTTCAGATAATTCGACTGAAAAGTGGATGGAAATGTAGCTAGTGACGATTACCTAAAATGTCTCGTGTTCACTCGTCCCTCTCTCTGTTGGCTTTTAAGCACCTGTGATTGTGATGTCATCATTGTGAAACAACTGCCTTGTTTCCCCTCGTCCCTGTTGTCATATTGTGCTTCTGAAAGATTAAAGAGGAAAAAAAAGATTCTTTTACATATAAAAAAAAACCTGTAAAAATGTTCAAGACAGTTATTTTATATATCCGTTTTTTTTTTTGTAAACAAAATGGTTGGGATTTCTCTCTTCAGTGGTTATTCCACTGCTTTCTGTAAAATGACCAATAAAGACTTGTTTTAGACTCTACACAGCTCTCCTTGATGTGCACTAGACATCCGATGTGTGTGTGTGTGCCAATCGATGCCCAATATAGTTTTCTTCCACAACATGAGAAATGCTGCTTTAATGTAAATCAAGTCAAAAGATGTTGTAGAATTGAACATCAGTCAATGCTGCATTATAGTATTGTGCTATTTATAACCTTTATTAGAGCAGCAAACACCAATCTGCAAATTCTGCATAGTCCCTATTCTGTTCTCTCTAAGAGTCCTTCACATGAAATTCTAAAGATAAATACACCCTTAGAGGTCCCATTACATGGTGCTCTTTGGATGTTTTTATATAGACCTTAGTGGTCCCCTAATACTGTATCTGAAGTCTGTTTCCCAAAATTCAGCCTTGGTGCAGAATTACAACCACTAAGGACAAGATTGTAGATTGGCCCACCTGAGCTTTCATTTTGTTAAAGGATCCCAGGGCTCAGTTTACACCTATCACCATTTCTAGCCACTGGGGTACCCTGGGCAGGCTGGGGGAATACACATTAATGTTAAAAATCCTCAAAACGTTAAACTTTCATGCCATAGGACCTTTAAGTAGAATTGATCACAACTGAAGTACACAGTAAGAGCATAATAATAAAAGAATACAAAAAAGCATAAAAGTTTT
Organism: Etheostoma cragini; assembly: GCF_013103735.1. Classification (NCBI taxonomy): domain Eukaryota; kingdom Metazoa; phylum Chordata; class Actinopteri; order Perciformes; family Percidae; genus Etheostoma; species Etheostoma cragini. Next base: position 18,574,147 of record NC_048418.1, read on the forward strand.
GGTTTCATTTCTTTGCTTTTTGTATGGACTAAACTAACGTGCTAAGAAGTAAGCTCTAGAAGTCAGATTTTATTACCTTTGGACTGAACCGGGCTCGCTGTTGGCCCCTGTTTTCAGTTTTTGTGCTAAGCTTAGCAACCCATCTGTTAAGAGTGGTTTCCATCTTCTCATTTCACTCTAGGCAAGAAAACAAATGACCATGTTCACACCATAAGCTAAAAGGTTTGGAAACACTTGCGTTAGAATATAAATTAGCTCTTGTTACATATAGTTAATCATTTTAGTTAATAAACACCAAATAAGAAAAGGTAACACAGTTGGACACAAAAGTTACTCAACAATTAGTGCAGCTGCAACTGAAAGACTGGCTCAAGAAGATTCCCAAGACAATATTTAATGTAGAGTAGACATTAGATCCAACAGGGTCCAACTCCAAATTGTAAATGTGAAATTGATGACTGAAAGCATCTACTGCAGCATGTATGGGACGTAACAAAGAAAACTGGTTTCTTTATGAAAGCTATCCTATGTTGGAAAGAAAGTTATCAAATGGCATTTCTTAATTTCAGGACAATGTGGAGATCAACTGTGTCAAGAGAAACTGTTGTAAAACAAGCTTAATTTTAAAAGATATGATCAACAGTGACAATTTGTTCTCAATGGCAAAAACACATATAGCAAAGTTAAATAAAAACCATATTATAAATATATCAATATAAAAAAGACCATATTTATTTATAGTTGCCTTCTTATTTCCGTTTAGATGAGATTATATCAATATATCTGTGTGTGTTTAGTACACAGATACAGTTGCTCCAACGGGGTCCAACTCAATTGTGGAGTTTTACTGATCCCTGCTGGTGGAAGGACATTTTATACATTACATTAAGACTAAAACAATTAAATTAAACTAGATGATAAATGAAATCTTCTGCTTTGTCATCATAATCAAGAAAAAATGGCATTTCTTCACCTTAGATTTGTTGGTGTTGCCAAGAGAACGTATTGCTAAATACTTCAAATTTTTATATTACGGTATTTGTTCCACATGCTTTGAGATGAGATACAATATTTAGTTTTTGGAATTTACACTTCCAACATTAAAAGGAACATGCCGACTTATTGGGACTTCAGCTTATTCACTATGTGAGCCAGAAGCCAAAGCAGACACTCAACCTATGAACGCTCTGGACATTTCATTGATGAATTGAAATGAAGGCCAGTCGATTAAAAGCTTAGTTGGACTGATTGAAAATTCACATTGCAGGGTTTAAACAACAAGAGTTTTTTTACTTCTTGTTACATAAAATATTCTTAAAGGAACATGCCGACTTATTGGGACTTTAACTTATTCACTGTATCCCCCAGAGTTAGACAAGTCCATACATACCCTTCTCATCTCCGTGTGTGCTGTAACTCTGTCTGATGCCCCCGCGTTAGCTTAGCTTGGCAAAGATCCTGCAGGTAACTGGTTCCAACTAGCTACTGCTCCCAATAAGGGACAAAATAACGCCAACATGTTCCTATTTACATGTTGGGATTCGTGTAGTCCCAGGGTGTACAATAACAACGGCCATCTTCTAACCGCATACTAACTGGGAACTATATTCTCATAAGGGGGAAGCAGTGCAAGGCTGCGTCGGATTTGGCATGCCTGTCGGCGTTGACCCCGCATGCAACGTGCTCAATAGCAGCACGTTCCTGGGCACGTTGAACACCAGTGCGCCGGTGGGTGTGAAGGCAAACTTGGACGAGAAGACCGTGCGGCCCTTGGTGTCGAGCGACGAGCTCGGCAGCTCAGGCATGTTTTTTGCGTAATGTGCCCACCACAGTGAGGGGCCTCCAGACGAGCAGCCGCTAGGCCAGCGCGTAGGGGGTGAAAATGTGGTTTTGGCCGCCACAACCATTCTGTGGCCCAGCAACGAGTTTGAGGGCGATGGGATGATACTTTGAGGACCATTCTTTTGACACAAACGTTTCCTTGTCCTCGTCCTCATTGCGCTCCTCGTCCTCCTTATCGTCACTACCCTCATATTCGCCACCCTCTTCTTCTTATTCTACATTTACTTTTTCTTTTCCTTGTTCATCTTCCCTGTCTTCTCCTTCGTCGTTGTTGTTGCAGCATTCTTTTTCTCCGTTGTGGTCGTGTTTGTCTTGGTCCTCTTCTGACGCACACCCTCTGCCGTCAGAGTCACGGTGGTAATCGTGTTCGTTGAGGGCATCTTGCACCTTTTTTTTGTCTCGCACCTTTTCTTTTGCGGGGTAGCTGTAGCTTCAATTCTAGAGTCAAACAACGAGCCATGCTTGTCAAGTCCGGGCATGTTATTTGCTGGCGCTAGCCGAGCTGGCTATGTACTCTGCCGGTGAGAGACTTGCTGCAACCCTCGGTTTAGTTCAACAGAATTATTTACATACAAATCCAACAGTGAATACAGTGCTCAAGCCTGCAACAGTATACGCTTGTGTGTGTGTGAAAACAATAGAACCCTATGTAGTAAAGAACATGTTTCATTGTGTAGTTATAGCTTTTGGCCACTAAATGGTGATCTGAGACCACAAATGAACATAACAGCAGCATGCAGGTCTAATGGTCATGTGCTAGACTAGTGAAACAAATGGAATCAATCTGCAACACACACACACACACACAATCATTTGATAGACTAGTGGCACAAATGGCACGGTCAACTGCGCGTTTCAACAATTAAACCAACAAGAACATACAGTGTATACTGTATAGGTGTGTGTGTAATAAAAATGTTTAGTAGAGCCAGGTCAAGTCTTCGTCCTCAACGTGTTCGAGTGTAGGACGGGATCCCATAGACCTGAAGGACGAGCTATGAGCACTACAAATCTGACCGTGCAAAGAAGCTAATGGCAGTTTGCAAGGTCTGCATCACAAAAATGTCCGACACAACCACCACGTTGAATTTCGGCAATGACAATGTAAAGTAAGCCGCTCTCTCTCTCTTTCCCTCCTTCCCTCTGAAACACGTACCTATCCTATAAGTTAAAGTAGTAGTAGTAACAACAACAACTTCAGCACTGTCAGTAATCCAGACAGGACATTTAGCTTCATATATTAGGATAAAGTATAATGAATAAATATAGTATAATGCAAATAAGTATATCAAACTGTCCCCAGTGGGTTGGGCTAATCCAAAACAAGGGGGGTGTTCTAAAGACAGACTTTTCCCGGTGAAACAGGGATGCTCTGAAATCACCCCCATTAGCAATTAGTGCTTTCCACCCATAGACCGTAACGGTTTATGCTTCCACCTGATGAAATTAACACGGCAAAAAATCGACCAATCAGAATTTTGGTCGAGCCAGAATATATCGACCAATAAATCGACTAGTCGACTGGGAGATTACAGCCCTGCTGTTTAGCCAGACTCATTTCACCTCAGAGTGATAGTACAGCACCCTCAGACTGTCACTCAACAGTGAAAGCTGTTGATTTTAAACAGATGTTTAAAATCAACAGCTTGCATCTAAAAAGTGTCATAATGTCCAATTAAAGCTATATTTTAATTATAATCTAAAAAACTAAACACTGACACTAGTGCTGCCAGTTGACCTTTAGACTGGGGCTGCACTCAGTGATTCTGGTTGAGAAAACTAATGTTATGATTTGGCACTATAAATAATATTTGTGTGTGTGTGTGTGTATATATATATATATATATATATATATATATATATATATATATTTGTGCTGTCAAACGATTAAAATATTTCATTGTGATTAATCACACATTTTTACCTATTCTACATGTTATGGCTAGGGCTGCACGATTATGGCCAAAATGATAATTACGATTATTTATTAATATTGAGATCACAATTAATTATCACGATTATTTGTTGATTTTAACCAGAACAGATTTATTGTCACATAGTCTATTTATAACTGCTTTCACATCCATATTGTGCTACATTCCTCTTATGTTGAAGTTGTATGTTGTACATACTTACATACAGCTTCAACACATGTAAATGAGAATTATCTGAAATAAATAGCCTAGGATATATATATAAAAAAAAAAAAAACATATCTCTGAGCAAGCTCCTTCACTTGTTTTCAACAATAACTGATTAAAAGAGTTAGGGAGATAGAGGGAGTGCGATGGACGTATTCTACTCAAAGAGTGAAATGTCTGTATCGTCACTGCGCTGCATTTTTATGAACTATGATATTCTGGCCATGGGTCACATCTCTGGCCCAGGTCCAGGTTCAGCAGCTCCGTCTCACACGCCATTACTCTACGAACTGAAGTTAGCTGCATTCAATAATTTCTTCTGTGTTTTTCGCAGTGGCGGGCGCGATAGCAGAGTTACCAGCGGAAACACTGGTGCAAATACAGGTTTGCGCTCAAGCTTAACAATATACAGCTGTGTTAATAACAATTAAAACTGTGGACAATTGTCAGAAGTGTGGACCTGTCTCGCCTGTTGCAGGGAGCCGTGTGTGAGTGAATGGAGGCAGGGCTGCGCGGAGAGTAAGAGGAGAGATCCAAACACAGGCACGGCTTTACAAAAGAAATGGGTCATGCAACGCAAAATTAAACCATATCAATATAAACAACATTGCTGCGTTTGTGGAGAGACAGCGGATGCAAGGACATTAGGTGCACCGGCGCAACCTAGGAAAAATGTTACTTGCACCCTAGAGCCCTGTGAGCTAACAGACATTAATTAGCACCCTAGAGCCCTGTGAGCTAACAGTCACTAACTAGCACCCTAGAGCCCTCTGAGCTAACAGACACTAACTAGCACCCTAGAGGCCTGTGAGCCAACAGACACTAACTAGCACTAGAAAGAAAGAAAAAAGTTTATTTAGGCTCTTTCACCAGATGGGCAGCTAAGCCAAGCAGGGCAAACGGGCAGTTGCCCGGTGCACATACCTGCACCTATATTTGTATTTGTATATTTATTTATAAAGGACAACACACATTAATCAACATTTCTGTAAATGTGCCAGTGTTAGCCAGTTGGCTAATTTTCAACCATAGTCTTTTGGCCAGATGATTTTAGACCATGCAACCCTATACAACGTATATATTTCTTAATCCACTGTAGGCCTATAATGAAAAATTGATAAGTTATACAATACCACTATTATACTAGTTCTTAATATAAGTGTACATATTTTTTATTAAACTAGATGTTATGGTGTTATAGCCAGTAAACCATCCTGATAAAATCTAAATTTGTCCAAATGTACTTTTATATGGCCATCAGACAAGATTTCACCTCTCATTCATTTAATTGGAGTGAGACTGTGCAAAGATCAGCCAGGGTCAGAGGACATTAGATACCTCTCATTAGGGAAATGTTTCTATTCTTGTTTTATAATTGCATGACACAATAATCCAAGCAGCCGAGAAGGAAGGATGCTGCATGGATGCTGTGAGTGCAAGGCAGTGACAGGGACAGAAGAGTGTTTCATAAGAAGCTGTATAACATCAGGAAATTGGTTCTACTTTGGGCAAATTCTTTTTAAAAATTCTGTAGTAAATCACACAGTGCTCTGATGTGTATCCTCACCAAAGTTTACATCTGGAGGCCTGCACCACATATTTTATTCATGTCAGTTTGTGACATGGAAAATAGTTTGATCCGATCCGTATTTAGACTGAAAGCATGGCCCATACTCGGCCTGACGCTTTAGCTTCCTTTTACCACCAGGGGAGGCTGATGACGTCGGGGTGGTAGGGGGTGAGATGGGGTAACTGCAGATCAGTCGAAATAACTAATGTACAATACTTCCAATTTTGCTCCCCATCGACAACGCATATTGCATGCAACCTGTTGTCCAGCTCGTAAAGGCAAGAGTTTGAAAAAATGTGTAGACAGCCAGCCGTCTCCTGTGCCTTGGCTGTTTGGAAAGCAACAAACTTAAATTGAAAATACCCAAACCGATTATTAAACGTTTCCAAGGTAACGTGATCTCGAGAAGGGCTGTCCCAATCCCATTTATACCTATCTGAGCCCATGTGGCCTCACACACTCACTCACTTAGCACCTGAGATCAAGTCAGTCTGTGAGTCTTTAGTCCTAGTCCTCAGGGCTCACTTTGGGATTTGGCCAATGTGTGTTTGGTGAGAAGACTCTCTGCACCTGTTAGTGTTGGATCCATTACAGGCAGGACTGTGAGTAACGTGGGGCGCATGAGTACACCGTCTGTCTGCTATTGATTTCATAAACATAAACAAACCTGTGTGTTTGCATATGATGGTCCCAACGGTCCCACAGCCCTATGTTCCCACAGCCCAATGGTTTGACAACCCTATGTTCCCCCATTTCTAAGAATATTTTTTCACTGAAACTTAAAACCTGTGTTCCCACAACCCTATGTTCCCACATTTCTAGGACATTTTCAAAATTAGGTCTTGTGTTCCTACATTTCCCTTCAATTTAAGCTCTATCCTCCCACAGTTTGTTGTAGCTGTATTTATAGGGGATAACATCTGGTACAAATTTATAAAAAAGGAAATGTTGTACATAGTGAATTTTAGGAAAACAATCTTAGAAATGTGGTGGGAAAAAAGGGCCTAATTTAGAAAAATAAATCTATGTGGGAACTCCCATCTCACATTGTGCAGTGGAAATCTGAAGCCTGTAATCACATCAAGCCTTACTAATGTAGGCTTTTTTTTTTACTGTGGGGGGCGTGCAGCTTTTTCTTTTAGACTTTGAGCCTTTCACTATCTCCCTGGCTGAGTGTGAGCTGTATTTACAGCTGCAGGTGCTGATGACATCAGCTGTTTACTTTCTGATCTAGAAACTGCACACTTGACAATCGGGAGAACTAACAGCCAGATACTTCTACGGCCCAGTTTTCCTCGCCTAGGGCTCTTCTGGGAGATGAGACGCTCCCTCAGACACAATCAAATAACCTAAGGATGTGTTAGCCCCACTTGGACCATCAGGCTCTTTTGAATCTCTGTTGTAAAAGTGTCAGATGTATTTTGGATGACTTAATGTATATTTTAGTAAGCATTCCTAATGAAGGGAAAGACATTTTATTAAATTCACTTGGCTTTTATTCACATTTCATATCTGTTGACATCGCAAATGCACCGTCTGTCCATACATTCTACTACTTTTAGGAATGGTCCTTTTCTCCCCATCCTAACTGATTAAAACAGGAGGTGAGACCATCATCATCACAAATAATAATAATAATAATAATAATAATAATAATAAAATAATAATGATAATAAAAGCAGCATTGAAGAAACAACTTACTTTCTCTCTCCCTTCATCACCAGCATCTTTGTATTAAATTTACCTGAATGTAACCATCAATCATCAGTTAAAAAACAAACATAGGACTAGCTTGTGACAGGTAATATTCAAAATCATCATCAGCATCATCATCCTGCCATCATCAGAATCAGACTCCACACTCACAATAATATTAATAATAATAATAATAATAATATGTAGAATACAAACTTAGACGTTAAAAAAGTGACTCAAGCTTTTTTTTTAGGAAAGAAAATATGATTGGTCTACAGTGTGTGTGTGTGTGTGTGTGTGTGTGTGTGTGTGTGTATGTGTGTGTGTGTTTGTGTGTGTATGTGTGTACTGGCCATCTGCATCCTATTCTAAGCCAGAATCTGCCACTGCAGTCGCAGTAATGCTCCTACTTTCTGATCCAGCCTTTATCATAGATCCAGTGAGACTAGATCTGCTCTGGTCCAGTTTGTTTGTGGTCATTACGACAGTCGTGCTGACAGCAGACAGACAACAGTCTGGTACCAGTGAGGTACAGCAAGGTGCTACAACAGCAGGCAAGGCTCTTCTTAAAGCCAGCAGCCTTTTAGCACTCGTTACACTGCGGCGGGCTGCGACCTACAGCTCATACAGACACAGTCACACACTCCATGGCTAAGTATGAATACTTTGGTCCTGATTGACATCATAATACATGATTTAGTGTCCTTTGAGGAATGCTTCTCAGTGCCACTTAACACTTTAAACAACAAGCAGTTTTGTCCTGTCTATTTCTGTAATAAAACCCCTTTCAGACACGCAGTTCGTTAGTAAAAGTCATGACGGCAATCCTAATAAGTCACTTCCCAAACTGCGCACATTTTAGTTGGATATCGTCACACTGTCATAAAGGCCATAATAACACGATGTATGCACATGAGAGGATTAAATGCATGTCTTGTTCCCTTATGAAAAAGGCCCTAAAATGTATTTTCTCATTCATCATATGATCAATGAGGTCCTACAAGAACACCTAATAGCCTAATAGGAGCTAGAAATGTTCTGGTTGTTTGCTCTTCTGGATGGTTTAAAGTGGGTGGGGCTTGTTTAGAAAAAGGTAATTGCATATATTTACATCCACCAATCATGATTCGGCAATGTATGAATTCAAATCTGACAGCTTTTGGTGGGTTTTTGGGGATATTGTCAATCAAATCATACCACACAAACACTGTCCTGGTGAAGCAGATTAGATGAGTTTTTAAGTTATTTTCATCCAACTTTTGTTGCACTTTGGTGCTTACTAAGTTATGAATATTTAATGTTACAGACAAATAATACAGATGTGAGGTCACGTTTTCAGAAGCTTTAGGGGCAATGTACAAATTTACCAATTAATTATCATTTTTATGCACAAAATAAAAATAAATCAGTTTGAAAGACACTGTAAACAAGCCAATTTCAGGTTGTGGAGATGTCCTGTCAAATCAGATTATACGAAGGTTTTTATCATTTACCCATGCAGCAAGGGGCAATACATGTTAAAAAACATCATCAGAGGTACATTCATGCTAATTGCATGGATAAAATATCCTGTATATAAAAATGCTTCACATACAGCATATTAGCAAACAAGGGTTCCAATCTAACGTCTTGTTATTCTGTACTTGGCCATTGTTATGGAATACGTAGCAAAATTAAATTAAATATTATAAAACCAACTACTAAATGATTCATGACTGATGAGGGGAAACTAGTGTTTAGCTTCTGTAAAGCTGACAATATCCATTAATTTAGACTTAAATAGCAAAATAATTTTTTATAATCCAGCGTTTTCTTCCTTCACATCATTGCTTTCACCACCTCTTCTTGTGCACCAGGCGCTAAATACTGTACGTGAATTGCGAATTACTCTATAACAAAACTTTTACTTAGACACTTCTACGACAAAAAGCCATCACTTTAACTGACGGACGTTATTTAATCCATGTCTGAAAAGGGCTCCACTCTCATCAATTGTCTGCATAAAGCCAGGAAAGAAGTTCGGCATGCTTTTTTCTTATGACTAAACTTTGCATATACCATGCAGCCATTTTGTATGGCTCTCTGTATGCAATGTGAGCTTTTGGTCGGGCCCCGAGTCAATCAGATAAAAAACAACAACAGTGCTAAAATGCTCTGCAGCCTTTCACCTGTGCCAGTGGAGACAATGAATACACGCTATGGTATCCAACAGTAATGATATGGTCACTGACTTTATGTCAGAAAGGCCTCCAGGGATAGGATTAGTGTGCTTTCTCTGAATAGTTCTCATTCTCATCAGTAAGAGGCGGTGGTCATCTGAACACTGTCGCCTCTCACCACGGCGGATGGGTTTATCTTTCTAGATGAGCTGATGGGATACCATCATCAATAATTTATTTCAAGTCAAGAACAAATTAAAAAAAGCAGCTTGAAATCCAAGAAGAAGCTGGTGTTGCCTTTGTTTGAAAGCCTGGACCTCCTCCGTCAGTTTATCCATCATCTTTCTCTCCATCCTTTCGTAAATCAATCTTTTTTGTAGAGCTATGGCGCTCTCAGTGTGGGCATGCTTCCCATGTATGGTCCTCTCGCTGCATCCTTTAAGATCTGATATTTATCCTTTAGACTTTCTGGTGGTCTGGTTTGTATCCTAGTACTCCCAGTTGGTTCTGCTGTTGTCAGTCACTGGTATTGGAGGTAATTTTTCAGGGACTGGGGCAGAGGAAGGCCCTCGATCTCCTGAAGCCGCTCCCGACCCAACGCCAGGCGGGCTGCGCGTCGACACAGGTCCATCAGAGGCAGAGGCTCCGCTGAGGAGAGAGAAATACAAAATGATAAGTTTGAAAAGGACAATGTGAGGGAAACACTAGGAAACGACTAGTGCAAAGTGTGAATTATGACTGTTTTTGCATGTGTTACGTTAGGTTTGTATGTTTAGCCTATACCTGCACCTCAGCGTTTAAATAGAGATGTTCCGATAACGGAAAATCATCAGACACTGCTTAAATTGCTGGTAGTCGGACAACACTGGAGTTTGTGTACCCTAGAGCTGTACCCCTGAACCTGGGGTTGGGTAACATGTCATTTGGCCCTGAAAAAGATCTAAGTTCAAGTAGTTTATTTATGTTCTTTTTTCCTTTATGAGAGGCTGTCAAACTGGATAAGATAATAACAATAAGTTCTGTGGTGTTCATTGTTCGTTTGTTCATGTTTCACAAAGAGTTTAATCTGAGCCAGAAAGACAACAAAGATAGAAATCATGTCACATCTATACAGGGATAGTAGCATACAGTTGTTAAAACATAATAAAATATATAACACAATGGTATCGGATCAGTACTATAGACAATATCCAAGTTTAAGTCTCTAAATCTGTATCGGAAAGCAAGCAATCGTATCGGACCATCTCTAGTATAATACATTCATAATACATCTTAATATTGGTTATACATGGATGCATGAAAGACAGAAGTAGAAGGGCAGAGAGAGAGAGAGAGAGCAATGAACACCTTTAATCAAATATATACAGTATATATTGCCTCCTCATACATACACATACTGTACATGCCACCAATGACACCTGTTTCTAATAATGATGTATCATCACACTACTTTGAGTCAATTTTAAACATCATCAGTCAAGCTCACTCTATCTTGCTGAAAAGATTATTAAAGGGAAACTGTCTGTTTAAATGTGCATTATTGTTGGTGAAAAGTAATTCACATTAATTTCATGACGGCTCAAATGATGCTGCGGTCTATCTCGTTATCTACAGTGTTTGCGCTTAAGTTTATTTTTGCGAAGAATTAGAAAACTAATCTTGCATAACTCTTCACGTCAATTTCAGTTGAATCTTTTATGCTCATCATATCAGTATTTGAAGCTTATATATCATATATGTGGCAGACAGGTTGCAGTTCAGAAATGTTTGGGTAACATAGAAACACTGCCACAGTTACATCATTTATCCACCAGAGAGCACTGACAAGTTAATTTTCAACTCTTAAAAAGTCCCACTCAGTACAGAGAGCAGTCACAATTCTTGAGTTACCAAATCTAAGGGGTTGCTGTGGCTCAGTGGCAGAGTTGGTTCAATCCCTGGCCCTGCAGTCCCATGTCAAAGTGTTTTACTGGGCAAGAACCCCGAGCTGCTTGTGCAAATGTGTGTGTGTGTTTATCTGATGAGCTGGTGACACCTTGTCCGGCAGCCTCGGGCACAGTGTATGAATGTGTGTGAATGGTCCCTGTACTATGTAAAAGCCCTTTGAGTAGTTGTTAAAAGCACTTTATAAGAACAGTCTATTTACATTTACTTTTCTTAGTGAAATGTTGTAAATTACTGATAAATCTTGACAATCACTGATTTCCCTGACTCAGTTCATGTGGGCCTCTCCTCAGAATCCTTTTATTGATAATGTTTTATCATATCCTCTGCATCTCAGAAGCTATCAGAGCTAAAGAAAACAGGATATGAGGATATGGCTGAAATTAGTTGATTAGATTTGATGATAGATTCGATGGACTGGATGTTGTGTATCTGGTGTGATAGCGACATCTATTATGACATCCAGTTTTCTACCATCAAACCCATTAAACAGACCATCAACAAAACCTTTGAATGTAATGCAAAGTATCTACTCTTTGTCCTTCTCCTTCATTGAATGGGAAGCTACTTGGCCTTATAGCTTCTTCTACATGGATTTTTCAGTATCATTAGTTTTAATTAATAATAATAACCACATCTGATTACCCAATACAGCAGAGTGAGAGGAGAGGGACACATTCCCAAAATTAACTGCATAATCCATCAGCCCCCCCTCACCCCTCCTCAAACCATGCCAACTTTAGGAAACATTCTTACAGTCAGATACATGCTGTATGCACACATGGCTTAGTAAATCACACTGTACATGCAAAAGCCTTAGAAACTATTGACCCCCACTAACATAAAGGCATCCAATCATCAATACGCCAACAGGAGTGTTTGGCATATTTGGGACCGACTGGTGTAAATGTAAATGTAAATGTGCTGTATTTATATAGCGCTTTTCCAGTTTTAACAACTGCTCAAAGCGCTTTTACATCTACAGGGAACATTCACCATTCACACACATTCATACACTGTGGCCGGGGCTGCCGTACAAGGTGCCACCTGCTCATCAGATAAACATTCACACACATTCACACTCCGATGCGCAGCACCGGAGGCAACTTGGGGTTCAGTGCCTTGCCCAAGGACACTTCGACAATGACTGCAGGGGCGGGGATCGAACCACAAACCTTCCGATTGGCAGGCAACCACTCTACCACTGAGCCACAGCCGCCCCCTGTGTGATTACTTGTGTGAACACAGTACACAAGGTGATACACAGGTAAGAGCAAATTATGTTTAACCCTGTGTCCAGATAATTTAAATATCTCCTGTTACTGTATTGTGTGAGCAGATAACTTCATTTAATATTGTATGTAGAGGTTCCTTTTGCAGGGTCCAAATGTTCCACAAGTTCCTTCTCAAGACTATTTTGCCGGAAAGTAGTGCTGTCCAAGACGATTGCAATTGATTTAAAGAAATTCAAACAACTTAGAGAATTCTTTTTTTCTCCTATCCCAGAATGTGTAGAATCTGTGGTGTAGCCTGACCTTACTCCACAGCACGATGGATATAGGTCTGGCAATGTCAGACTATCTTAACAGGCTGAAATTAGTGGAATTTATTTTATTTTGGGGGTGTGAACTGCCTTGCAAGAACCCCGAGTTATATTACAGCACAGCTAGTATCAGTCTGTTTCTCCCTGCTGTTTTTGTTGAGGAAAAAGCAGACTCTTCCATCACAGTTTGTTATTCTAGACGTCCTCTACCACCTGCTTCTGTACCTGCACCGCTGTGTGTGTGTTTTTGTGTGTGTGTGTGTGTGTGTGTTCAAGGTTAAACCAACAAGATAAAAGAAAATCCAGTCACTTCAAACACCCAGCCACACACACACACACATGCACTTCATCTGTACATAAGTGCGTCCTTGCAATGTCACATTAATGGTCATCTGCGCTCTTAGAAATGACCACTTCAATTCATGATGACGCTGTGTTGTTTGGCCTCTATTTGACTCACAGTTAGCCTAATTTGTTCTGCCGGCATCCAGAGAAAAGCAGCTATTTCAGTGGAAGGGTCGACTAGAACCACAGAGCATCTGAAAATGTCAAATTGAGATTACCGTGGTGAAAATGTTTGAATCTTGGTGAGTAAGCTCTGTGTGTGCGTGACATGTGCAAATGTATCTACTAAGGGGAGCTATTTTGTACCAGATCCAATTAATCTGAGCATACTCGCTGGCTCTTTAGTGCACAGTTATGTGGAGACAATTTTGGCAGACAACACTGTGGTTGCTGAGAGGAAGGAGGCCCTGTGCACTCTATGTTTCTCTGAGGAAAACACTTGAAATAATAAAAGTGAAAAGTAGACTGAAAAAGTTCAAACGTCCTAGTCTCTAAAGACAAAAATAAAGACTTAATTAGCCCCCTTTAGTGATATAACAGAAAGAAATCAAAACACCCTCAAATCTCCAGGGATATTTTTACCTCAATGTAAAGCACTGCTTTGTCTGCCAGATAATATCAGGAATACTTTCTATGGAGCCCATATCTACAATGTATTATTAATACCTTCATAATGACTTCTAATGATTACCTAATGTATTCTAATGGCTTCTATAAGCCTTTTATCATAATGCCTTAAGATGTCTTATAACAACAGCCACAAAGCCTGATGTCCAGAGGACTTAAACCTAAAAGCCGCAGTAACAGATTTTTTTCATTTGAGACACTGGGAAGCCGAAACACGTTGCAAACACTGATATATCACATTACACCTAAACAAACACAAACCAGCATTCATTTAGCATTATGTTTAGTTCTGTGTTGGTCTCCATCCCCAGAGGGAAATCTATGGCTCTTTAGCTGCTAAATGCTCCACTGTGTCGACCACCTACTCTCTAACTGTGTCTGTCTGCTGTTTGTTGCTGGCCAGGCAACGTACAGCGCTGTGGCTGGAAACAACTCTGATGAGAGCACTGAGACTGGGCCATAAAATCAAACGCTTGGTATAGCTGAGTCAAGTGAAAAGGATCTGTGGGTTTGTCATGGAGAGATCTTCACAGACAGAGAGACCCTCTGACAAGTCGTCATTTGAACCATTGTTAAACATATTGATTTTAGCAGCAGTTTTGTTTTAAAAACTTAAAACTTTGTAAAATAGAGAGATGGTTTATGAAAGAATTACCATGATCATATGTTTAGTACATTATAGGTGAGGTTAGATGACATCATAATGTATAAGACTAGCTTATAGTATCTAATATATGTATAACATATTGCAGTGTACTGATACAATGATCTAGATCAATGTATCAATTCAATCCTCAATGATCCAATATTATCCATACGAAGAGAAAATATCAATACGTATTGTCTTCTTCAAGATGCGCCGTTAATTTAAAAAATCACACTTTATATTTATTCTTTTTATTAAAAAGAATTGTTTGTTTTTAATGTCTGGAAGAGCTTACTAATAAAATTGTCAAATCATATTTTAGTTGCTTTTTGTAAATAAATGTGAAATTGTGTCATGGCACCTGTTTAATTTACTGGAAAAGATCTAAAAACTACACAGTAAAATTACACAGTTGTTACAGTGGGTTCTGTAGCTATGTATAATGCTTTAAAGGTGCAGACTGCAGAAGAAGTAATACCCATCTGTTGATAATATCGTTGTAGCGATAGGCGACCCAGTAGCTGCTTTTTAACAAAACGCTGTCTCAACATGAATCATTCACTGCCCTCCAGATGTGTATAATGGCCTTGTATTGCATTACACAAGTAATAAACTGGGCTTAATAACTTGTATTAATAATTCTTCCACGCTAATGAGAGGAGAAAGTGAGCATGAGCAGCAGCAAGTCATTTACCCCTGCATCGTTAGACTTTCAGTGCATCAAGAAGAACTATATTTCAAAAATGCTGCAGGCCTGAATCTCATCACTGTGGGTGGATGACGTCACCTGTAGCTCACTGCTGAGATACGGGGGGGTTATTTTGTTGGTTACACTTTGGTTAAAACAACTGTTTTCTCAGGCCAGATAATAATAAGACACCCTTCAATAATCTCTCCAGAGCTGAATTAAAAAGTGTTACTTACACTGCGTTGTGAATCCTAAGTGACCCCTAAGGAGAAACTGAAGAGAACTTGACCAAGGCATGAACCCCAACTGCCTGAGCGCCTGTCTTGTGTCCATGTGCAGCCGCCTCACTCTGACATCTCTCCATTTAATAAAAATGAAATAACAATAATATATGGTATGTAACAATAAGTGATAGACAGATTTAATCGGCCAGCTGATATATCGGACCGATATTTGCGTTTTTGCTGCGTTCGCCAATAGGTTTTTCTCGGTATTATTTACAGACAGGCGTCCGCAGGCAGCTCTGTGTTACTGGAGACGCTGCAATTCACCTGCAAACCGTGCACTGCCCCTCCACAACTAGCACCATGGCAGTCTTAAATTACAAATCAACCACTTCATGTCAATAGCTACTTTTCAGGTTTATTGTTCAATTAAATTATTCAATGTGTTGACAAAGGACATTTTGTGATGGCCTGATTAAGAAAATCGGCAGCCCGTATCGGTTCCTCAGCTAAGGTGGATAGGAAAAAGAATCGGTATCGGCACAAAAAAATCCATATAGGTTGATTCCTTGTAACAATAATAATAATAATAAAAATAAAATAATTTGTGAATAGGTATATGTATAGGTCCTGAGAATGTGTGTATATTTCAGCCCTGTATGTAATGTGTGAATATGTGTAGAAAATTAACCCTTGTGTAATTGATATGGTAAATGTAAATGTGCTGAATTTATATAGCGCTTTTCCATTCTTAACAACTGCTCAAAGCGCTTTTACATCTACAGGGAACATTCACCATTCACACACATTCATACACTGTGGCCGGGGCCGCAGTACAAGGCGCCACCTGCTCATCAGATAAACATTCACACACATTCACACTCCGATGCGCAGCACCAGGGGCATCTTGGGGTTCAGTGTCTTGCCCAAGGACACTTCGACAATGACTGCAGGGGCGGGGATCGAACCACCAACCTTCCGATTGGCAGGCAACCGCTCTACCACTGAGCCACAGCCGCCCCATGGTATGATAATAAAAAATAAAAAAAAAACAGAAGAATCATGTGACGTGCTTTATGTCCTCTTGCTCAGGAACATGTTGACAGCACTGAGAGTCAGCGACCTTTTGTCAACTTGTTGTTTTCATCACAATCTGCTGTGATTGATTCATGAGATATGAATATTGAGATATTATACGAAGGCGGCAGACCTCTATGAATGTTGTAATACAGTTTTACTGATGAGGTCTACTGGATGTGTGAAATGATCACAGCTTGTAAAGAACTTCCCTGATTAAACATTTTATGTGCATCTGAGTTGTGACCCTGGGTCTGCTGCGATGGGAACACAGAGTAATAAGGGCACACAGTGTGACACATGACACCTGTAATGAGATGCAGTGCACAGCAGTACAGAGCACGATTTATTGTGTGTAGACAATGATAATGGGAGAGAGGGTGAAAGTGGCAACAGCAGCATCACTTTTATGATGGATGTAAAAATTGACCCGAGGGGAGGGTGCCGGGAGCTAAATAAAGCCCGACAAATGAAGGTTGAGGAAAAACTAGAGAGAAAGTCAGTGGAAGAAGAAAACTCTTAATGCCAAACTGAAATCTAAATTATCCTCTCTTTTTGTGTTAAGAAATATTAACTGTTATGACACTACAGTTATTGTACATTTTTCTAGAGAGGATAAAAGTGCTTGTGGACATATTTGTGGAAACAGCATCCAAGCTTCGGCTGACTTATATTTTAAGAGCCGGCGTTTGTTAGCAGTTGCTACTGACTGGAGCATGCCATAGCAAGCTAGGCTAACTAGCTTGTTTAAAGAAAGAGGAGACTGTAGCATGGCCACGGGAACGTATTTTCAATTGGGGGTGCTGACATTTTCAGCCAAAGTCAACCAGCACACACCACACATCGTCCTTCACAACGCTCCACAAGCAGAAAAACTAAAATAAGGAGGAAATCCAAAACAAGGCAAAACTAGGCACAGGTATGCAGGATATTGGCACAAAGCTACAACAATGGTACAGAATAGGCCTACTACAAGCAGATGTCCCGGTTTGACTGGGACAGTCCCGATTTTGAGAAAACTACGGAATGAATGTTAGGGAAGCTATCTGCTCTATTAAATGAGATTACATTTGTGTGTGTGTGTTGTTGGTAAGAAAAACACTGGTAACACTTAAAGCACCCACCCATATTATGCTCATTTTAAGGTTCATAATTTTATTTTGAAGTTGTACCGGAATAGGTTTACATGGTTTCATTTTCAAAAAACACCATGTTTTCTGTTTTCACCCTATGTGTTTAGGTCTCTGTTGTGACATCTCACTTGTTTTAGCTACAGAGTGAGACATCTCACTTGTATACTATATGTGGTAAGAGTCACACATGCTCAGTAGCTAGGTAAGATCACATCAGCTAGATAACTCTTTCTCCAACTTTGGTCAGTACAAGGTAGGATTAGCTGGGAGACTTCTTCTAAACGAGGGGTACTTGTGGAATACCTTCAGAACAAGGACATGAAGTAGTTCTTTTGGAGCTTATGGTGAACTGGTGTATGTTGTACCAGTTTTTTGCCATTGCGAACGAGCTAATATGCTAGCACTAGCATATGCTATGGTTAGCCACCTCATCTTGACTAGTGAAGTAGAAAGCCGTGCATATTTTGAACTGTCTGTCAGAGACTGAAGGCAGAGGACATTCAGAAACCGTATCTCACTCAAAACAGCATCGATAGTTTTTTGTCTCCAAGTTTTTATTATTGTGTGGAAGCACCAGAGACAAAAAATAATACCCCAAATCCCAGAAAATACATTTTTCATAACATGGCCACTTTAAGTTGTATGTATTATTATGCATTATGTAATTAATGATTTATGTGTTCATGCATTCCTTAATATCCCATGAATCATCAGGAATTGAGGTGTTCATAGTCTGTAATTTTTCTGGCATTAGGTACGTGGGCACATCATCATGAATTAGGATTTGTTAAGCATGATCACATGATGGTTGCAAGGGGCAATAAATGTCAGCTCATGGGAAAAAAGAATGGTCAATACAGAGCGCCGAGTTTTGAACCACACATGGACTTCTAAGTATGTATTTACTGAAGTCAAAGGTAAAGCTGTGTGCTTAGTTTAAGGAGAACAGATGGCTGTGTTGAAGGATTATAATTGGAATCGGCTTTACTACTACTACTGAACACGCAGAGAAATACAACATATGACGAACATCTGAAACTTTGTGAGTTAAACTGCAAAAAAACAAGGGAATTTGGCATGTCAAATCACACACCTGGTGGGCCTTAGTATCGTGTGTGTGTGTGTGTGTGTGTGTGTGTGTGTGTGTGTGTGTGTGTGTGTGTGTGTGTGTGTGTGTGTGTGCGTGTGAGTGTTTGTGTGTGTGTGTGTGTGTGTGTGTGTGTGTGTGTGCGTGTGTGTGAAAAGGTTCTATCAGCTGCCTGCAGTTTGCTGGTTATCAAAAGATTTTTTATCACCTCCTTTGGAGGGTGTGGGTGTTTTGGGGAGGAGGGGGGCCCATGGGGGTTCTAATCTGGCCCTGTTAAGGACTGTTTGGTGGACTCTGCTGCGCTAATAGGCCCAGAGAAAAAAAGAGGCGTTTGTGATTGTGCCGCTTTCCAGGCGAACCATAACAAGAAGGATTAAGGACATTGCGGGAAACTTGGAGATTTAACTGCAAAGCAAAGCAGACAGTTTTGAACTTTTCTACTTGGATCTGGACTGAAGCTGTGATGTCCGTGACACAGCCCAGTTACAAATTACTGTCCGTGGGACGAAAGACTTTGAGTTAACGGAGAATCTGGCAGCAATGCGGCCAATGAAAGGGACGACGACGGAGTAATTTGTTCACTAGGTAAATGCATGTCTTGACAAGATGGGACTTACATGGAAGAAACTGGCATGTGTTACAACCACTGGTTGTCCGATTCTGACAGGCAACAGAACAGAACTGAACTGAACTGAAACTGGTATTTTTGCATTGTATTATACATCAGCAGGTTTTGTGTAAGTCAATGCTAAAACCATGTTATTGATGCTGTAACTTCATCAGGGCAAGAGCATTAAATCACAGGCAGTTTGTGTCACTTTTAGAGAAGCATGAAACGGAACACGGTGACATAAGCTACCACACAGCTGTCAGGTGGCTCAGCCTGGCCAAGGTGCAGAGATCCCAGAGTGTTGGGATATGAAAGGCAAAGACATCCCAGAGCTCTCAGATGTAAACTGCATGGCTGATTTTGCATCTGCTGTTGATGTGACTGCACTAATGAATTAACTATAAACTGGCCTATTTGCACATGAAATGCAAAATAGTGACATAATGTTGGCATTTTGTACTATGTCTGCTTCACTTTTTTTATGTTCTAAGAAAAAAGTTTTAAAAAAAGCTTTGGATTTGCTGTATTAGATTACAAACAAAATAGTAATAGCGTTATATCAAGTTCATTGAATGCTGTTCTTTGAAAAATGGTGAAGAACATGCACATTTTGGTCACAATTGCATTCATGGATGTTGATTAAATAGTGACATAACTGCATGTTGTACTATGTCTGTTTCCCTTTTTCATGTCTTAATCATAACATTTGTATGCTTACCAGTAGCACCATATAAAAGACCTTACAATTTACTGCTTTTTATAAACAGATACAAATTAATAGCCTATTGGTCCGGCCCTCCACAACAGTCCCAGTTTCTCTTGTGGCCCCTTGGGAAAATTAATTGCCCACCCCTGCCACAAAGTGTTACCATAACTTTAGTTCAAGCCTGTGGCAGCAGCTCCAAATAATTTGTTTAGTGCCATGCAATGAAAGATACCTTTTCACAAAGTTTTTTACAAGTTCAGTGGGGGCATTTTCCAAAAGAATGCTTTATTTCTGAAAAATAAAGTTGGTCCCAAGCGAAACTCACTAAATGTCTTAGATATGTAGACTACATACCAAGAGGATTCATGACTGAGATACCCCATTGCGTTGGGAGCAGTAGGCCTATGTGTGCTGTTGGCAACATTGGGTCTAATCTGTCTGTGTCTATGTCTGACCTGGGCTGGCACATGTTCACATTAAAAAGCGTGTGCATGCACGAGCACTACGGTCATGCACAAAGTGTCCCTGTTTTAGTTCCGGGAAATCTGGTCCCCCTATACAAGCTGAATAGGCTTGAGCCACAAAATACAACAGTATAAAACACATCACTGAATTTAATTAAATGCTGTGGGAGTGACAGGTGTAGAGGTGCTGCTTTTACTTTTTTCGGTTACAGTTACTGGGGTTTCTGCCTCAGGTCTATTAGGCCTTTTATCCTGTGACTGATTTAATAAGAAATCAGAAATTCGCTTTTGTGCCATGTTATCGTCAGGCTAACTTCTGTACCGTTTCCTACCGGGAAAGTTTCCAAAAACTATCTTCGCTCATGAATGAGTGTCAGAGGCGTACTTGCTCATGGCAGAATTGGCGGATTCATTCTGATCAAATTATATGTTTATCGCTTACCAAGCAAATTTAAAAATCAAATTACATTTAATTGT
This sequence comes from Etheostoma cragini, assembly GCF_013103735.1. Lineage (NCBI taxonomy): Eukaryota > Metazoa > Chordata > Actinopteri > Perciformes > Percidae > Etheostoma > Etheostoma cragini. The sequence goes on from NC_048418.1 coordinate 18,595,125, forward strand.
AATGAAATGGAATAGGTTAATATCAATAAGCAATTAATTCAAAAAAATGTATGTAATTATTAATTGTGGTTTACGTTTGTCCCCCTGCTGCAGCACCCTCCGCACCCCTAGTTCCGGCGACCATAGACTGTAGGTCTTAAATTGCCTTAAATTGCGCCGGATGTCACTCCTTTTGGCCGGAGGTCTGTTACCTTCCGCTTTCTTTGTGTTGTTATTGTAAACGCCGATGGATTTCTGAGGACTTTGGATCTACGCAACTGTTGCACGACTAAAACAATTATTTAACGTACGTGCATAAGTAGGGGTCACTGACACAGAAGAAAAATAGATAAAACTTAAAAATTTTTTTTTGGTTATTACAATTTTGACCAAATCCGTACACAACTTAAAACAAACACTTAGGATAAATATACTGACTTTTTTACTTTACCTTAGGAATGGGCAATATATCAGTATAATTAGGGATATGAAACTAGATATCATCTTAGATTTTGCATATCGTGATATCGTAATCTGACATAAGCACTCTCAGTAAACAGTAAAGTGAAGTCATTTTCTGAACTTACCAGACGGTTCAAGTTGTTCTATTATTTGCACATAACACAAGTTATTGTATCCGCGGTAGTGTTGATTTATCAGAAATATCTTAAATGTTTTGTGAAAGCACCAACTGTTAACCCTACAATATCGTCGCAATATTGCCATTGAGGCATTTGGTCCTAAATATGATGACATCTGATTTTCTTCATATTGCCCAGCTCTACTTCCCTTTGATGAAAATATAGTGTAATGTCTAGTATTGGGTATCAAAACAAGCTTCCAACGTAAACGGTAGTATCATGACCAACTAAGAACCAACATTTTGGTTCCTCATTTTGGTGCCTGAGTTTTTTTTTTTTTTTTTCAGAAGCATCGCTGCACGGTACGCTACCCAGTGGTAGAATGTAACGAAGTAAAAATACTTTGTAGTATAACGAATCCCACTATAGCCACACCTAGACCCGCCCTTCAATAACATTTATTGGCCAGGCGCGTACTGCTCCCGGTACTATCGCTGCTCTGCTTGGTCATGTGTGAAGCATCCGTTCACATAGGGAAATATATATACAACCTGTAAATATATCTTAAAAACACTCCTGGGCCTCCTCAGCTGTGAAGCCACGTAGCCTACTTGTTGTCCAAGCCTGTGTGTTCTCGCTAGATAAATGTGTGCAGCATTCACTGTCCCGTGGGAAATAAGTTCAGCTTCATGCAGATCATCCTGATAGATCCAGAATAGTAAGTCCGAATGTAAACTGGGCCACAGATGGTAAGCACAATTACATTAACCCAAAACTAACTTCAATAAAATGCCAGAACCCATTCTGTTTTTTTATTATTACAATATAGATATTAAGAGAATACATTGTTATGCAAGTACTTTCACTTTGATACTTAAAGTAAATGTAAATGTGCTGTATTTATATAGCGCTTTTCCAGTCTTAACAACTGCTCAAAGCACTTTTACATCTACAGGAAACATTCACCATTCACACACATTCATACACTGTGGCCGGGGCTGCCGTACAAGGTGCCACCTGCTCATCAGATAAACATTCACACACATTCACACTCCGATGCGCAGCACCGGGGGAAACTCGGGGTTCAGTGTCTTGCCCAAGGACACTTCGACAATGGTGGTTCGGGGATCGAACCACCAACCTTCAGATTGGCAGGCAACCGCTCTACCACTGAGCCACAGCCGCCCTGAGCATTTAAAAACAGGTACTTTTTATATTTACTTAAGTAGCGTTGTCATTGTGGTTCTTTTACTTTTACTAAAGTAATTATGTCTCTTCCTCCACCACTAACGGTACCTAACCATTAGCTAGTAGCTGAATTAAACACAGCGGTTTAAATGCTGACAGCTTACGGTAAGCAGTGTAAAGTGTGACTGTATTTTCCTGTAGACGATCCCAACACCGGGGAGTAACCGTCTGAGGGCAGCTGTCGTCAGAAAAACACAGAGACGTTTTACTTGAAGCTTGCAAGCCTTGTGGTGCATTTTAAGTTATTGTAAAATATCCCTTACATTATTATTATGGCCTTTGCAATATACAAGCCATTCTTTAATGTCGCCAACGGTCATTTTGTGCTCCTTTTTTTTATATTTTAAATTGCATACATTATAAATATATTATTTCGGTTGAGGCACCGGCACCGTTTTAAAAGTATCGAGTTAGCACTGGTGTTGGAAAAAAAAACGATACCCAACCCTAGTAATGACAAACACACATGTTCCATATAGACGGCCTTTGATCCTCTCCTCTTTCTCCCATTCAAGTCTTCCTCTCTCCTATTGCCATCTCATTTGTAACAATACACCTCTCTCCTCTTACACCAGCAAAGAAGAAACCCTTCTCCCTGCTTTCTTTACTCTTCATCACTTTTCTTCCCTGTCTTTCTTTCACACTCTTCTTTGTATCTTTTCTCCTCTTTGTACTCTTCGAGTGTTTGATCTTCTCTGGCCAGAAGCATCTCTGCCGGGTGGAAAGCTGTATTATCTTCAAAATGTCAACAAGAGACAGAAGACAGGTGTGTTTTGCTTGATGACAAAACAGTTTTTATCATCTGCTTGGTCTTGGAAGTGCTTCTAAGCCCAAGAGGTTGAAGAATTTAGAGGAGCATATAATCCTTTAATCCTTTAATTAAAGTCAATATTGTAGGAAAATGAACAGAACTGTAATTACAAGGCTTTCACACAACAACAGTGGTAAAAATGTGGACGCCAGAGCTGTATACATATACACAGAGAAATCAGTTACAGGTTAACGTTACCAACAGCTCAATAATGTCACCTACTGTGTTATATTTCACAGCAGTCCGGAGCTTTTTCTAATCTAATGCCATACTAACCACCCACTGTGGTGTGTTACGCTCTGAACGTGAAACACACATTAAAGGACACATTTCCACAAACATGTTGACAGGAAGAAAAGCAGACGTAAAGAGCACACGCATATGCAAGGTCACAAACACATGAAATCAACACGACCAACAGACACACCTGTCCAAAAAAAAAGAAATCCAAGAAAAACTCAAATGGTGTGGTGTAAACAAACTAAATACCCTGCTCAAGGGCAAATAGATCTGATAGTCACATGTTGTCCTACTGAACTTCACTACTTGTCAGTGGCTCCAACTACATCAAAAAATGTCAAATGACACCCAGCCGTAGTCGCAGCGGGATGATCCCTCCTTCCAAAAACTCATGCATTTTGAAATAGAATCAATGCCTATTTTCCATGCAACATGTGAGCATGTTGGAAGCGTTTCCAGGCAAAATAGCATAGGAAAAGATGTTTATATGTAATTTTGACACAATTACATATTAATAAATGGCATATTGATGTTTGAAAGTCTCTAGGTTTTGACATCAATGCAAATATAAATGTAAGAAAAAAGACAGGATAGGCTACAATAACAACGTAGTGTGTGTTCTGCTTAACAGTCCAACATCAGGTAGGCTTACATTATAGGCTCTTCCCAGCTACATCAAGTTATTAATGTTATTGAAATAAACAGACAGCCCACTCATTTTCAGCGTTTGAATCTGTCGGCACTATGTCCCGAGATAGCACTCCCTGTATGCCACTGGCAGCAGCGCCGCCGTCAGACACGTTTCTGGTGTGTAGGAAATCCACGCAACTGTCACGCAACAGAAATGACACGCCTTAGAGTAGACATTTAAAACATAATTTTTCATCCTCCCTTGTCTGTTTGAAACATGTCTCCGGCAGTCCCTGGAGGCCTGTGCTTGACATGAATACAGAAACATTTCACAAGAAAGACACATAAGTTTGCTAATTAGGTAGCCACTTCAACAATTCTCTGACACGAATACAGCTTTGACTGTCAAACATACTTAATAATGGGGACTTTTGGCTAAATCTTCTGGAGAGGCCCGTTGCTCACACTTTACACCAACTGGAAATGTGGGGAGCAACAACAGACATAGAATGAGCTGTGAACCTATTAAAATGAATCCAGTGGTAGGTCAGAAATGCTAAAAATGCTATAAAATACATTTTACTTTTCTACATCAACAGCTCATGAATGCTTGTCATGAAATGATTACTGCTTGTTTTGGTTTGATTTGCATGTAAAGCATCTTCAAGGACTTTGAAAAAGCGATATAAAATTTCAATCTATTGTTATTATTATTATTAATATTTTTATTATAGACAGCAGCTTTTCCGGCTGAAAAGAGGGACATCTGGCAGTTTCATTTCCGCCGGAAATTCCGCCAAATGTTCTTTGTGTCGGCGTTCTAACCTCCGGTTGATTTCTGAGGACTATGGGTAACTGCTGAGAGAGACACCGTTGCTCTGTCCGGCACTTAACATCGCCACGACGACTGTGACTGGTTTAAAGAAATGCCAATAAACCAGAGCACGTTTTTCTCCCATCCCAGAATGCTTTGTGGACTAGCCAGCCCCTCCTCTGCAGCGCTGTGGAGGAAGGTCTAGCAATGCAAGACTATTCCTCAAGTCACGACAAAGACAGAAACTGAACAAATGAACCGTATTTAAACCTCACGTAATAACAACACAACACAGAAAAGGTTTATCAGGAGGTGTAGCCATTACCCTCCGAGTGTCCTCCTTTTTAAGCAAACTCCAAACACCGGCGTCTTTTACTGAGGGAAGTTGGCGTTATCCGGAACTAATATACCTCCGGTGGTGTCCTGTATCCTCTTCCCTAGCATATTTCCTCCTACACCCCCAGTTGTTAGCACAAGCACACTGCAACACACACTGAAGCAGTGTGCTGTGCAGAACTAATGCAGTAATGTTGCCACAATCCATGGAGTATTTGTAGGAAAAGCCTTTTGTAATAAAAAAGGATGAAGCTACCAGGTGGGAGTTCTAATGGCTACAAACAGTTGTACTAAGTCCGTCACACAGAGCTTCAGGAGAGGAGGGTGTGAAAATGTGTTTTTTTTATGTCCTCCCTGAGCAAACTCCATCTTGAGGTTTTTGGAAAAGCTAACTTTGGTGCATGCTTAAATAGTTCGTGCAGATCCTGCAGAATGAGTCATGAGTCATATCTTAGTGTCCACATTAGTATCATGCAGAAAGATGGGCACTGTGGGCAAATCTGGCTCATAGAGAGGAGTTGGTGGTAATACAAGCCTTGCCAGTGTTTCTTTTTAAAGCCCTGCTCTCTCTTTACCATCCTGCTTTACTGTAAATCCGTCTCCTCTGGGATAAGAGGCAGAGTGATAAGAGGAAGAGGAGGAGGAAGGATGCGAAGGAGACATGGAAAAATAAAGGGTGCGGAGGAGGGGGAAGACTGGGGTAAAGAAGAGGAGAAAAGTGTAAGTGGGATTAAGGAGAGTGAAGATGGGAAGAGTTTATGAGACAAAGGAGAAGGATAGACACCAAGAAGAGAGAGGGTAATAAATAGAAAAGGAGAGAGCATAGACCCGGAGATATCCCTGACAGTTACAAGCTGCAGGAAGGCAGACCTTATTCATTAAAATGTCAACATTAGAGGAAATCTGTTTTTATAATTTACCAAGTACACCCTCATTTAATGTTCCTGCTTATGGTAAATGCAGGTAATTGAACCAAGATAAACCATCCTTCATGCCTGTTTGCAATCTGCAGAGAAAGTTTTGATGTTGAGTAACCCACTTCACAGTGTGACAGAGAATGAGTGTCCATGGATTTTATAAGATAAAAATGAAAAAGAAACATAATTGGCTAAAGCTGTTCAAATCAATATGTTTATGTAAACAAGGGAAAACCTGTCAAACAGAAAAGCTGTTACTGATAGGTGGTGGGTTCCAAACCCACAGAGAATGATCACCTGACTCTGCAGTTCCCCTAGGGCTGGGCGTTATGGAGCAAATCAAATATCACCATATGTTTGACCAAATATCTTGAAATCGATACCGCAACGATATTCTCGTGTTGACTATTGGTGCTTTCACAAAATATTTACATAATAAGATTTTTGATGAATAATCATCAGTAATGTGGATATAATGACTAAGTGGAAAAAAGGCAAATAATAGAACAGCTTAAACAGTCTGGTGAGTTATCACTTTACTGTAATGCAGCCTTTAAAACCAGGAAAAGACTACACTTATGCCATATTACCAAATTACGATATCCAAAATCTCAGACAAGATCTAGTCTCTTATCACAATATTGACAAAATATTGATATATTGCCCAGATCTAAGTTCACGTCAGCGCCCCCTTGCATGCCAGCGTCTTTTAGCTCATTGTTTTGGTTTTACGGCCCAAGACAGACGTGAAGGAGTTAAAGTTGAGATAGACGAGGTGGAAAGGTTTAAAACAGAACAGATAAAAGCACACGAAGGGAGGAGAGAAAAGTTCAAGGTGAAGTAGAGGAAAAACTTGGCTGCTGCTGCTGTAGCCTCACTAGATCACGTGTTAAAGAAGGTGGGAAAATCACACTCACGTGTATTAACACGTAAACAAGCAGGAGCTGTCACACGCATGCAGACCCGGCTGATCCTTCACTGGCTTTACCCACCAGGTCAGAGTTTGCACGCATGCACGCATGCATGCAACCACACACACACACACACACACACACACACACACATACATACACACACACACGCACACAAATTTTCAGTGCAGTGTCATACTCCACCTCCACGGTTTTGAATTGGAGAGCAGCGGATTTACAGAAACAGGTAAAAGAGCTTCCCTTTATAACAGAATACAACTGTAAATTATGTGTCATCATCTCTAATGCTCACATCTACTTCCAGTACAAGTACAATCTGCAGCTGAACGCAGCAAGTTCATGGCTGCAGTCTGGAAATTGCCCAAAGTCATTCAGAAATCCCTAACCTAAGTAAACTGATGAGGGAGGTGGATACAAAGAGGTAAATTACAGCATTTCATCACAAAGGAATGCACTAGACTCAACTCCTCCCAGAGCAATTTAGTTTTGCACTTCCATAAAGTTCAGGCAATCACAAGCGACCGATTTTTTTTCCCTTCAAAAAGCAGTTGGAATTAGTGTTGCCGAAGCTGAGATATGCTGACTGTTTGTTCGTAGTATAAGGTCAAGCTTCGAAACGACTGGATCCTACAATTATGATGAAGATGGCACAAAAAACAAAAAAGGGTGACACATACGCAGCACATGCACAAACACACATTCAGAGTAAACTATAATCTGTGAGGTGCACACACTCAGATTACGGTGACAGACAGACCAAACATAAGCGCATTGATAATAACAGAGAGAGGGGGATAACACAAATGTGTGACGTGTAGGATGTGAGAGGCCCACGTCTTTCAAAAACAACAACTGTTAAAAGACGACTGTAAACAATGGTGTTAGGAGTTGAGCCCGCCCAATATATCAGCGGACCGATGTGACCGATATATCGGCATATCAGATTTTTAAATACCCCAATAATTGTATCGGTATCCGCCTTAAAAATCCTTTATCGGTCGGGCTCTAGTTAGGAGTAAACGTGTAACATGAGGATACTTTGGACAAGCAGGAATCCAAAAGGTCAAGGTACTAACAGTCCAGAATCAGGTGCTGGGTGTGTTTATGGAACACCGCTTCATTTGTTCACTGTGGTAATAAAACTAACCATTATACTAAGGAAGGGAAAAGGTCTGGACTGCTTAGAAGTTCTGAAAAAATATGAAAATGTAAGAATTTCAACATTTACTATTTAATAATTTAACAATTATGATTATTTATTTATTATTTGTGGATATTTCTGTTGCAGTATTTTTATGAATCATTCATCAAAATCCACATGAAAGCAATTAAATTATGTTTTATGCTGCTGTAACTTGCCATTTTGATGCATACAGTAGTAGCATGAAATACACTTGCAGCAACTATTTACACCACACACACACACACATTACTACATGTTTTAGTAATTATAGGTATTAGCATTCAGCATTCATTTGTATCTCTTAGAGTATTACATTGAAGAGTTAACTTATTAATCATAATTTACTGGGTATTGTAAAGCTCTGCATTGTGAGCCTCCTCTTACTGTATTTACTGAGCATTGACTATCATCATGTCTATTGCAGGATGTACCAGATACCTTTCTAATTTCTTTGAGGCAACTGTAAATAGAGTTGACTCTGTTTTGCTGCAACAACAACAAACTGTCTTTACCGCTCTCTAATCTAAGACTGTAGTCCCTCTGTGTAAATAAGCTTTATGTCACTTATCAGTAGCCACTCAATAGTAGGCAATACTAGTTAAACAATGTCAGCATCCAATTTGTTTGAAGCATTCCTGATAGAGAGAGTAGAACAGTTTGACAGAAATTATAAAAGTTTTGAAGAAACAATTCAATTCAATTTTATTTATAGTATCAATTCATGATAAGAGTTATCTCAAGACACTTTACAGATAGAGTAGGCCAGTAGGAAACAAGTCATTTGAATCTGTTTAAACTAAAAACTAAAAATAATTATAGTGCATATTTATCAGTTTTCGGATTCTGGATGAATGTCATTCTTCCAGTGAACTATGAGTGGATTTTAGGAAGATGCTGAAATCCATGCACCGACTTGGGTTACATGACTGTGTCGTCTGATTGCAAAGGGAAAACAAGAGTTTTGATAGTTTTATGTTCCTCAATAATGGCAGTAAATAAAACCTGGGAGGCGCTTCAGTCAATGTGTTGAAAAAAGGAACGTGTATCTCAGCTGCTAATATTTTTAATCATTAATGAGTGATGAACTAAGTGCAGCCATAGAGACGATACTCAAACAAGAATTCCCATTCTGGGTTATTCATCCTTTGAATGGGGATCCCTGCTGTACTGCCACCAGCGCTGTGGAGGGATATGACAGCTGCAGCCTCAAGACATCATCCACAAGAAAGACAATGGTAAGCTGGAACCCTCCAGGAGATGTTGGTATGTTAATTTTTTAAAGTTTAAGGTTTTCCTTAAATGCTGGATACATTTGTATGCAATTTTAATCAGAAGCAGGAATACACATATCTTACACATGCCCAGATTCTATAAATTGTATTTTGTGATAAGTTTGCTGGTCTTGACTGAGCTTGAGAGGAGGGCAGATGCAGTCTGTAGACACACGATGGTGTCGTTCAAATGTGGAGAATAGCAGAGGAAAAGAGGACGCAGGAGGCCTCGCCTTGCGTTGGCTGATGAAGGAGAAGTGTTGCTATTGATACTGAGTGTTTGATAGCAAAGCAGCCGTTGCTGGCAAGCAAGAAAGAAGGAAGCAGGAGGCGAATGGAGGTGGGAAGAAACAGGAAGGGACTTGGCATAAGAAACATGAAAAGGTAGCAAGGAAGGAAGGGCAGAGGAGGTGAGGCAGACGGGTGTAAGGAAGCAGAGCCGGAGAGAGAGAGCTGCTGTGTTGCAGGAGAACGGAGGGTACCACTTCTCCCTTCACATGTACTGAAGGCTGCAGGAGGAATACAGCCGGAGGTAGCAGCGGCTGAGCACTCAACAGATGTGGGAGGTGCGAGGAGAAAATAAAAGACAGCGGAGACGAAGATAAACATTGAGCCAAAGGTTAGAGACTGAGGAAGAAGATGAGCTGGAAGACAGCCCGAGGATAGAGCAAGAGAACAAGGAGGAATGCATGAAAAGGAAGAGAAAAGAGGGGAAGATGAAGAGGAGAGAGAGAAAGTAGAGCTTCAGAGGAAACCCTAAAGAATAAGAAGTGAGGAGGGAGGCTGGGATACAAGCTCCGACAGTGCAGGAGAGAGGGAAGGGAGCAATGAACCATACCCTGGAATATTGTATCCATGTTGGCCTAATGGGGGTCAAAGGTTAGCCTTTGGTCACAATCCCTGTTTTACTCCAGCCTGGCTCAGCTGAAACTCTCTTAGAGTGGTTTCCATTTACTCATCTAATTCTTGGCAAGAAAGTGAATATGCATATTTTCTAAAAAGGCTAACTATTCCTTTAATGTACAAAAGTCTTTTACAGTTTTTTCATGTACACTTTTATGTCATGTACAATGTTAAACTTTTATTTCAACTAAAATGGTTTAACACTCCTATTAAGAACCATCTAATGATAAACAAGACATCTGCACTGCATGATGAGTGAAATCCTTTTCTGCTCAAAGCCTTGTGGTTAGAGTATTCACTCTGCACTGTGGTGAATGTATTATTGGTCACATGTCCCGTTCCCATGCAGGTTTGTAATTATAAAGCCCTTCATATCAGGATTGCTTGAATCAAATTGGTTTTGGCTTCTAAAATTAACAGGAATGCGAGACAGTGTGCGATCCCAGACGTCTGCCAGTACATTCCCAAACACTGGGAAAGCTTATGAAACGTGAGAATATGCAACATTCTGGTTTACTGGAGTAATTCAAAATCTGGTTTTCCTGTTTAAGGCAGATGGATAAAAAAGGCACCATTAAAAAGTTAGACAATATGAAGAGAAAGGTTACTGCACATTGAGGCCATCCCTGTTACTGCATGCAGGTTTTTAATGGCAGAACAGAGGGACGTGTGGTGTACCGCCCATTTCATTACATCTGAACAGATTGTCAATTGGCATCAGGGAATGTCTGTCTCTCCTCGGCTGACACCGACAGTTAATCCTCATCTCCAGCTCACAGTCATGATCCAACGCAAGGTCAGTCGTGTTCAAACCAACAAGGTTTGTCCTGGCCCAGGACGTGAGGCAAGGACAAAAAAGCCCAAAATACACAAAATCAGATATAAGATATAGTTTCTCACACTGGAATTGGTTCAGTTCATTCAAACTGTGCAGTAATCATAAAAAGCTACAAATATGCCCAAACGCCCTGAGCTTTTCGGCCACTACATTATTTGTAGTAACAAAAAGATCTTCAACACAGTATTTATTTGTGAGGTACGGTAGAGCATTAGAGTGAAGAAAGCCTGCAGAAAATACTTTTTATTTTCTCAACAGCTTCCATTAATTACACATGGAAAGCCGCAGTGGCACTCATTTGGTCTGAGATGTCTTCTGTGCGTCAGCGCTTATCTGAGCCCCGGAGAGATACAGCGCGTTTACAGGGTTTCACTGCAACCAAACACTTCTGTACACCAGATGCCTGCAGCAGTCACTGCCTCCTGGTTACACTGTGGAAGCTATCAGTGAATTTAATTGTGTGTTGGTTTAGCTGGGATCAAAGCCTTCATGCATGTCTCTGCATGGCCGAGCTGGACCCTGCTACAGTTAGAGGAAACATGTCATGTTCATTTTAGGTTCATACTAGAACATGTTTAAAAGCTTCACTGTTAAAAACACTCAGCGGAAAAATGTCTGAAATTCACTGTTTAAGCGTCTGTCTCTTTAAATTCAAAAGGTTTCTAAGAGTTAAATGGCTTTAAGAATAGACCAAGATAGTGTAAGTTTAATTTTTGTCTAAATATTTGACTCTACAGATCAAGTTCATTAAAACTTTTAAAACACTTATAAGCGTGTAATTGTTGACTTTACATGTATACAGTGTCTATCCAGAACAACGGAACAGTTTCCCTTAGGACCTTTGTAATGACGCATCGGACATAAATATAAATCAATCGGAATTCGATATTATATAATTTTTTAATTTGGCCTTATAGCGCAAGATGAAATCTTAGCGCATCCTGAGGTAATACTGTAGCTCCTCATCAACTTTACATCTGCCATGAAGTACCTGTGCTAGCTTATGACACACTGGCCACAAACAACCATCTAGGCTTATATGAGGGAAGTCAGAATCAGAAATCTGTCTAATGTAATATCAAAGATCACTGTCACTCAGGAGTCCACTTCTCTGTAAAATAAGGGAGAAAGTAAAAGTAAACTTATTAAAAATGGCACACCCATCTTACATTGTACTGGCAAAACAATGAGCTAATTGTAACAGAGCATTCTCCAAAAAAACAACTGAGCTAAAAAAAACTTTGGCTCTTGGATCCAGAAACGCCTTTTATCTATCTGGCAATGCAACAGCTGTTTGGGGGAAGAACTTGTCAAGGCTTATGCTGTTGCTATGCAACAACTGACATCCCATTTGATGTGTGGCATTTTTAGCTAAAAGCTAAGATATCTCAACTTTAGGCACTAAGTGCAAGAGATTTTCTCTGCTCAGAGCAGCAACAGGACGCACATCAGCATGTCATTCCCTTTGAAAACTGAAAGATGAAAGAGTCATTAGTCTGAACAAAATCCATTGGAAAGCCTTATGCATTCTGGTGTCACTTTTTCCCTGAAGGTAACCTAGCAACATACATCCATCCCCGACTTTCTGCACGTCTGTACAATATCAACAGACAGTTTTCCATGAGCAGCTCATGAATTTAGATGCATCATTCAGATGCAACTGTACCTAACATGAAGTCCCATCTGTGCCCATGGGTTCGTGTCTGATACGCGACAGACTCTTAAGCCACAGTGGTTTATGAGATTGCTTAGTGATGTGATTGTGAGTTGTTGTGATCAGGCCAAAGGTTTAAGTTATTAACTTTTTAAACAACTATGCTTTTTTTTTTTTACATAATTTATTGGCATTTTTATGCATTTTCTAGATAGACATTAAAGGAGGGAGAGAGCAGGAATGACACGCAGCAAAAGAGCCACGGGTTGAATTCCAACCCGCAGTACCGCCAAGAGCTCAGCCAATAAAGGGTGCATGCTCTACCTGTACTCCTACATGCACTTCTCATTTATTCTCCGTGGTAGGCCTGTTTCCGCGCATGTGGCGTAATCACGGGACACCACAGTTATTGAGACACAGTTTGCATGATAACATGACCCAGTGACCTAGTGAACCACATACAATATGTGGGCCATCAACATGAACCTTAGGAAAGAAAAAAAACAAAAAAACCTTTAACCTTAGGTATATAAAACAAGTTCATGTGAAACAGCTAAAGTAATCATTGATCACTCAGCATCAACAGGGGAAAGGAAGAAAAATGACTTGTTTTGAACTAAAAGATCGATTTCAATTTCCTGTGTGGGTGCAGAACAGTGGCAGCCCCGGGACATGATTAGTGCTTAGTGCAAAGACTGGCACCAGGGGGACACTGAGATCCTAGATTATAATAATATATTATATATATTGTGGAAACTTATCAAATATTTATCCAAATTATTTTAAAAACACCCATAAAAACATAATCCTAAAAACTCCAAATCTGTCTAACCATCCTTCTGTCTTAATTGTTTGAATGCTGATTCAGCAGCATCCACAGTATTGTTGTTTGATTCTTCCATATTCACCTACTACTTCTGCATACTTTACCTCAGTTACAAAAATCATTCAAATTAGAGCCCGACCAATACATTGACGGCTGATATTAGGCATTTTCCCGATCTATATTGCATTTTACTGTATTGACGTTACAGAAGTCTCTCGTTAGCATCTTGTTTCCAGACTAGTCACAAAGTGACTGACATCTGGCAGTGACACTTGGATAACACTTGTTCATTACAGTCATGCTCAAAAGGTGTCCAGCTGTCATTTTTCTATAAAGATGTGCCTGCTTACGACCCAGTAGGATTTCCACAACATCCAGAATGTATCCAGTCACAGAGTTACAAAAACAATGTAAAGTCTTTAGCAAAAACAACTCTTGTGATGAAAAAACACTAACTTGCCTGATTAATTGAAACCAGCAGTTAAAGGTGTGATCATACATCCATGAAAACACGAGGCATGCTCATTGAGCTTTCACAGATAGAACAGTGTCAATGTCCGATGGGATGTTTTTTAATTATTTTACAGTTATTAATGTAGCTGAACAGTGTAATAATGTCCTAGCTTCATTAGGTGTCCAACATAGCTACAACAGCAGGTGTCTGTGACTCATTACAGGTCAAATGAACCTGACATGCAATTTAATATTTATCTACTTTACCTTATTTTCGGACAATGAAAAAAGATCACCATGAGAACTATTGGTGTACTGTGTAGCCGTTCTTAGAGTTTACAGCTCTGTCATTTACTGTCCATGCACTCAGCTGACCAGACCATTTCAGTTAGAGGATTTGATAAACCTGTCTTCCCCAGCCCACTTTCTTGACCATGTACTGTTTACACTACATTAATCAGGTTTCTTTTCACAAATGCGCATATGCATGACACAAACTTCAGACAAAAACATGCTGTTCAACAATGCAGTGGAATGAAAGGATGTTTAAGAACATCACCGCCACTGGTAAAATAATGAAGTAATGCTTTCATAATAAGGACAGGGTAGGGGGCAATTGTGATTACTGAATTGCGGCATGTACAGTATACTGTGTGTCACCAGGTTACAACGCACGTAAATGCTTTCTCCGTTTACCCGTAAAACATTCTGGGTAACCGGGTTTCTTGTGTACAAACTAAATGAAAAAATGGAAAAGTGAGCGCTCATAGTCACTTACTGAGCAAAGTAAAGAAGCGTGTCAGAGTGAGGCACTCTACCTTACACGGCTCCAGTAGAGCTGCTCAGTGGCAAACAGCATATAACTACCCATGTGTGAAGGTGGGAAAATCAGTGTGAACTAGCAACTTGCTGGAAAAGACACACTGTTTTTTCAAGGACATAAGCAAAACCCATTACATGCCGTCGCTGCTTTCTGTTGCTAAGGACAGGATTCCTGAGTGCTAAGGCAAACGCTGTTCACCTGACTAAAGTCATGACTTCATTCTCACTAGATGTGCAAACAGAAAATGTTAAAGAAGTGTTGTCATGGAAATGGTGCAACTTGTCAGCAGATGGATACAATTCAGAGCGAGTTCATAGACAGACTGTAGGGCTCAAATAGAAAGTTAATGCTGTGGACTGACTATACAGGCTCTTAGTACCAATCGGTCGCTTTAACTGAACTCTTTGCCTGTAGCGCAACTAGGTGTTCATTGACAAAACTAAAAAAAAACACATCTAATACAGCAGAGCAACAAAAAGAGAGGTGAAGGGAACAATGTATGAGGGGAGAAGAATGCCAGAGACAAAAAGCGAGGGGGTCGAAAGACCTTTAAACAAAGTCAAATCTATGAGACCTCACAAAGGAAACCAGCCTAATTGAAGTGTTGATTAGAGGTTGATAAAGATTCTTATTCATTATAGGGATGGGAAGTGATTAGATTGCCCCATTAATAATAATACTGTGTGTGTGTGTGTGTGTGTGTGTGTGTGTGTGTGTGTGTGTGTGTGTGTGTGTGTGTGTGTGTGTGTGTGTGTGTGTGTGTGTGTGCGTGCGGATTTGGTAAATTGAGAAATTGG
Source organism: Etheostoma cragini (assembly GCF_013103735.1). Classification (NCBI taxonomy): domain Eukaryota; kingdom Metazoa; phylum Chordata; class Actinopteri; order Perciformes; family Percidae; genus Etheostoma; species Etheostoma cragini. The sequence goes on from NC_048418.1 coordinate 18,610,361, forward strand.
TCATTCAAAAATTGTGAATCACCAATGACATGTCACCATGTTTTTTCAAATGCATGTCAAACAGGTAACAGTCTTTTTCTATTGTTATGAAAACCCTTCTCCAAGGAATGCACTTGTGTCTGGAGAAAGTGTGGCTCACAGTCTAGTCTGTGTCCGCGTTAAATGTGGGATTTATGGGGTTTGTAAAAAACGACTGCTGAGCCTTTAAAACTGACTTCTGCTCCTCTGCTTTCCTCGCTTGCATGCATTTCTTTAAATCTCTGCTGGCTGGTGCTGTGGTGAATCAAACGCTGTATTGCTATTTAGAGTGGGGGTTTTGGAAGTTAATTGCAATCAAATGAGTCTCCCACAGATTTACCTGCTGCTAAAATTGACAGCTTTAAAGTCCTAATACAGTAAATGCAATACTTTTCCACCAACACCTATGTCTGGATAGACTCTCCCTTTACGTACGACACACACACTGTACACATAGGGTGGAACAGATGAGGGGAAATGGATCACTTCTGACAGAAAACAGGGATAAACAGAAAGATTATCAGGTGTGAAATCACTCTTGTTTTTTTTTTTTGCAGTAATTCAGTTGGCCTTAACTTCTCTCAGTGCACAGGGCAGTTCCTGTTTAACATAAAACTAATAGCAGGGATTTTAACCCACTTTAAATGAGACAGTAGGGAAATGTTAACCGCTCAGCTCCCGTAGGAATGTACCTCCCAGGGAGACACCAGCACCAGCACCTTATCCCCATGAGCTCAGTATTGTTCCCTCCTTTCGTTGATCAGTCATTGCATAACCATCCTTCTGTCCTCGTATCCCTCTCTACTCCCCCCCCTTCTCAGTCTCTCTGTGGTTTAGGTTTTATACAAGCAATGTGAATTATAATATGTGAAGATAAAGTGAAAATTATGCAATACATGGTAATGTCAACTAAAATTGATGCAAAGTAGATATACACTTCCATGGTTCCCTGTGGGTGTGTTTCTGAAGTTCTTCTTTTTCTTGTTCAACAATACAAAACAATGTAGGGTAAAAATATTCAGTTGACAGTTGGTAACTAAGCCAGCATGCCTGCCACTATCTAGCTGCTATCTGGCAGACTGGCAGAAAGCAAACAGTAGATTTGGTGTTAACCATGGACTCCTTGGAGCGTTATAGCATGTTTGCATGGAGAAATACACAGTACACACACACGCACACACACACACACACAAACACACAGTAAAGTCCAACTAATGAGCTCTGCTGTTGCAAAGGAATATATTATATTAAAATGTTAATACACTGTATGTCACATTGCATATTGTCGGAGAGACAGCAGCTGATGTAACAGGTCACAACTGCCCTGCAGGTAACACCAACCTAATCACACAAGCAAAGCGTATTGCACTTATTTAATAGATTTCTAAAAATGTATGCCATGTGCCAGGGTGACCAGTTCAAACAAGAACCCTTGTTACCTGCTCCTCAAACTTTACGTTGGAATATAGGCTGCCGTGTTCATTAGTGAAGCCGGTACAAAAGCTTCCAGCATCTAGCTTTTAATATCTTCGAGTCACTCGGGTGAAGGTGTTGGCAATTGGGTTGCTATAGAGACAGCTGTATATCACCATCATAATAATGCCAAGAGTTTATACTATAAGAGAAGTTCTTCCAGAAGTGGCTTTCCAAAATAGCTTTTCCTAAACGTTATTCATTACTTATGTTGAACAAGATAAATTTCAAGCACCTGTGCTCATTACTAAGAGCAGGGGCTTGTGTTTCTGGCCTTGTGGCGCTTGCAAAAAAGCTGGAATGGATCAATAAAAGCCCATTAATGTGGCGGAATCAATGAGAAGAAGCAGATAATACATTATGAGAAGAAAAAAAGAGTGAAACCTGAAATAAAACAGTTCATTAAGGATAAACAGCATATGTATGGGGTCCTAGAGTAACCCTGTTGGCGTTTTTCCACTGCATGGTACCTACTCAACTTTCCATTAAAAAAAATGTCGCTGGTACCTGCCAACAGGTACTTTTTTTAGTATCACCTCAGTCGAGGTTCCAAGTGAGCTGAGGCAACAACAAAAGGTGACGGGAAAAGCTGCAGACTGCTGATTGGTCGTCACTCTTCACTACACCATCATTGCTAGCAACAGACGGGGGTGTCGTGAACAAACCCGCCATGTTCAAATAGTTTTGCCAGCTGTTTTTTTTTTTGCTGCCTCCAGCTTCTTTTGAAACTAAATTTGTCTTCTGGCAACAGCCACATGCCAAGAACCAAAAACAAAAACAGTATGCAAAGGGTCAGTGCCGCATTTGATCTGGTTTAAAAAGGCTAGCCAAGAGCTAAAGCAGGTCAGTGCTGCAGCCTACCAGTAATGCAGACAGAGGGGTTTAGAAGGTCAATTAAAGTATCATGAGCGACTGAAGCAGAGTCACCACTTAACAGCGAGACCAAAACAACAAGAGCTAGTTGCCATGTACTTAGTTCTTCTGCTGGAGATTCAATTTTTAGCCATTTCAAGCTGTACTTTAATTAGCGCTATTTAGATAATGTTAGCACGCTAAAATCAGTCGTTGACAATGTTAGCATGTTAGCATGATAGCGTTAGCCAAAAGTGGCTTTGCATTATTACTATATGCAGGTACGTCATTAAAAAAGGTTTGAGAATAGTGATTAAATAGTGATGTAGATATTGATAAACAGTTAATACACTTCATCTGCTTATGATGATTACATTCTTTAAAGAAAGACACACGTTTCTTTCTTTAAATCAAATGCTTGCTGAGTCCAACAGTAGTACACGTTCTTGTGTGTGAATATGTGTCTAAAACACTCATTCATGTTGTCGCACACTTAGTTTCACTAATCATTCAACGTTTTGGCCTGCAGCTCTTTATTAGCAGCCAGTTTCTCCGCTGCCTCCGTCCTCTCCGAGCAGCCCTCCTCCTTCGTCCCTTCATCGCTTATCACTTCATTCGATCTTCACGGAAGGGATACCAGTCACTCTTTACACCTCTTGTCTTATCATCTCTACTGTCTTTGCTTTCTTTCTTTGTGATTTATCATTTTGTCTGTCACTCTTCACTCCAGCTGTCCCACTATGATCAGTGATTAGCCACATCTCTCGCTGCTGCCTCCGTCTTGCAGTTTGTTTATACTGTGGTGTATTTATCTTTTCACATCCTCTCCATTTTGGCCTCTTTTTTCCTCTACTTACACTGGCTTTATTAATGCGCTCCTTTTGTCAGTAGACATCTTTTTGGAAAGCTACAACCCTAGACATCATACAAAAATCCTTATCTTCACTTTTTAAGCTTCCTGTTTTATAATGTTCCTCTGTTCCCCCACTGCTATTCTTAACTTTTCTCTGTCTTGTTTTACCGGTTATGTTTTTCTTTGCTTCTTTTTTTTTTGTCCCTCTTCTCTATTCATCTCTGCCGTTAAATATTTGATGTTGAGCGCGCTGACATGACACCACTGTTCCCCGCCGGAGCCGAGGGTGTTCAGATCTCAAAGTAGAGGACGAAGAAGGAAACATGAGGCACTTTAGGACATACATCGGAGCCTTTTCTGTGTCATCTAATCATACACTTCCAGAACAGCCAATCATTGACATTTGTTAGATAATTTCAAGAATAGCAAGCTCACAGAGCTACAAGACATCCATCCAACAAGGGCACTCAATTTTGGGAGAATATCGGTTGCTTCCACTCGGTCTTTTATGCAGATGCTATTAAGCAAGTGCGTAGGCACTGTAAATTAGCCACGATAAGAATGAGAACCATCAGTCTGTTATGTGTTTTGTGTAGTTTGTAGTGCATGCATTTTAGGGGGAATTGGCTTTAGTTTGCATTTAAAATTATCAAAACAACCTGAATTTGTGTTGGAGCTACTCACTATCGGGGTAGGGTAGTCTAAGAAAAACACACTGCATATACCTTTGTGTGTCTGTACAATGCGTGGGCAATCGCAAGAAGCTGCTGATGGCTTGTCTAAATGTGGAGGAGCCAACACTTCAGGGAATGCAAACAAGAAAGAGAACAGAAAGCAGCCAAAAAGAGATGGGCATGCACATGGGACAGTAAAAAGCAAAGGGAAACAAATCAGGGAGGCAAAGCAGAGTGCAAGCCATTATGCCTGCAGCTAGCAGCTTAGCTAAGTTGAGGCGAAGAACTACCCCACTGGCCCACATATCATACAGCCAGCAGTTTAGTCTGAAACTCTGAGCGCTAGCTAGCTAACCACCAGGCCACCTGAGTCACTCTGTCCAACAGGAAGATTTATAATTCAAAGACATGAACACACCTGTAATGGAACAGAGTGAAACAGTGCAACGAACAAAGCAGAGCTGAGATAAGATAAGATAAGATAATTTGTTTATTAGTCCCCAATGGGGAAATTACTGCACTACACTTTGTGTACACACTTTTGTTAGTACTCACACACAGGCCTGAAATACACACACATGCTCAGCACCTATACATGCACTATACATGGAGAGATGTCAGAGTGAGTGGGCTGCCAGCTGAACCAGCGCCCTGAGCGGTCGGGGGGCTAAGGTGCCTTGCTCAAGGGCACCTGGCAGTGCCCAGGAGGTGAACTGGCATCTCTCCAGCCACCAATCCACGCTCCCAACTTTTTGGGTCCATACGGGGATTGAACCAGTGACCCTCCGGTTCCCAACCCAACTCCCTATGGACTGAGCTACTGCCACCCCAATAAATAATAACCCATAAACCTAAGCTTCTGGAGATAAACTGGCTTTAAAGGATACATTTACCCAAATTAAAACATGAACAAAAGGTTCATGTGTCATGACTGCGTCATGACAGTGCCATGTCACTCTTATGTAGATACCTTCAAGTAAACTGTTACCCTTGAATTTCACAAACCAAAAGAATCACAAAAAAAGGTCCACGGGTATTCATATTACATTCAGAGTTGTTTCTGGAAGGTTTCTGCCGTTGAGTTTTCCTTCGTTTTGAGCAGCACAAATTAAACTTTATCTTCATTGTGTTGCAGTGGTGTCAGCAGTCTGGGAGATGAATTTCTTAAAACCTCAGCAGAAATAAACCACAAATATCACAAGGGGAACTAAGAAACGGTGTTCTTGTGATAGGGGTCAAGCAACAAACAACCCAAATTCATGTGTGTGACTGTGTATAGATTGATTGATTGACATGTTCCTAAGTTTCTTATTAGCTTTGTTGCTCCTGTCAGGGCAGGACAGATGACAGCTATATCATTGTCATTGGTAGAAAATATTTCCAGCAACTTTATGATGTGTGTTTGTCATTTTTCACACAGCCCAGTTAAAATAGACAAAGCGATGATGCAGAGGTGTGGGGGTGTTGCAATGCAGTTTTCAAACTTCTTTAAGAGTATGATCATTTTTTATCTGAAGCTGATCAGCTGGGTGTCTCATTCACATCATCCCACACAACTGCACAGCTCTGCTATCTCTCTACTTCCTGCCCTTATTGTTCACACACTTCCTCTCACTGCCTTTGTATTCTGGCTCCCTCCTTCTCCTGATAAAAACTTTAGTATGGGTCCCGCTACTTTTAGGATTGTATCCTGGTTTGACTTATTCTCCCTGTCACTCTTTCTCTCTGCCTGTTTCATTCCATTCTGTCACTGTCTCTCCCTCATCTATATTTTCTGGCCTCTCCCTCTTTTCAAACCACCTTCCCTGTTTCACACCGTTTTCTCCTCTCTTTGCTTCTCTCACAGTCTCTGGGACAGTAATGATTGGTCCGTCATCTGGTCAGCTGAACTGTCTGAACCTGAAACTGGTTTGAGCGAGTAAATCATATCACCGCTGATGGATAATAAACCTCCCAAATTTATTTACAAGGTTGCCATCTGATATTATAATCATATGCGCCAAACAGTGGCTTCAAATGGTTTAGAAAAAGGTCATTTGTTGTGTGGTTTGTTGTGCATGCATCTGTGTTAAAGAGGCAAACATTAAGTTTCTTAAGCCTAGGACCCCTTATACTGAGAGTGACGGCTCAGGGACCCCTACTATATTATATATAAAGCATAAAATGACATTGCATATTAAACTGGGCCTACGATAACGTGTTAGATTGCCTAAAACTCTTATACACACCTTCTTAGTGCATAGAATACCAAGCTATTAAAATAATGATTGTTGGCATGATTTTATGAATCATGTTTTAATGTTACACACACATGTGGCACAGTGACTGAATGATTCTTTGGGATACTGCATCTGTGAATAGCCTTAGTGACTACCTTACCTATAGGCCAGCAAGCCCATCATTAATGTTTTTTTTTTCTTACAAAAAGGCTGATTTATAATTGCTAATACTGTGTTAGATTCAGTTAAAGATATTTTCATTTAAAAAACAATATATAATATGTATTATTATTAATAATTTGGTGGCCCCCCTGTAGTAATTTTGACGACCCCCTACGGGTCCCCTGTTGAAGGGCTCTGCATTAGACAGAAGCAGATGAAAGAGTGCTTGAAGGTAGCAAAATAAATTAGTTACACATAGCATCAATTGGGTGAAAGATACATTATCTGTCAAACAGGGATCTGTTCACCTCTCGATGGAAGAGGAGAAGTTCTTTAGAGTGCTGGAAGGATGAATAATTTACATCACATTTACAGGATAATGCAGTTTCAACCCCGTCAGCATTTATTTGCATTAGGTGCAAATACTTCCCTGACCCAGATTGCTTTGTGTGATCTTCCCAAAACCATCAACCTGGCACTCTGCTGGTTTTAGGTCCCGCTGTTGTGTGTTGTGTTACCAGCCAGGCCTGAGCCAGAGAGATGTGAAAAACAAAACAGTTTGCTGTGAGGAGAGAGACGCTGCGTCTGTAAATCTCTGTTTAATACCCTGCAGTCATGTTGTTTCCGCTCACAACAATAATAAATCACCAACAATCCAATAGTCACTTCCCATGGGAGGGCCTGTTAGATAAAGTCATTACTCAACTATCCTGTGGATTTTTCACAACCATGCACTCCTAAACACACAGAACAGATTTATATGTTACACTCATTTAACCTATACACCAAATACCAGGGAAGAAAGCAGAAAAAAGACAGCTATGTGATACAGTGTTAGCTGGTTGCATACTGACATTCACACGCACACACACACACACACACACACACAGGCAGACAGCAATTATGACTTCATTGTCAGTATCTGAATCATCTGCGGGGAAGGTAAGCAGATTCAATTCGAAATTGATATTGAACCAAGCCGCTACACAGACTGTAATCATCCTCAGTGTGCCCACTCTGCAAAGACAGAAGCCTGAGGCTGTTTATCTCACCTCTGAATCTGGAGATATTATTCTCATTACAGTCTCTGTTTCAGATTCAGAGCAAGGACTGGAACAGTAATAACCCCAAAAAGACCTATCAGCTATGAATGTGGTTATGTATGAATGGAATGAGAAACCAAAAGTATTGTTTCAAGTTTGGTGGTCTGAGTGGATTTCCCCTACCTGTGGTCTGTCTCTCAAGTGAGCCTTTGTCTTGTCTGTCTGCACACACGCACTAATACGATTTCATTTATTTTGTTTATGAGTTTCAGAATGAAAAGTAGCATTATAAAGTACATTTTTAGTGAATTCCAAAAGCAGACAACAGTTTAAAGGCCTGGTCAAATGGTAAGTGATTAGTCTGATCTCCTCCAACGTCCCACTCCCTCAGATCCTCCTCCCCCATACACCTCTCTGCCCCTCCGCCTGTCTCACCACCATTCAAGTCCCCATGATATGATTATCTCCATAGTTATGTCATGATATTATGGCAATTTTAAAGGTATATGTGTGTGTATGTTTATATATATGTATATCAATTTATTACCTTACCTACGTCCCCAAAGGACAACAACTCTGTACCCTTCACACTAATGGGCGGCTGTGGCTCAGTGGTAGAGCGGTTGCCTGCCAATTGGAAGGTTAGTGGTTCGATCCCCGCCCCTGCAGTCATTCTCGAAGTGTCTTTGGGCAAGACACTGAACCCTGAGTTGCCCCCGGTGCTGCGCATCGGAGTGTGAATGTGTGTGAATGTTTATCTGATGAGCAGGTGGCACCTTGTACGGCAGCCCCAGCCACAGTGTATGAATTTGTGTGAATGGTGAATGTTCCCTGTAGATGTAAAAGCGCTTTGAGCAGTTGTTAAGACTGGAAAAGCGCTATATAAATACAGCACATTTACATTTACTAATGGCTACCACTGCTGACCTCACCAGAAAAACAAAAACTCAATCTTGAACTGAAAAAAAGCAATTGATTTCACTAATATGGTACCAGAAAGTTCAATTCTCATGTGCGATTTATCTAACAAAAGATTTGATACGGACAAAGGAAGCTATTGTAACTTAACTTAATTAGCTGTGTGTCACCACACATCTTTTTTTTAAAACTTTTTAACATTTATAGACAATAAGACAGGAGTCGATATACAAATACTTTCTTTTGAATAAACTGTGTGAACTCATTGACCTGTTAGAAAGAGACATGCTAATAGGACCGAGCTAACGTGTTTACCGAAGGACAGTTAACAAGTATCTCTCCCTCTTCAGTAGAACTCTCTATTGAATTCAATTTAAAGGATGTGCAATCCATAGATAGAAGCTTGAGGAGTTATTGTGACTGTCTAGTTTTAGAATATTCCCAGCGTACTGCCAGCACCAGCAACGGTAGTTGATCTAGTCCTGTGAGTTTTCACTAAGTCACCAACAAATAAACAAATATTTAGGGATGCTCCGATTCATTTCACTGAGACTATCTCTTATTCATCCATTCATTTATGCTCTGGTAGCAAATGTATTTTTAAATTCCTTGCTGTCTTTCTGTGTCCTAAACACACACACACACACACACACACACACACACAAACACACACACCTGCTTGCCTTCTTTCCTCCACCAACTCCCTCTTTTCCTATTCCTTTATATACTCCTTTCAGGATGAGCTTTTCAACCTTCACTCTCTTCCGTGCATTAAGCTGTGCACATTTTTAGCAGTCAAACCTCATTTCACAGCATGATGTGTAAACGCTTGTAGACGCGAGGGCTTGGAACACGCTCAATATTCTTTATTTTCTCCTAGGTGGCCCATCACACAGACTCGCTGTGAAATCCAGCAGATGGCTCCATAAATATAGGCGATCTGGGTGATTGCCTAGGGCGTCAAATGTGTTGGGGCGCCGTGTCGCCCTTAGGTCTACTTCCCGTTAATAATAGAATTAGAATGAGAAGCAAAATTAAACACGTTTATTAAACGTGATCATCCTAGGGCACCCCCTCAAACACACGTTTACTTGTCAACCTAATTAGACCTAAAACGTAGACAACCAAACGGCTAGAACCCGCCCTGCTTGTCATCAGCCAGTTCTAGTGAAGTATGTACTTTGAACTAGGCCTGAGTGTAGGAGATTACCCGACATCACACATGCAGTCAGGCAGGACTTAAACTGGAGGTTAAGGATTTCAAGTCTTTAAATTTAGCCATGTCTGTTGTGTTTAATTCTGATTCATATTCTGGTTGGCCAGCTGCAGTTTTTAAGATCAAAAACATAGCTAGGGTGATGCTCCTGATGTTGTTGAGAACTTCTAAGAAAAGACTCAAAAAGGAATCTGAGTTGATTGAACAAAAAAAATAAAATCAGAGTAATCCCAAACTACAAAGATAGGGAGAGATGGGTTTCCTCTCAGTTTTCTGCCGAGGAAGAGCCAATTCAACGCATCCAAGCGTGCGCGCGCCAATTTGACGTCAAAATTACATAGATCGCGCTGGCGCACCAGGATTTTGAGTGTCAGTACAGAGGGCGCGCACCACTCTATTTCTTTAGCGGCGTGCGACAAAGCTGAAACAGGAAGCCTGAACGAGGACTCTCAGACTGACTGCAAGTCTCTTTTGTGATCTGAAAGGCTTGATCCCACCAGTTGGGTCATCCAATAAAATCTAAGCATTGACGTCAATGCTGCTGCCAGTTCTGCTGTTGTTTAACTTTTTCTTCTTCTTCTAGTCCCTAGAAATTGCAATGTCGGTCGCCTTTGCTCATTAGCGCCACCACGCGGGAGTATAAACAGTTACAAGCTCTCATGACGGCACAGCAGCTTAGCTGCGGCTACTGTAAAACGACCCTAACGGGGGAAGAAAACACCCTGTTGTGATATCAAATATTACCCATGGGGTTCTGCAAACAAAGGGGGATGAAGAAGGGCGATAGTCAGATCACAAGCAAGTTTTAACAACACACACTTTCCCTCCCTGGCAAGTCTGTGTAGGTGTTCATGATGTGTGTCTAAGAGCTTTTCTAACAAGCTGTTCAAAGAGTCAGTGTTTAGACTGCGATGGGAGGAGAAGCCTGTCTCTTCTCTCATAACACACACATGTAGACAGACAGTGGGAGTCCAACAGAATGTAGCGTCTCCTGGGAACAAAACACACCATATTCAAACACCTCAACCCCAACATCCAAACTGTTCTTTATGCACTCTTCTCCTGTCTCATACAACTGAAAACACAGTTTTACACAGACACAACAACTTGGTATTCATAAAGAAAGCGACGATTAGGAACTAGGGGTGTAAATCACACGTTTCTATCATGGTACGATATTATAAGAATTTTTGGGACAGTGATACAAGATTTACTGATATCATAAAGTCTACCACAATACGATTTCGACTCGATTCAATCCAGGGGCCTGCGAACGATACGAGACGATACATAAGCCCATTTAACGCAATCACTTACATTTATTTATTTATGTACAAAGTTCTATTTTACTACAATTTTATTATGAGCTCCTCCATGCATTTAAATTAAAAACAAACTACTCTTGCTAATAAAAAGAAAATGTATGTGTAAATATTTATTTTAAAATAAACGATTTTTTTTTCTTGACGATGCTAATTATGTATCGACATTTTCCTTTTGTATTGATAATATTGGATTGTTATATATGGATCTAGATCAATGTATTGTTACACCCTATTAGGAACCATTCAGTGCAGAACAAACCCTTCTAGCCATGATTGTGACCCAAATGACTATCACTGAAACAGCCAAAAGGAGTCCGGTAATGTGCCGTTGATGCCTGACAGTACCATTCGTAAGACTACATCTGAGAAAATAATATGTTAATGCCTCAGCACAAGAACTGCTGAGTAATATCAGGAGAAATGAGTCTGAGAGAAGCTCCAACAGGGACCTGAGAAAATGAACTCAAAGAGAAATGAAAACCAAACATCTATCACCAATAGTTAAATGATCAGTAAGAAACAAATACGTATGTCTGACTTTTAATACTGCACTGAACTGAAAACCCAACGTCTCAACAACAAATGACTTTTTTTCACATTTTTCCTTTTCGGCTTGAAAAACAAAAACAATGGCATAGAGAAGAACCCTGAGAAACCACGGACCACGCTCACTATACTATTACCTAACATAATGAGCAGTTAAACTACAGGCTCAATGTTTCCTTTGGAGAAACTGGTGTCATCACTCTCTTTAAATATTGCACAACATGTGGACTTCTCTGTCCAACCTCAACCCTGTTTTCTGTCAAAGAAAGTGTGTCAAATAAACAATCTCTGACTTTACAGAGTTGCTTAACCAACTGACAGTCTTACCACAACCTAGGACGTGTGGTGACATGCCGCTATTGGGTACTGCTGTTGGCTTTTCTGTTCTCGTATTAGCAGCCGCCTAACAGGGAATTTAAAGACTTGTATAGACAAATATTCTGAAATATCAACATTGAGTACATTTGGTCAAGTGGTGTTAGTGTAAATAATATATATGCTACTTACGATCCAAGCCGTTGATGTACATCATGGCTATCTCACAATGTCCCCACACAGCGCTGACGACAGGATACAGCTTCTTGCCCTTCAGTCCTCTAAATGCGACTCCTAGATACTGTCCATCCACCATGAAGCTCAGTGTCCCTTCGTCCATGTCCAGAATCACTAGCAGTGAGTCCGGCAGTGTGAACGACTCCTCCGGCTCCAGGAAACAAGGGTACGTGGGCAGCGTGCTGTGAGCCCTGTTCTTGCTGTTGTGGTAAAGCCTGTTACGTCCCAGATCCCAGCCCCAGGACTCACAGTCCGACCCCACCAGCGCTGTGTAACCAACCGAATGTAAAGCGGCGTCAGAGGTCGCCACCCCAACCACAGCGTGGGTGCCACGCTGCCGGGATGGCCAGTGGATCTTCCACACGTGGAGACCCCTTGTGTATCCGACCCGGCCCCGGATGCAGTCCGTGCTCTGAGCAACCGGGTGGCGGTGAAATGTCAGTTTATCATCGTCTTTGATGAAGATGTTGAGTGAGCGGTCGTCAGGGTTCCACGCGTGATGGAGCTGGGTCTCCAGTCCAGCACATGGCATGTCCAATAGGAGATCCAGCCTTTGAGGTTTGGCAAAATCTGGGCCCCTCAGTTCTGGGTGCTGCCGGCGGTGCGCCGAAGGCCGGTAGGACGGGGAGCCGCCGCTTTCCCCGCGACTGTCGACCGATTTGATGCCGCCAGAGATCTTCTGCCCCATGGCTGCGGAGAAAGGTTGACAGAAGAAGGGGAAGCAAGGGGGGGAGATGGTGTTTGCAGGTGGCGCTACGTAAAGCTTGACGTTACCTCATCAATGCGGTGGTGCTGAGGCGAGAGTTTCTAACTGAAGAGTGGGGGAGGGAGACTAAGGAGGAGGTGATGAATGAAAGATGTATGTGATCTGGTTTCATGCCACAAATGTCTTCAGGAAGACAGAGCTGCTGCCACTCCTGTTGAGAGAAGGACAAGAGGAAAAAACAGGTATTAACTCTTCTAACGATTAACCACTGCTAGTTTTAGCAAACTAGAGTCTAAGCAATGAAAAAGAACAGACTGAAAAGAGAGACAATTATTGAAAGTGAAATGCAAAAAGAAAATCTCAAAGAGAATTACACTAGGGGCAAGTGCTGGCAACACTCCCTGTTTCTCAGATCTGGTGAGGCTTTGTTTGATAGGAATAAACAATGAAGAGGATAAACAAACAATATACACTGGAACACTACACACATTTCCTCTGACTCGTCTGGCATCCTCTTCACAAAGTCTTACGGCAATACCAAAATGCATGCAAACATTCCCCAGTTGTGCAACATTACCCGGATTTGAACCTGGCATGCTCTCATTTAGATAATGTAATTTTAACGAGTACTGCCTGAGTCTGCAAAAATATTAGCTCAACGGGAGGAAAACAAAAACACCAGGTAATTATTTATCTCCGTTCCTTAGTGAAATAAAGTTGAAAAAGTCAGCTTGAGTTACAATTACCCTCACACTTTAAAGATAAATAGTATAGTGTATGATGCACAGGGTAATATGCAACAGTAGCAGGCATCTACATGTCCGTGGACACGATAAACCCAAATCCTAGTGAGCAATAACCATGTCTGATATTGTGGTTTCTTTTTTATAATAGTATTTCCATTTTAATGTAATTTCGGTAAAATCGGTGGAAAGTGTTGGTTTCCAGTGTGGGAAAGACAGTTTTAGTTTAGTTTTTGTTCAGGTTTTGTTTAGTTCACTTTTGAGTTTTGGTTTCTTTGGGGTAAATCATAAGTTTATAGTTTATAGTCCAAAGCACTATGCCCTGTTATTTTAGTTAACAATCGTTGGTCTTGAATAACATATTTACGCATATATAGAGCTACTAAAAAAGCTGATCTAACTCGCAAGCATGCACCACACAAACACTCACAAACACACACACACACACACACACACACAGACACACAGACACACACACAGTTCTGTGGTAACTGACGTAGTGATCTCTTCCAGGAACAGCAGCTGGTGCTTCCTGTTCACAGGAAAACAGTCAGTCACACCGGGGGCAGACAGGGAAGTAGACTCTCTATGTGTATCATGTATCTGCTGCATGACGCAGCTTCTGGTAAGAGTGGCTTTCACCTCAATAGGAGCGATGCACAGCTTATTTAGGTGTCAACTCTGCACACTGTCGACAGATAAATTCAAAAACGAAGGTTAAGCCTCGTTATGCTGTTGACAATACAGAAGTATGTGAAATTTTGCTTATTACGTTATCAGTGTATCTACTTTAATGTCTCAATTTTTACATGAACCAGTCACTGCCACCTGGAAAGCCAATTATAGAGAGCTAAAAATACACACCAAAAAGTACAACAAAGTATTGTATTTCTGTGTAATACGTATTGTATTCTAAGTGTAAAATGCATTAAAGTTAACAGCAATTTGTACAGTGTTTTTATTTTTAAACAAAGAATGATGACACCAGGACAAATATTTCCACCAAACCAGTTGGCCACCACACCAAAGACTGATGTCATGGTGTAATTCTATGTGATGATTGTGTAATGTCTATCCTTCCACTCTGTTTCTTCCACAAATAAACACAAACGCACACACACACACACACACACACACACACACACACACACACACGCACGCACACACACAACTTTGTCTCATTTTGGCCGTTTGCATTTTCCCATTCTCTTTTTCTGTCTCTCACTGTGAATGAGGTCATGGCAGCTGGCAGCCAACGAGTGCCAGCACTCAGTTCACTTCTCAGCATGACAAGGTTCAATGCTCGGACACACACATGCATGCACGCACGCACGCACGCCTGCCTCACTATGTGTCATCACGGCTGGCAGGTGGGTTAAGGGTGGACGCTGCATGGAAGATTCCAGAGTCATCACTGCCGAACATCGGCAAAAGAAAACACTATTTAACACTGTACAAGCTGTCAGTGTGTGTGTGTGTGTGTGTGTGTGTGTGTGTGTGTGTGTGTGAGTGTGTGTGTCTCAGTTGGCCAAGTCTGGCACAGCATGCGTATGACAATCTGGCATTTTGGGCTGTCTTCATGGAGGCACTTGACCTCTGACCCTATGTCGTCACGGTCACCGTTGCGTAGTAACCTATCATGAGGCTGGTGGTGGGTTGGCGTAGCGTCTGCTGCCGCGAATAGCGGCAACATGCTTCAGCCATCTGTTGTTTACTTTCCCTCCATCTCTCTCCATCTCTCTCTGTTTCTGCAGCCAACTCATTTAGGACTCTCCTTTCCTCCCTTCTTTACTTTCAGCTGGTTTAGAAGGAAGATCACATGGTGACACACGTGCCAGATGCAGGTAGTGCTATGGTTTAGGACTGCAACTGAATCATCTGTAAATATGGACTTCAAAATGTCAGAAAATAGTGGAAAATCCCAAATTCCAAACGTGAACTCTTCAAAACTCTTCCTTTATCCAACAACGGTCTAAAATCCAAAGATGTTGAGCTTACTATCACACTATGAGATGAAGAAAAGCAGAAATTCTACAACTTTTAGAAGTTGAAAATGGAAATAGTTAGGCTTTTTGCTTAAAAAATGACAAACAATTATTTGATTATAAAAATTGTTGTCAACCAATTGATTAATGGACTTTGTTTCAGCACTTCTTTAATTTTGAGGTTTGTTATTCAGTCCCTCCAGGATTTCAATATTGAAATGATGTTGCGATCGCACCAATTTAACCAATCACCGTGACTTTGGTGTGACTCGCAAATTTGACCAATATTGGTGTTTCCCACAACTTCAACCAATCCCGGGAGTCCCGCGTGCCAGACTTTACATCAGTAAGTGACTCTGAGAGCCAATGACCAAGTGGGAGTGACAACGGGTTGACGTAACACGTATGTCGCCAAATTCACTTCCTTGTTTATCGAGGCGTGTGTCTGTCACAAACATCTTACATTTACTACCAACAAAATGTACAGAGACAGACCGAAAACATGTCAGACCGTCCTGCCAACCTGTCTACATTTTAACAGTCGCTGAAAGCAGCTGCTGTATCTATCCTGTCGGCTCTTTGTCTGCAGTGTGTGGGGCTGCTGTTCCGTTCCCTCCGGTGACTGACGTGCACACGCACACACACACACACACACACACACACACGGTGGATGTAGGAAAAAACGAACATGAGACGTACACAATGATCTAAATTGAGAACCGCTACTAACATTGTAAAGATCAACAAGCCACCGACACATATGTTTATATTTGATTCATTCAATAAATTATTTTTTGTCTTAAATCCACCAGCCATTTTCATATTATACCAACATTTGCAGCCTCATGAGCCTTTTTGGTAAGGTTACTAGCAAACTCAGCCGAGTAATTTAATTCTCACCAAAGCCAGTTTCCTTTTTATTTTTAAAGAACTATACATAAAAAAAGTACATTTTTTGCAACTTTCTTGGTCTCCCGCAACTTTATTGCAACAAACTAAAAACTTTTATAAAAAGCTCCCGCATCATCAGGCATTTTGGGCCGCAACAATCTCAAAAAAGACTGAGAAATCCTGGGGGGGATTGGTTATGGCTTTGTAAATATCAAATAGCATAGATGTTACTACTAGCAATAATCTGGGAGGATTAGAGATAGGAAGGATAAGGAAAGAGACAGGGAGCAAAGAGAAAAAAAGGTAAACTTAAAGTAAGAACTATTGTAAAAGCCTTGTCTAAAAACAAAGCTAAAGGACGAGAAAAGATCTGGCTTCTCCTGCTGTCCTACTAACAAGCTCCAGTCACAACTAAACATGTGAGGGCAGCGGTGTGTGTGTGTGTGTGTGTGTGCCTTAGCATGTGTTTTATTTACTGTCCAAAAGACAGACAGGCTTTGAAGTAACACACACACACACACACACACACACACACACACACACACACACACCAGCTTCCACACAGAGACAGAAAACTGCTGGGGAACCTCTCACTCATATACGGCGCCACCCCTGGAGAACAGACCCGATATGTCTGTGGCATTTTTTTCAATCCCGTTGTCGATGTAAGTCGAGTGCAGACTTGAGTCACGCAGGCGTCACTTTACGACAAGTAGCCTACAAGATGTTACATGAGACTTCTCTTATGTCAATACAATAATAATGGACCTACTTAATGAAGTTGGTTCACTGCTGGCATCAAACACAACAAAGGCTGTCAGTCTAATGGCGTTTTGAGCTAACTGTAGCAATCAAAAAGAAAAGTTTATTATTTCATGGATTTCACAAATTTCAGTATGACATGTTATGCTGTAGACCGTTTACATCTGAGCATGTGCAACTCATATCCGCACTCGACTGACATTGGGGAGTGACAACCGTGTACATGTGTTACCAAATCCATTCAAATTCTTCAGAGAATTCAAAACAACCAGGCTTGGGGAGCGTTAGAGAATTCAGACACAAAAAAAGTAACTTTATTCTATTAAAATGATAAATAATGAATGAAAAATATAATCAGAATTCCAATACAATTAGTAAAAATGGGGATTAAGGGAGATTGAGTGAAAAAATGCTTTCACTGGGTGGACAGTTCGCTATTATTTAGTATGAAAAACAGAAAGGGGGAACATCACAATACAGTGCAAGTTATTATGCCCATATTTGGCAATGAGATAAACCAGAAGTAACGGAAAGTTAAATCAAGTTACTTTAATATTTTGTTACTTTAGATGAGGTTACTGACTATATTCATATATTTAAACAGGCCATGAGTAATCGTATTAGAAAGCATTTTTGACGTTACCCTCCCAACCCTGCCTACATGACTAACTAACTGACAAACTAACAGAAACCGCTTTCTGAGTAATGTTGGGTACTGTAGTCTTTACTGTACATGTGTGACTCAAGTTACACAAGTTATCATCCCAGCCACCAGCAGACGGTGTGCAGACACTGCGCTAAAACGCAGCATGGAAACATGGGAAACATGGTCTTCATTTAGCAAGAAGATTGATAACACTCTCAAACAGTATCTGTAAGTTCAATATAAGGTTCCAACTAGCCTTAGAGCTTAGCTTAACATAAAGACTAGTTGGCCTGGCTCTATTCAAAGATGGTATTGATCTTTTTATTTAACTCTTGGCAAGAATAGCAAACAAGAGTATTTTTCTCAAAATGTAAAAAAAAAAAAAAAAACTATTATTTTAAGAGATATTCAGGTGACTTGCCACCAAGACAGCTTAGACCCCAGGGACATTCATTCGGAAAGACAGACCTAGCAATGAAACATTTAATGACCTGCACCTGAAATCAATCTGAATGTGTGTCTCATGTTATCAGATGAGAAAGATAGCAGCGTCCTTCTGAAATATTGAGGTGTCTTTTCTCAGGGAATGGCAATGAGTCTTCATTACAATATGCCAGCAGTTTGCAAAATGAACTTTTGGATTCACCTTCCAAGGTTTAGTAAACTTGCATTATTCTGGTCGTTGTGCATTCTGGTTTAAGTGCAGAATTAGGAATGAAGTTCATTTTAAAAAGTGCTCGCTCACTTGCTCAAGCTTGAAATTCATTGTGAAAAGCAGTAGAAGGCCAAATGTTGAATTTTGAGAAAGGCCAAACTCATTTTCTGGGTCTGATTATAGCATATGTATTGTAGTTTTGTTCACCATTTGTTTTTACCCAAAGACTTCTTCACAGTCTACTCTCAGACCAAATCACTTTTTTACCGTAATTACACAACAGCTTTTAAACCACTAAGACCTTATTTGAATCTTAACTGTCATGCTGAAGTATAATCTTCCTATGACTTCTAAAAAGTGAATCACAAAGTGGTGAGTTCTTCCACTTTCTACTCCCGGTGTATAGAAATACAGCCCACAAACACACAGAAAAACAGCCACACACGTATATTATATCTGTTCATAGCAACAGCTGTACCCAGCAAATTAAACAAACTACCATCCTTTCTACAAACCCGATTCCAAAAAAGTTGGGACACTGTACAAATTGTGAGTAAAAAAGGAATGGAATAATTTAGAAATC
>NC_048418.1:18629282-18645961 GCF_013103735.1 Etheostoma cragini
ACACACACACACACACACACACACACACACACACACACACACACACACACACACACTGCTGCTAAGTTCCTATATTCCTCTCATGCCTGCCGTGACACCTTAAAATCCATGGTGCCCAAGACCATTAGTGCTACAGTGATTGAGCACTCCTTTACGGACACCTACGCAAAACCTATTCATCTTTCTCTCTCACACACACATATGGACACACACACACACACACACACACACACACACACACACAAGGCCTTGGCGGTGCCATCCATAAAGCTCTCTCTGTGGTCGCAGTAGATTCCCGTGGCAGATTCACAACCCTAGCAGTAATGAAACTGAATCCAAGTCTGCCTGAATATGACGCACTGATGCTGCCTCGCTCATTTTACATCGGACCTGCCTGCACAAGAGTGTGATGAAACAAGTCACACCCACACGAGTCAAACGCAACCCATACATTATTTATTTATTTTACACTGCCGTGATGGAGTGACATATAAAACAATGTTTGGGCCACTCTTTTCTGCTGGCTTCACTGTATGGTTTACAACACTTAAGAGAAGGAGACTGAGGAGCTGGGAGGTCTTTTTAGAGCTGAAACAAGACATTCCTCTAATTCTAATATTTAACTAATTGTTCAGGTTATTTATGAAGTCAGTGGTTCCAAAATGTTTTCACGTGAAGGACTCCTGCACTGACACAAATAAGACCACCACTGCCCCCCAATTTGATTAGATTTTGTCCTAGGGTTCTACATCTGATAGGGTTCTAGCTTTTAGATGTTTTATTACAAAAGGTTTATGAAACCCATTACCAAAGTAGCCAAAGATGCATTAATTTGTGTTACTTTTGGATAGGACTAGGCATGGTTTTGATTTGAACAATTTTAACAAAATGTTTGATTCCGGTTCTTATCCATTCCCATTTCCGGTTCTTTGGCGGTGAACACGCTTAATTCACAGATAAGAGGAAAATCTTTATATTATTTTATTTTACAGTTTTAGCGGGCTTTTTCAACATGAAAAAAAACACACTTTAGAGCGCAGCTTACTGGGCTCATTGGCTGCAACACAACAAGCACCTGGAGGATTGGTGACTGCAATAGAAACCACAACTTAGTTAGTTTTAGAACCGGTGATCGGATTCTAAACCAAAGTGACATGCAGTAGGGCCGCAGGTCGGAGTAGAACCCCGGCCTGCTGCGTGGAGTAAACCTCTGTATATGGGCGCCCACTCTTCCAACTGGGCTTTCTGGGTGCCCATTATTACCCTTTTTTGCTGGGTCACTTGGGGGCCCAGGACCCCATTTTGAGAACAACTGTATTTTACAACAAGACAAGTCTATAGCCATGCTAGTATCACAGTGATGCTTTCAGCTAAATGCCAAGTCTGACCTTATGATGGGAACCACATCAATTCATTCAATGGTAGTTGATATATTTTAGCCTGGAGACAGACCTACGCTTTTATCTCTAGAGGGGTGCTGCTAGCATTGCTATAAATACCAAACAGTTGTTGTTTCCAGCTCTCAAATGTGACGATTTGCTGCTTTTCTCCGTTTTATTTTCTTTAGACTAAGCAACTCATTAAATAGCCCCATCATACAATAATCGACAGTTAATGGAAGTAATTGCAGCATTAGCTCTGTGTCACACGCGCGCACACAAACTCACACACGCTCACTCCTTATGATTGAGGCACTTGTCTGTCTCACCATGGTGTTCTCTGCTCAAAAGTGGAACCCCGGGTGCAATGCCGGGACATTTGACAGGAAAATTACATCCACACAAGCCTTTATACACACAACCAGCGTCAGCCTGCCGCTGAAAAACCTCCCCACTGTTCTCACATTGCAACCAGAGAAAGAGAGAAAACAAAGAAAAAAAACAAATGAAGGAAACTAAAAACAGTGCCTTGAAAAAGGCGATTATTTAAATAAAGGGTCTAACTATAAAAAACAGGCAGAGGCTGCCGTGGAGGAAGGCTGTATGAATTGGACAGAAAAAAGAGAACACAAACAATGGTAGAGATGGAGAGAGAGAGAGAGAGAGAGAGAGAAAGAGAGACAGGAAGAAAGAGAGAAAGAGAGAGAGAGAGAGACAGAAAGAAAGAGAGAGAGAGAAAAACTGAGGTCAGCAGCTGACAAAACAAAAGGATAAAGTCAGAAAGGAGGGCTGCTATCTCTCTATCCCAGGATGGACCACACAAATACACCCTCCCATCCTCCAATCCATAGACTAAACACCCACTCTGTGAGAAAAGCTACTGCAGAAAGTGTGGACCAAGGCTCCAGATCAGGGTGTTTGGAACGTATAGACAGTGTGTTTAAAAATAGAAAGCAGGATCTATCCTATTATTGAATGTGAGTGGGGGAAATCCTAGGGGAGCTTATCCCCAAACTCTCTATCTCAAACACACATGCACACACACACACACACACACACACACACACACACACACACACACACACACACACACACACACACACACACACACACACACACACACACACACACACACACACACACACAGGCACACAGGCACACACAGGGGTATCCCAGTTTGCCAGCTGGGGCTCAAGACCATTAAGAGAATTAAAGGCGACAGGAGATGAGCAAGAAGGGGGAGAGAGAGGGTAGCGAGGGAAGAGAGGGAGTTCATGGTAGCATCCAGAGACAAGAGAATGTTGAGTGTATCATCAAAGGTAAAAATAAACTGCTGATCTTATAATAAATTGTTGTTTAATAAAATACCTGAATTAAGAAAAATGACAATCTGATCTCACTTAAAAGCTAAATAGTTGTAACTCTCAGACATGCATATAAATAAATAACCACACTCACATCCAGCTTTATTGGCTACTCTATTTCTTCTACAAATACACACAAACACACACACACACACACTCAAACACACATACACACACACACACACACACTCACACTCACTCCAGAAATAGCAACTATCTCTTTCAGTGAGACATATTTCAGCGATGACACACTACACCTTGTAGACAACACGACAGATCAAACAGCTTACAGTGTATCTCCAGTGACTCTTGTCATGTCTCGCGGCGTGTAGCTGTCCAGTCCATGTTCAAATCCAGCCAAGAGACAGCTAAACTCCTCCAGCCAGCCACCGGCAAAGAAGAGCACCCGACCAGACAGGAGGAAGAAGAGACCAGCTGCCGGCAAGTCTGACTGAGAGAGAGAGAGAGAGAGAGAAAAGAACAAGCTGCCCACCTCTCCCTCCTGTTCCCTCCCTTGTTCCCTCCCTCTTTCCCTTCCCTGGAGCTTATCTGTCCCGAGGCTATCACTTCTTCCTTACCCCCCCAACCCACCCCCCAGCCCCACCTTTCCCTGACACACTTTCCTGCTCCAACTCTAAAAGAGTGTTTCCAAGGCAGCGCAGTCACGATGTTCTTCGCTTACAACTACAGCTCCTGACAAATTTTTAGCCCCACTCCAGTTTCAGTTCCACTTCAGTCTTTCCGAGAGAGAGAGAGAGAGAGAGAGAGAGAGAGGGAGAGAGAGGGAGAGAGAGCAACATGGACATGAAGGGCTGAAAGCCGATCCTCTCTGATCTCATCAAGCAAAGGTACCAAAAGCAACCAGACCAGCAGGCAGCTAAGAGAAACACCCAGTTCACCTCCCTCCTGACTCCCCCATTCTTACTAAGAACCCCCCTCCCCTCCCCCTCTGCACAACAGACATGTTCACATGTGATAACACGAATATCACTAAAGAATAACACTCTATTAAAGTAAGCCATGAATATCAAGTGTGCCATAAAATGATCTCCTATATAAAGAAAAAGTACTCAATCAGCAGTAACCGAGGTATGGTCCTCTTGGGTTAGATGAATGCGATCTGCCAGCGTACCACTGGTCGGAATAAGGCTTTTTCTTCTGATTAACGTTTGTCAAAAACGCAACAAAAAAAGGAAGACAAAATGTGTCTCCTCATCCATCCAGAAATATTGTAGGTCTTCCTGATAGTAGGCTACTTGCCATGTCAAAGTCCTCAGTGGGTTCAAAGGTTTAAACCTTGTGTTGCTGCTGTTGTTTTTGGCGGTGTTGCTTTCAACTGCTCTCTTTATTTTATTTGCGAGTCAAAACCCACTGCAGCTGCGTGGGAGGGGGAAGTTATGACCTACGGAGCATGTGCAGACGCATAACCGAGCTTACCCCCGTTTAGGTTTTGGCCTGTTTCCTCGTTGGTGGTTATATTAAAAAACTGAGAAATTTCCCTTCATTCGTGCCCTTCGTTTACACGCAAACGGAGGTTTAAGCCATAGACAGTGAATGAAATGGACCAATAGATCCCATTGCTCTGGACGGAGGCCAGTGAATCTTCTCCGGTGATAGCTGAGCGTTACAGCGCAAAGTTGTAAGTCTTGTGGTATCTGTGCCAAAAGAAATCTCAATCATTCCCAATCAGCAGAGACGGAGAGCGTAGGTATACAGTGTGTTAGGATACAACATAGGCACAGGCTAATTATTGTTAACTAAACTGCTAGTTAATAGGGATGAGCGAGTACAGCATTATCTGTATCTGTATCTGTATCTGTTTACCACATGAATTATCTGTATCCGTATCCGTACTCGGACTGGGCGGGGCCTAAACCGGAAGTGGTCAGATTTAACCCGGATGTGGGTTGGGTTCTCTTGAAATGTTAGGGTCTTTAACCGGTATGTTATTTAAGCATGCAATTGATATGAGGAGGGCAGCTGACAGTAAAAAAAAAAACAAATCTCCGATGGCAGAGACGCAACGGGAGTTGCATTTAAACCAAGCAGCTTGTCTGAAACCCACGTTCACCAGAAATCTACTGCTTACTATGTACTATGTACGTACTATAAACCTAAGTTAAAAACAAACCTGAAGCTGAAGAAACCCTAAACGTTAACGGAACAGATCCGCAGACCCGATTGACTGACGGAGCGGGAGAGAGAGAGAAAGAGAGAGAGAGAGAGACAGACAGAGAGAGAGAGAGAGAGAGAGAGAGACAGACAGAGAGAGGTCGAGGGAGCGCATTCCTCCGTGTTCTGTGTGTGTGTGATTGATCCGAGCGTGTTTGTAGGCGGGGGGCGCTGTGTTTATCACAGAACGCTGCGCGGCCAGTTGAGGAGTTGTATTCAATCCGAGCACGGATATTGACTCATATTACTCGTATAATACTTGTACTCTGCAAAAGTGCTTTATCCGTACCGGATACTTGTTTCAGCCGGGTACTCGGATCACCCCTTCTAGTTAACATTAGTAATTATACCTAAATAGCTAATGTAAGTCCAAACTGTCTGCGAGCTTCTCCTGACAATACGGTTATTTGTCGACTATGCGACAGCAAGTTGCGTGGTTGTGACACAACCTATTCTTACAAAAACGCCTGCTACAAAGACATAACGTGAGGTATAAGGTTATGGAGCCTTTTATACATTGTTGTGTTTCTTTAGAAATGAACAGTGGAAAACTTAACCTTTTAACTGCTTCAGATCTAAAGTTATTCGCAGTCAATGGAATGCTAACAGCAGTTGAGTGCTTTGTAGCATTACAATGGCGCCATCGGAGCTTCACTTTGTGGATGCCCGCTTACCCCCTTGGTTTAAGCAGCTGTAGGCAACCACCTCAGGTTTGGCATACTCTTGACACCATTGACGGCATATATACACGGGTACGTGTAACCGAACACTTTTCTGAAAACTGACAGCTGTGCATGATGTTACTTTTGAAAATGGAGAGGTTGAAATATCTGTTTATGAAAATAGCCGGCCACGAGTAAGCGCAGCCTTATACTGTACATGCACGAATACCCCGGTTGCTAAAGGAGTTATCTGGGTGTGGTATCAGGGTATGAGAACTTAGCCAGGATAAGAAGTTTACAAGGAGTTTGAAAAACCAGTTATTGCCTTGACCCGAATATGATTGGGGTTTTAAACTGAATGTAAACGCACTAATGAAGACAAATGGTTCTTTCCACAATGTGCGAGTATTTTTGTTCAGTTGTCATTTTTTCGTCGATTTAAACCCTACATCCAGTGCTGCCTGGGAAGCGCCTTGCTTGGTTTTGTTCTGCTCTATTGCTCTCTATTCTTTCTTTTTCACATCTGCACATTACTGCATAACTTGGCTCTGAGGTGATGTGATGACTAAGTTCATTTATCAGCCTTTAGTTGTTGGAGCCTTTTCCCGCAGCTACATCAGTCATTCACAAAGTCCCCGAAGTGAAGACAGAGTTGGGGGTAGCACATGTATATGTTCCAAAAAGTCACATAGCCACTGCTCACATATGGACACTATTTTTTACCTCCAGCTGGCATTTAAAGCTAAACCCCATCAAATCATCAATTGTCGTGCACTTACACACAAATAAATTATTCATTTCTGCATCAACATTAATTATGCCTAGTTATTCTCAGATGGGGCACTGTTTGTTGTGTGTTTGGGCCTAGGTGCAGCGCTGTCTGTACTGAAATCAATAGACAGACGGACTATATCATTTTATGCTAGTGCCTGGCTGAGCTGTCATCTAAGGTCACCAGCACCAAAACTCACCGATTAACCACGTGAGGGCTCGCAACTCAGCTGCAACGACCGGTATCGAGATATAAAAAAAGTCAAGTGCCTAATTTATGTGTTTTTTTTATATGTATTATTGATTTAATGTGATTATCCAATCCATATCGACCCTTTTCAGTTAATGTCTCTGCCGTCTGTCTGCAGCAGCAGAGCGCAAAACAGCCGGCTAACCTTCCTGACAGGCTGACTG
The DNA here is from genome assembly GCF_013103735.1 of Etheostoma cragini. Taxonomy (NCBI): domain Eukaryota; kingdom Metazoa; phylum Chordata; class Actinopteri; order Perciformes; family Percidae; genus Etheostoma; species Etheostoma cragini. Next base: position 18,636,045 of record NC_048418.1, read on the forward strand.
ATAGACTGCAGAAGTTAACTTAACTAAAAATAGTTTTCATGTTGGCACCATGGGAAGAAAACAACAGAAAAAATCCTTCGTCACCGGCCTGCAAAAGTCTGTAGGCTAGTTTGGATCAATGACATCAGGCTTTGCCCCCCCCCTGCTTCCGCTCTCTGTGTGTTGCCAACATCCATTCGCTTTGGGAAACAACAACAGCCTTCGAGCTAGCAAGCTGTACGCTGAAAATGGCAAGTTTTGAAGAAAATTTGGACTGTGCAACAAAACAGTCCATCTTGGTTCTTTCAGGGAATAATTGTAAAGATTCAGAAAGAATATGTTTCAAGCATTTCCTCTCTCACTGGGACGTTTTGGGACCGGTTGGTGGGATTGCTGTGGACAAAATACACACGGTGATACACTGGTGAGAGCACCTGAGGTTTAACTATGTGTCCAGCTCATTTAAATATCACCTGTTACTGTATTGTGTGAACGGTTTACTTCATTTAATATTGTATGTGCCGTTTTGCGGATGCAAATGTTTCACCAAAACAAGTTCCTTCCCGAGACTAATTTTTTAGTGACATCTTCTTTTCAAACAACCCAGAGCGCTTTTTACGGAATGTATGTGTGGTGTAGCCAGACCTTCCTCCACAGTGCTGTGGACAAAGGGTGGCAACGCGAGATTATCTGAGGACCGATGAATGCGACCCCCACAATACTCTTCACCAGAGATTCAAAGCCCCGAAAGTGTTATTTGGGACAGCCCTAGTGTGTAGACAAGCATGTACACACTTAACTTTTTCCACACACATACAGAGGTGAAGACTACAGTGTTTGCAGTCATGCAGGACGGAGGCCCAGCCAACTTACTTCCTGTATGGACTTCCTTTTCCCAGGCCTGCAGCAACCACAAGGGAACCAAACCCCCCCACTCCCCCACAGCTCCACCTCTCCCACTATATCATTACATCACATGTCTGCACAGGCATTTCAAAGTAACATGCAATACGAGAGACTTCTGCTCTCAGACATCTACAATTTACAATGAGAGGATTCATTTAATTAGGAGCTGGTGAAAGTCAGCACACACACACACACACACACACACACACACACACACAAACACTCACACACACACACACACACACACACACACACACACACACACACACACACACATACACATTACACGTTTAAAGAAATAGTATAACATTTTGGGAAAACCTTTCTTTTAGTAAGCTCTGTGTACACAATCAATGTTCTCAATGCTGGAGTTCATGTGTAGATTCCCTGTGATACTAGGAGCAAAGTCTTGTGTTGTGTCAAGCTTTCTTAGTGTTTTAAAAATAGAGATTTGGATGCTATAATAGTAGTGCTCCTAGCATTCCCAAACAGGCCCATTGACTGAAAAAACAAGAATACAGTAAAGCTTAAAAGTGGCGCGACTGTCCTGACTATGCATTTAAATGAAAGTTTGACTCGGGTACATTCACAAAAAGACCCTGGGTTGCACTTTGGAGAGAGTTACGCTTCAAGGTGAACTGACCATTTTAGTGGCAAGTAACTCGTCTGTGTTATGCTCTGTACCACACAAAGCCAGTGAATTGGCCTTATTGAAACAGAGTTGGAAAAGAGGAAACACAGACCGGTGGCCATGGATCACTTGAAGCAGACGTATGGGTTAAACGCATTACCTTTGCCCCGCACATACATGGAATTCATAAATGTGCACACACACCTCAACCAACTGATGTACGTAGGTCAATGGTTTTGAATGTGAGGAGTCACTGTAGGCTTAACATAAAACACACAGGTAGGGAGGAGGGGGCTTTGAAGCTAGGTCAGAAATCTGGAAAAGACAGTGAGGCTCCGTTTTCACTAAAGTTGTGCTGCTGTGAAGCCAAGTTCAGGTTCCATGGTTTGGGGAAATATTGCACTGATGATTTCCCCAGAAAATAAGGATTTGCCACCTAAAGACCTTTCATAAACCCTGGCCACCCTTTTTATAACATACTGGCACCCTGGCCATTATTAAAGAAACTGAACTGAACTCCCCCTTCCCCCGTTATTCATATAATTTGTTTTACTTAAGCTCATGTTATCTGAAGTTTATTTCCCCTGACTCTTTTTTTTTTTTCTCCCTGTTTTCCTGTTCTGTTATGCAGGTGCAAGAATGAGACTCCTAAGTAGGTGGGTGAGAAGAGGGACCAACCCTTCGAGAGGAAAAGAAACCCAGAACAGGTGGGGGTGGGAGTGGGGTTTGCAAAAGATAACCACAGAACACTGTTAACACTACTGCCAAGTGTGAACAAACTGTTTGCATTGTCAGGCAGTCGTGTGCACGTGAAATAACTTTCAATTCTTGGTTGTTTATGTAGCCTAATTGCTGTAATCCTATCACTTCTGTATATGTAATCCTGTTTGCTGCAGAAATCCCACCATCAATTCTTTCAGAAAAAGGCCAATTAAGTGTGAAGAGGATTGTGGTAGTTTGGATTTGGATTGTCACAAAAAGGCACGACCTGGCAATGCCTCACTGATACTAAGCTCTAAAGACAGTGGGCCCATAGACAGGTTCAATTTAAGAGCTTATGAGGGCTCAGCTTATTATTTTACTGCTGCTTATTTACAGTTTAATTTGCATGTAAAGTACAAACTCACAAACTCAGCCCCCTAAATCTGTTGGATTAGAGGCTTTTCTGGGTTTTAGTTTTGGAAAGCTTTGCTTCAAACCAGTGATCGCCAAAATTAATCACAGCAATAACATACTGTATGTTAAGTTCCTTTGAGGTGCCGATAAATTAACATTGTGTGTTAAAGATACAGCCCTCAGTTTATTTTCTTGTTTAAACTAAAAACAATTTGGTTCATTATAAATCTCAGGTCTAACTTTGTTTTGAGTCTGATAAGTCTTTGTTGTAGCTTACAGTGTGTGTATGCAGAGAAATTGCAAAAGGCAGGTTTTCTGTAAATTTGCAGAAAAATGTCTAGTTTACAGGGGATTTTGTTTTTTTCCATGTGTCCATGCATATCACTATGTGAATAGTCAGTACACTCCTTGTGTCAGTAACGTTTTGAAATTAGCACTTCGCCAAAAAGCGGTCACCTAATTTGTGGGCAGTTGTGCTAAAGTTTTTTTGCTAACACAACATAAACTGGAACTTTACCCGGAAATGCAGCAACTGACCTTCCGGAAACCACACACCCCCTAGCGTTCTGGCGGGGAAATGCACCGCGATGCGAAGACAAGTGTTCAACCCTGACGCAGAACTCTGAAAAGGTGCACGCAGTAGGAGTGACGCTGTAGCTACAACAGCCTTTAGAACGTCATTTAGCACCCGGCAGTAGAATGTGTCCCTACATGCGTCTTAAGTGACCCCGTATGATCAAATCTCATTTTCCTGCTCTTTATATATCTATAAACCCAACATATTTCCCTTAAAAATGTGTTTTCTTATTGTTGTGTGTGTCTAAATTTCAGTGGCTACTCTCACATAAATCATACAATATTTAGCCTATTACAAAAACATACAATGACTAATGAAAAAGCGCTGCCTACAGTCTTTGTATGTGTGCTGAAGGGCGTACTTTTCTCCACCCAACGGGCGTATGTGTGAAATATGTTCAGATTTTCGGATACACTTTATGAACATGATAAAAAGGGGATTCCCGGCGACCTCCATGCTTCAGGCTGTTGGGGGCTGCCGGGAAGAGCGCCGGACAAATCCCCGACAACATGAAAAACCAATCCAAAACACACAATTCACTCCCAGTGGTGTCTGTGACATGAGAAATACCTTTTCGTAGTTATATAGTATGTCAGTTAAGAAGTGGTCCTTCAATGTGGCCCAGGATTCACTCCCGTACACACTGCTAAAAGAATGTGGCCATTTGTGGTCCAAACCAGCTCCGAATGTGGTCTGAGCGATCGGATCTCAATGCGTCCTCAATGCGTCTTGGGTGCAGTCACACCAGTACGTAGAGCTAGCCACTTGGACTGATGTTAATGCAGGGGTTGAACAGAGAGATGCAGTTTGACATTTAAGCTTCAAATGGAGGACTGAACCTGCGGTACATCCCCCATCTTCTCTGCTAGACCCTGCCGTAAATTGCCCCCTGATTTTCTGCCTCAGGGCACATTCACACTTAAGGGACCCCATGGGGTCTGGGGAGAGTTTGTGTGTGTGTGTGTGTGTGTGTATGTGTGTGTGTGTGTGTTAATCTGCAAGACAATAGGGGCCCTGTCCTCAACCCACACACAGAATTAGGGCTAGGGGGCTCACAGCTGAGCAGCTTAATGACAACAGAAACTGGAAGTGTGTGTGTGTGTGTGTGTGTGTGTGTGTGTGTGTGTGTGTGTGTGTGTGTGTGTGTGTGTGTGTACGTTGCCTCCTGCCAACACACGTGTCAAACACTAAGCCATCCAACTGTCCACATGGCCCAAGGGAGAAGGATCAACAGCGAGGGAGGGATAGATAGATGGACGGAGGGATGAAGAGCAGTACAGAAGAAAGGCATTGGCAGGAACAGGGGTCTTAAATGTGCAGCCTCTGGGTGAAGGGTGAGAACAGTTAGAGGGAGAGAAAAGGGGAGGAGTGTGAAAAAAAGGAAACAGTAGATGGTAGGATTTCTGTGTACAGATGGCTGAGACAAAACAAGAGGAGACGGCCAGTTTGGACGAGGTATTAGAGAAAGGGGGATAATGAAGGACACATGGGTGGATTTAGTCATCAAAGGATCAGCTGTTGTTTTCACACATGGACACCCTAATTATCTATTCTCGTCTAGAAATGCTCACAACGTAAAAAAATAGTTGGATAGTACAGGAAATGCATGTTCAATGTATTGAGTTAGGTAAGAAGATCATCGACCACTTGTGTTTTTAATTGGAGGTTACCGTGTTTGCTGGACTATTTCTTGGCCATCGGAGACTCCAGGAAGTCACTGCAACCGGCCAAGAAATAGTCCCTCACATAACCCATCATAAAACCACAACATGTTCTTTTGACACTTTAAGCTGTTCCTTGTTTCCAGTCTCTATGCTTTGAAAGGCTAGACTAATCGTCACCTGACTGTACATTCACATTTAGCGTACAAACATGAGTGTGACATCATTCTCAGTTAACGAACTCTCAGTTAAAAAAGATAAAAATGAACCACTCCTTTACCCTCTAACCTTAACTGTAATCGAACACCATCAACCATGAAGTAATAATTTCCTAAATTTGTCCTTGTTCGTCACTTTAAATTGTTATTGCTTAGATGTTTTCGGTTATGTTGTTGATAACAATTAAAACTGTAGACAAATGTGTAGTCAGAAGTGTGGACCGGCGCTGTGTGGCAGGGCTGCACGTAGAATAAGAGGAGAGAGAGTAAGAGGAGAGATCCAAACACAGGCACGGCTTTACAGAAGAAACGGGTCTTGTAACGCAAAATTAAACCATATCCACATAACAACATTGCAGCGGATGCAAGGACATTAGCACCGGTGCGTCCTAGAGGAAAAATGTTACTCGCGCCCTAGAGCCTGTGAGCTAACAGAAGCTAACAGAAGCTAACTAGCACTGCTGTGGCATGCTCACTGCTGTTGTCTGAATAACATAGACGGGACAAAATATTGCGTTTACTGGTGAACTGGTAAACCTTGAGGCCGACGAATAAATGACTCCTAACTGTTGAATTTTCCTCCCGTTACTCTGTCCTCTGTGACTGTCTACATCTTGAAACTAAGCTGCACGATGCAGGGAACAACTGACTGGCACATGAGCATTCAGGGGGTTACGGAGCGGTAGATGCGCTATGCAAAAAAAAAAGGAGCGTTCTATTAAATGACGCATTAAAAAAAAAAAACGCTCAATCACGCAAATTTGATCGTGGGAAGTCAAAATTGTGATCGTAATTAAAATTTGAGCAGCCCTAGAAGGTTTCCTGCAATGTTTCCTGTGTAACAAGAAAAACCAGCCTTAGTAGATTGTATGTCATCTGCATCACTCTTTATCACCCCCTTTTCATTCTCATCTTGCAAAGACAACACTGGATTCAAGTCCCCATATGGACCAAAAAGTACGGAGTGGGGATTGGTGGCTGGAGAGATGCCACTTCACCTTCTGGGCACTGCCAGGTGCTCTTGAGCAAGGCACTGTGGCCCCCAACCGTTCAGGGCGCTGGTTCCGCTGTCAGCCAACTCACTCTGATATCTCTCCATTAGTGCATGTACAAACGCCTGTAGGATTAAAAGGAACACCATACTAATACTTTGTTTGACGCCCTTTCACCAAGAAATGTTGGCCCATATTGATAGGATAGCATCTTGTTGATGGAGATTTGTGGGATGCGCATCCAGGGCACGAAGCTCCCGTTCCACCACATCCCAAAGATGCTCTATTGGGTTGAGATCTGGTGACTGTGGGGGCCATTTTAGTCCAGTGAACTCATTGACATGTTCAAGAAACCAATTTGAAATGACTCAAGCTTTGTGACATGGTGCATTATCCTGCTGGAAGTAGCCATCAGAGGATGGGTACATGGTGGCCGTAAAGGGATGGACATGGTCAGAAAAAATGCTCAGGTAGGCTGTGGCATTTAAACAATGCCCAATTGACACTAAGGGGCCTAAAGTGTGCCAAGAAAACATCCCCCACATTATTACACCACCACCACCAGCCTGCACAGTGGTAACAAGGCATGATGGATCCATGTTCTCATTCCGTTTACGCCAAATTCTGACTCTACCATCTGAATGTCTCAACAGAAATCGAGACTCATCAGACCAGGCAACATTTTTCCAGTCTTCAACTTTCCAATTTTGGTAAGCTCTTGCAAATTGTAGCCTCTTTTTCCTATTTGTAGTGGAAATGAGTGGTACCTGATAGGGTCTTCCACTGTTGTAGCCCATCCGCCTCAAGGTTGTGCGTGTTGTGGCTTCAAAAATGCTTTGTTGCATACCTTGGTTGTAGCGAGTGGTTATTTCAGTCAAAATTGCTCTTCTATCAGCTTGAATCAGTCGGTCTATTCTCCTCTGACCTCTAGCATCAACAAGGCATTTTTGCCCACAGGACTGCCGCATACTGGATGTTTTTCCCTTTTCACACCATTCTTTGTACACTCTAGAAATGGTTGTGCGTGAAAGTCCCAGTAACTGAGCAGATTGTGAAATACTCAGACCGGCCCGTCTGGCACCAACAACCATGCCACACTCAAAATTGCTCAGGAGATTGTCTAGACCAGGACCACGCCCCTAAATGCATTGAAGCAACTGCCTTGTGATTTGTTGATTAGATAATTGCATTAATGAGAAATTGAACAGGTGTTCCTAATAATCCTTTAGGTGAGTGTATAGGTCCTGAGCATATGTGAGTGTAGGTGTGTGATTACTAAAAAAAAGTGTGTACACAGAGTGTAAATTGTAATTTCCCCACTGGGGAATAATAAACAAATTAAAATTAAATTAAATTAAATTTCTTCGTTGATCCTTGGTGGCTGTACCCAAACCGCTGATGCTAATGCAATAAACATAAAATCATAACTTCTCATTTTAGGTCAGAGAAATTGGAGAGCTTTCATCAACTGAGTATGTTAAAAATTTACAGAAGCATGTAGACAATGTTATTTTCATAACATGTATGCTTTATTTAATTTATACTTACATAGTAGCAGTAGTAGCAGTAGTACCTGGCATTTGTCAGGACACACCCTGTTACGGTAAGCGTACCTGACTCATTTCCGTTTCCTGTGCCTGTGTGTTGGTAGTGTGTTGGTAGCTTTGCTGCTCACTAAATACCAGTTCAGTTTGTTAGAGTTGCTATTACAGCGGCTAACTGTCCGCTAAACACTTATTCTTATAGCGGTTCTGCATAAGCACTCACTTATCTTCTCATTTTTTGTAGCGACTTTTGTTAAATAACAGCTGTTTTAACGCTTGGTAGCTAACCGTACTTTAGCTTAGCTGCTAGCGACTTTAGCCTAGTAGTTAGTTATGTCGGCCCCCTCTTCTCCTTTCTCCTGCTCGATGTGTGAGATGTTTAGTTAGTCCTCTGCATTCTTTAACGGCGATGGCGGGTGTAACAAGTGGAGTTTATTTTTTGACGTGGAGGCGAGGGTTAGCGAGTTAGAAGTCCGGATCCGCACCATGACAGATCAGTGGTTAGTTACTGTAGCTAACCCCCCGCCGGGAGTCGGCGCGGGCCGGCCTGAGCCTGAGTTAGCCTCTAGTAGCCGTCCCCCGGCATCTCTTGGGCAGCCAGGTCATAGTGCCTGGGTGACTGTGCGAGGACGAGGAAGAGACAGTCGTAAGGTTTCCAAGGCGTCGGACCGCCACCAGCCTGTTAGCGTTTCTCACGAATTTCCCCACTCAGCAACACACCCGCTGAGAAACCAACTCTGATTATCGGCAGCTCTATTTTGAGAAACGTGAAGTTAGCGAAGCCGGCAGCCATAGTAAAGTGCATCCCGGGGGCTAGAGCGGGCGACGTTGAGTCTTATTTGAAACTGCTGGCTAAGGATAAACGTAAATACAGCAAGATTGTTATCCACGTTGGCGTTAATGACTCCCGGTTACAGCAATCGGAAGTTACGAAGATTAATGTTGAATCGGTGTGTACATACGCGAAGTCAATGTCGGACGCCGTAGTTTTCTCTGGACCACTGCCAAATCTCACCAGCGATGACATGTATAGCCGCATGTCGTCATTTCGCCGCTGGCTATCGAGGTGGTATCCAGATAATGATGTGGGCAGTCTTTCTGGGGAAGACCTGGTCTGATTCGGAGAGACGGCATTCATCCCACTTTGGATGGAGCTGCTCTCATTTCTGGACATCTTGACAGGTTTATTAGTGGACCTGATCCTTGACAATCCATAGTTGGGACCAGGAGGCAGAGTCCCAGTCTAAGGCTGAATCCCATTTCCCCGTCTTACCCCTACCCCTTGGCCCTTACCCCTACCCCTTGGCCCTTGAAACCAAGGGGTAGGGGTAAGGGGTGAAAACATACCCCTATGAAATGGGACACCACTTGGTGACATCACCATACAGTATTGATCACAAACTTCCAAGATGCTGTCTCTGTCTGTTGATTGTGTGGGTTTGGACAACAGTGTGTGTTATATATTTTATAGTTATTTTAGGTTCACTTTGGTAGTGCAGAGGCAGATGTTCTTATCTGTGTAGTACTTTAGGTCTGTCTGCAATACAAATGTGTATACACATGCATCATGTGTACATATACATACATATACACCCTGTATACATGCTGTGTTGTATATCTGTTTCAGTTATCACCGTTTTGAATGTCATTGATGTTCACAAAAACATTTTGTTTACAAAAATCTGTCTTTATTAGTGATAAATTGAACATAACAGGCAAAAACGTTACATAAAATGATGTTACAGAACCATTATCAACTATAACAACCATAACTAACTTGTCGCACACATAAAAAGGCTTCATATGTGTAAAACTAAAACAATACACACAAGACCACAAACAAACAAATTAACTACAGCTGTTCTGATATTCCAGACCAGTCTGAAGCCTTTTGGCTCACATTTCATCAGTGTCCCATATCAAAACCAACAACAATATACAAGTGCATGAACAATGAACAGGAATTAATTACAAATTATTACAATAATACAGTAGGCTACCAATGCAATAATGAATGGGTACAACATGAACATATGAATCTGCTCGTTTTCAGCCCCAAAGTGGATCAGCTGCTGTGTCCTCCTGTGTCCTCCTGTGTGATACAGGGCGGTATATGTTAAGCACGTAGCGATGTATCATAGACCTTCAAAATATATATATAGCTATACAATCTATGCGATGTATAGAGTCCATTCAAGGCGGAAATATGTGGGATTGTTGTGCAAATCAACGTTAGCGATTAGCGTTAGCGATTAGCGTTAGCATTGCAAGCTAGCGATTTTTAAAAAGTTTC
>NC_048418.1:18646061-18666930 GCF_013103735.1 Etheostoma cragini
CCTGGTCCATACTCTGAATTTTTATCCGAATTTGCAGAGTTTCTGTCAAACTTAGTGCTAAAAACGGACAAAGTTATTTTTTGTAGGGGATTTTAATATTCATGTGGACAATGAGAATGATAGCCTTAGCACTGCGTTTATCTCTCTATTAGATTCTATTGGCTTCTCTCAAAGTGTTCATAAACCGACTCATCTTTTTAATCACACCCTCGATCTTGTTCTGGCATATGGTGTTGAAATTGAACATTTAATAGTGTTCCCACAGAATCCCTTTCTATCTAACCACTGTTTGATAACTTTTGAGTTTATACTGCTGAACTACACGCCATTAGGCAAAACCTTCTATACAAGATGTCTATCTGATAGTGCTGTAGCTAAATTTAAGGATGCGATTCCGTTAGCATTTAACTCATTACCAAGTCCCAAAGTAACGGAGGACTCCTATGCTATTAGTCCCTCCCAAATCGATTATTTTGTTGATAGTGCAGCAGGCTCGCTACGAATGACTCTCGACTCTGTTGCCCCTTTAAAAAAGAAGATAATAAAACAAAGATGATTAGCTCCATGGTATAACACTGAAACTCGCAAATTAAAGCAAATATCGCGAAAACTTGAGAAGATCTGGCGCTCCACCAAACTGGAAAATTCTCATTTAATCTGGCAAGATAGTCTTAAAACGTATAGGAAGGCCCTCCGTAATGCCAGAGCAGCGTACTACTCGTCATTAATAGAGGAAAATAGGAACAACCCCAGGTTTCTTTTCAGCACTGTAGCCAGGCTAACGGAAGGTCACAGCTCTACTGAGTCAAGTATTCCCATAGCTCTTACTAGTAACGACTTTATGAGGTTCTTCAATGATAAAATTATAAATATTAGAAGCAAAATTCACCAAGACATGCCTTTAACTGGTACTGACTTATCTCTAAACTCAGGAACCTTAGAAACAGCTGTAAAACCAGATATATGTTTAGACCGCTTTGCTTCACTTGATCTTTATCAATTTAATTCAATTATTTCTTCATCTAAGCCATCAACCTGCCTCTTGAAACCCATCCCGACTAGGCTACTTAAAGAAGTTTTACCATTAGTCAACACTTCGCTACTGGAAAAAAACAATTTGTCTTTATTAACAGGCTATGTACCACAGCACTTTAAAGTTGCTGTATTTAAACCTCTTCTGAAAAAGCCAAACCTTGATCCAGATGTTTTAGCCAACTATAGACCTATATCTAACCTTCCATTTCTCTCTAAGATTCTTGAGAAAGCAGTTGCCAAACAGCTGTGCGACTTTCTGCATAGCAACAGCTTATTTGAGGATTTTCAGTCAGGTTTTAGAGTTCATCATAGCACAGAGACAGCACTTGTGAAAATTACTAATGACCTCCTAATTGCATCAGACAAAGGACTTATCTCTGTACTTGTGTTATTAGATCTTAGTGCTGCATTTGATACCATTGACCATTATATCTTATTACAGAGATTGGAACATTTAATTGGCATTAAAGGGACTGCTCTAAGCTGGTTTAAGTCTTATTTATCAGATCGATCTTAGTTTGTTCATGTTAACGATGAATCCTCTGTGCACGCCAAGGTTAGTTATGGAGTCCCACAAGGATCTGTGCTCGGTCCAATCCTGTTCACTTTATATATGCTTCCTTTAGGCAGTATTATTAGGAAACACTCCATAAACTTTCCTTGTTATGCAGATGATACTCAGTTGTATCTATTAATCAAGCCAGATGAAACTAATCAGTTAGCTAAACTTCAAGTGTGCCTTCAGGATATTAAAACCTGGATGACCTGTAATTTTATAATGTTAAACTCAGATAAAACTGAAGTTATTGCTCTCGGACCCAAGCACCTCCGTGACGCATTATCCAAAGATATAGTTACTCTGGATGGCATCACCCTGGCCTCCAGCACCACTGTGAAGAATCTTGGAGTCATATTTGATCAGGACATATCCTTTAATTCCCACTTAAAGCAAATTTCAAGGATCGCCTTTTTTCACCTATGTAATATTGCAAAAATCAGGAATATCCTGTCTAAAAATGATGCAGAAAAATTAGTCCATGCATTTGTTACTTCTAGGTTGGATTACTGCAATTCTTTGTTATCAGGCTGCTCGTAAAAGGACTCTTCAGCTGATCCAGAATGCTGCGGAACGTGTTCTGACGGGAACCAGGAAAAGAGATCACGTTTCTCCGGTTTTAGCTTCTCTGCATTGGCTTCCTGTAAAATTTAGAATAGAATTTAAAATCCTTCTTCTCACCTACAAAGCTCTTCATGGTCAGGCTCCATCTTATCTTAAAGAGCTCGTAGTACCTTACAACCCTACAAGAGCACTAAGCTCCCAGAATGCAGGGTTACTGGTGGTTCCTAGAGTCTCTAAAAGTAGAACGGGAGCTAGAGCGTTCAGCTTTCAGGCCCCTCTCCTGTGGAACCAGGTTCCAGTTTGGTTGGGGAGAGTTCTAGCCCGACCGGGTTGGAGCTCTCTTTACCTTGTCTCTCTTGGTTTTGCTGTAATAATAGTTTTAGACAGCTGGGGACTTATTTTGATACACTAGATAGGGCATAGAATTGAATATTGTTAGGGAGTAGTAGTTAGTCACATAGTTGGCAGATTTATCTATCATATAATCAGGAATATAATAAAACTAAAGGGAGACTTGGCATACAGCCCGATCCGGTTGGGGAGAGTTCTAGCCCGACCGGGCTGGAGCTCTCTTTACCTTGTCTCTCTTGGTTTTGCTGTAATAATAATTTTAGACAGCTGGGGACTTATTTTGATACACTGAGCTCCTCTCTCCTCTATCTTTCCATCTTTTCATTTATGTGCATCCATGTCCCAGAAATGCTTGTTACTAACCTAGCTCTGGGGAGTCATTCCCCGGAGTCCTTATGTTCTTTTTCCCCAGCATGTTCCCTTGGATCAGAGAGACTCCAAAATCAGGGTAGCAGCTGTCGCCTTGGTCCTGCTCCATGTTCTGTGATGCCATGTTCAACTACTACACTGCAGTGCCCAGCTACGTCCTGCTACGTCCTGCTGTGCCTTGTAATGCCGCACAGCGTCCTTCTATGCCATGAACTACTACAAAATTCTAACCCCAATCGGCCCGTCAGACACCACCTACCAAGAGCCTGGGTCTGACCGAGGTTTCTGCCTAAAAGGAAGTTTTTCCTCGCCACTGTCGCACTGTTGCTTGCTCTGGAGGAAACTACTAGAACTGTTGGTTCCTTGTAAATTCTGGAGTGTGGTCTATCTGTATAGTATCTTGAGATAACTCTTGTTATGAATTGATACTATAAATAAAATTGAATTGAATTGAATAGTTTCATCCCTAGTCTGGCTCGACGGAAGTACATTTCCAGGATAATTGCCAGACATCCTGCGTGTGAGCTGTGAATGTATTTGGATCGTGCAACCAGGCATGGTTGCTCGGTTCTTTTGGTAAATGTTTTGTAAAGATCTACAAAAAAATATTTGTTCCTCTCTAACTGGGAAGTTTTGGGATTGATTGGTGGAATTGTTATGGTTGAAGTACACATGGCAGTACACTGGTACAGTTAACTTCATTTAATATTGAATGTGGTGTATTGCAGGGTGATAACGTTCCACCAAAACAAGCTCCTCCCCGAGACAATTTTGCAGAGCCACCGTTGCTGGGTCCGGAGCTTAGAGACATGCAAACATCCCAGAGCGTTTTTTTCTCCTATTCCAGAATTAATGTGTGGTCAGACCGTACTCCATAGCACGGTGGGGAAAGGGCTGGCAATGTGAGACTATTTCAATCCTTAACCGTAAACACATGTTAACATTAATTTAGCCCATATCAAACTGAAATCTAATACTGAATCTAATATAATCGCCAAACCCCAGTCTTCAACCTATAAACGCCCCTTAAAAGGAGCAATGTTGTCATCTTTATCAGCCGCGTGGACATTCAGGAGATTGATTAGCCAAGAACCGCCACGCTCAAAGAAAGGCCGACTGAAACACACTGGCACTCCACTCTTTCCCCCCCTTACACACATATACGACCCAGATACTGGCCATCTAAGTACCGCAGGTAGGCATTATTTCAGCCCGGCTGCACAATCAATGTTGGTTAATGGAGGCAGCAGGAGGGACAGACAGACTGCGATTGGCTGCTTATATTTCCCCTCTCTCCCTCCATTAAGACAATCTTGTTCCATGTCCTTAGAGGAAAGCTCTTAAAGTGAGTCACAGCTTCACTGTGTACAGTTTGCAGTTTTTGCTCTCTTTCTAGCTCTTTAATCACCCCGTCACTGGGTATCATGTCTGAACTTTGCTCTTTGCACAATACATGAAGGCCATGTCTTCATTACTGCACACATATCTGAAAGCCTGCTTGCACTAGCATCGCCAGACACTCCTATTTATCAATTGGAAGCATCTTAAAATTGGAGTATGCAATTCTAATCCAATACATGTTTTGTCCATTTAAGCGAATATCTCCACGCTGTGTACACACAGCCCTGGCTCTATAAGTGGGAAACAAAAGTGGCTTGGACCGAGTCACACCACAACATTTCAGCAAAACAGCAACAGCTGCGTTGGTGCTCGTGAAAGGCCAGAGATGTGTAAAGAGAATAAAGAGAAAGGCAGTGGGAGCGAGAGGGACGGTACAAAGCAAGGAGAGCTGACGGGAGAGGCTGTGTTTGTTTGGGTACTGGGTTCAAATGAAGCTCAGCCTAAGTTTATTCAGGAAGACTCCGATGCTTTTCGTCTCCTTTCTCTCTTTCCTAATCTGATCAGCTGATTCAGGGCGTTCACTCAGAATTTCCGAATTTGCCATGATTTCCATGAGCCAATCACATCATTGCATCCCCGCTTTAAATCTGTTCTCCTCTCTGCCGCTGTCAGCTGTCATTTCGGGCAAATCGAGCAACCCCTCCTTCACCCCATTCACCTCCAGTCATCATCAGCCCAGGCACCCAGGGGTCCTCCACCAGAAGCCCCGCTCCCAGATCTTCAGGCTAGCTTTACCACCACCAGTGTCTATACTTCCTCAGGGGGACATTCCTGCCTTCTCATGGCTTCTCTACCCCTTCTAAAAAATGTCGGTAGCGATGAAGTCTAGTCGCCATTCATCCTTGTTCTTCATGCGATCAATAAACTGTCAACAAAGTCTCTCCTGATTGAAATTTTAACAATCTTTTTCCCAAAATTGCAGGCTCCACCTAAATAATTATCCCTTGTGTTGTCTTCCCGTCAAAATTGAAAATTAGCAACTTTGTTGACGCTTTCTATACATGTTTTTAACTTCTTCTTACGTTTTTGTCTCTTTTTTCAACACGTTTGATGCTTTTTTCCGTGTTTGTCACTTTTTTTGACGTTTTCAACACTACACAACACTGACTTATTAACTTTAGTTTTACAGTTAATTTGGGAATTTATGTTCAATAAACCTAATTTATAGGAAATTATGCCTAAAGTTTGAGTTAGAAAAGCAGAAATTAGGAATTATTTAGACTAAAATTAAATTAATGGATGTTGATGATAATCACAGACTGGAATATGTCAACTCTTACTCAATACTATTTTAAAACCACTTCAGTTTGTTTTTCAAATGCTATAAAATTAAATAAGACACCCCAAAATTAATGAAAGTAAAGATTTGTACTTGCCAAAGAGCGTTGCATGGAATCAATCATGTTATTTTGGGTAAATACAATTATGTAGTTAAAAAGAACATTGATAGGAAAAAGGGTCAATTTGACCCGAGGACATCATGAGGGTATCAAACTATGCTGGTAGGAGTGTTTGCTATTTCAAAGTCTGAATAACAGAGCCTGTCAGCAAGTCAGTTTTCAAAAACCCTTCATGTGACAATACGAGGCCTGAGGTCACATGACAAACATGTGTCAGCGTTTTCCTGTTTACAGTCAGCATTTTCATAAACAAATATCTTTCAACACTGGCTTAGTGTGTGCACAACTGCTGTTTCAATTTGATTGTACTTGAATGTATGTCCGTCCTTTGCTTTTTACAACTGCCCGATGGTTTCTTTCTCCCCTCTTCCTCTTCCTCCAGCCCTTCATCTCTACCCTCTCCTCCCTCTCTCTGAGCGCCACATCTCCTCTATCTCTGCCCATCCATCCATCAATCCAGCACCTCCCTCTCCACTCCTCCGACTACGTTTTCCACTGCCAATCTTCTTCCTCTCGTCTTGCCCCTCTGTGCCCTCCCTTCTGCACCCCCCCATTCCTTTTTCTCTAACATCTGCTGGTCTGCGTCTGTCACTGCTGACCCCTCGCTGCCACGTGCCGAGTCCTCCTCTCAGAGTCCCACAGAGACCCTAAATCATTAACATACGCACACACGCACATACACAAACAAGCACACACACACGCACACGCACACACACACACACACACAGATCAGGTAGTGATAGGTGGCCATCTCCAGCACCAGAGATTGAGAAAACCCCAAAAATTAAATCTCTGATTGCAGACTCTCACTACATCGATGCACCATTTGTCGATTAAATGTCTCATAAAGGGCAAATCCTGCAATTAGACAGGGGCTGGGCAACATGTGCAGAGTAGCTCAACAGATTTAAGATCGTCACTCTAAAGCGCTGATTACATTACAGCTACAGACACATCTGCGCTGACACTGCCATTTAGGTTCTAGTGCCAAAACACACTAGCTTAAAGACTCCCCAGCTAATTTGATATTGGTGCTGTTTGGCAAAAGAAACGGGTCACATACTGTACAGCAGAAAAGTTTAGTAAAAAGACTACGTGCCTGTAACAGTAGTAGTATTGGTAAATCTCTTTACTGGCAAACCTGAAAGCAGTGTCTTAATTAAATGAAATGAAAAAAATGTAGCTTCTGCTCAGGCTGCAACAGTAAGAAGAAGTGATACGATAACATTATGAGGCGATTATGCAATATTACGACATATTTCCTTCTTTGTAGAGCTGTGTAGATTGAATTATTACTTTATGTTATCACTATTATTATTACTTCAACTTGCTGAATATCGCAATAACAATATTTTTGCGATAAATAAACATTTATTAAAGTGTACTCCATTCTGTTGCTCTCAGTTTTCTGCTCAAATACAACAACTTAGTTGATAAACTAAAACAAAGGAAAATCTGTTCTAACATTCTTTTATTGAACAAATTGAACACTGATTTGACTATAAAAGGCACCACTTAAAAAAGAATGACAGTTACATTTTAAAGCACAGTTTTCTATTAATACTTTATTTCAACTAACACAGCCTTAGCAGCCTTTAGTGATGTGTTTATCAAGCCAGTTGATATCGTGGTGACGATAAAAAACGATGAGTTGTGCAGCCCTAATAAGAACATTACTGCCATAAGGCAATACACAGTAGCTACACAATAGCTTTCCACAAGTATGAAAAAAACATCCCTGTGGAAACATCAAGTTGCATCTAGCACACTGCTGTCTCTACTACAGCAGATATGCTGCTTTCACCAACCTAATGTTTTTTTGCGGCTCATGCCACAGACTACATTTTATTATCGACATGATTCACATGTATGAACGTGACATATGAATATTTCATACTGTGTGAATTCTACTCATCTTTTATTTCTCCTCAAGGTCCTAAAACTCTGAAGATGCTACAGGAAAAGAGATCTCACAAACCACACAGACACGTGTCCTGCATTGTCTCCTCACAGCAGCCAAGTGCAGACACATCTGCTAGTCATTGTGTCTGCACCTCATGCATTAGGTGTGCATCAGCCCACATGGTAACTATAACAATTGCACATGGATATGGCATCTACTGTATCCACCATTGATTTGAAATTTGAGTCATGATTTCAAAACAGGAAACAGCTGTTCAGAGTCAGGCAGACAGAGCTAATCGTAGATCGTAAGATGTCCAGTGGACATAAAATGTCTACACACCCATGGTAAAATGGCAGGTTTTTGTGACGTAAAAAAAATGAGACTAAAATAAATCATGTGAGAACTTTTTCCACTTTTAGAGTGACCTATAACGTGAACAATTCAATTGAAAAAAAAACTGAAATCTTCGAGGTTGAAAAATAAAAACCTTTCAATAACCTTATTGCATAAGTGCGCACACCCTCTTAAAACTGGGGGTGTGGCTGTGTTTAGAATTAACCAATCACATTAAATCTCATGTTGAATTGTCATTACACACCTGCCATCACGTAAAGTGACTCTGATAAATCACAAATAAAGTTCTGCTGTCCAGGAGGATTTCCCGACATTTTCTTAGTTGCGTGTCAGAGCCAAGCCCGTGGTCCAGCAGAGGGATCTCATTGTTGAAAGATATCAGTCAGAAGAAGGGTACAAAAGAATTGTCAAAGCATTAAATATACCATGCAACACAGTGAAGACAGTTATCATCAAGTGGAGAAAATATGGCACAACAGAGACATAAATTTGATAAAATTGATGAAAAGACGAGAAGAAAACTGCTCAGGGAGGCTTCTAAGAGACCTACAGCAACATTAAAGGAGGTGCAGGAATTTCTGGCAAGTACTGACTGTGTGCTACATGTGACAACCATCTCCCGTATTCTTCATATGAATGGGCTTTGGGGTACGGTGCCTTTTCTTACAAAGAAAAACATCCAAGCCCGGCTGAAGTTCGCAAAAACAAAAATCAAGTCTCCCAAAAGCATGTGGGAATAACTTTTGAACTTTTTGGCCATAATTCCAAAAGATATGTTTGGTGCAAAAACACTACTCTACATCACCCAAAGAACACCAAACCCCCAGTGTAGCAAGGTGGTGGCAGCATCATGCTTTGGGTCTGATTTTCTTCAGCTGGAACCGGGGCCTTAGTCAGGATGGAGGGAATTACCAAATACCAGGCAATTTGGCACAAAACCTTCTGGCTTCCGTCAGAAAGCTGAAGATGAAGAGGAAGTTCACCTTTCAGCATAACAACTACCCAAAGCACACATCCAAATCCACAAAAGCATGGCTTCCCCAAAAGAAGATTCCCGTTTTGGAATGGCCTGCCAGAGCCCAGACCTGAATCCAATCACGTCTGTGAGGTGATCTTAAGAGGGCTGTGCACAGGAGATGTCCTCGCAATATGACAGATTTGGAGCACTTTTGCAAAGAAGAGTGGGCAAATATTGCCACGTTAAGATGTGCCATGCTAATAGACTTCTGGACAAAAAGAGTGCTGTAATAAAATCAAAACGTGCTTGAGGATTAGTTTAAGAGTGTGCAACCAGGTTTATTGTACGTTTTTATTTTTTCCCCTCAAAGATTTAAGTTTTTCAATTGAATTGTTCACGTTAAATTAATGTGGAAAAGGTTCCGACATGATTTATCTTTGTCTCACACACACACACACACACACACACACACACACACACACACACACACACACACACACACACAGATTAACCTGAGTTAATGTGGGCGTGTGACTGCAAAATCAACACTAAAGCTCCATATAAACAACCTGTAACCAGAAAGCAGATTGTCCGATGTTAGTTTGCAGTTCAAAACCATGGATGTATAAACTGAAAATACAGAAATTACTTTGGAGAACGGTGAAAAGTAAGAGCAGGGATTTTTTTGCTCGGACCAATGATGAGGTGAAACTCTTACTGTAAAGATATGTAAGCTTATGTAACCGATACAACTGACTGACTTGTATCATTTTTTTCCAAAGGTCTATTTAGCCTGTCTAGACTACAAAACAACCTCGGACTTCTCAAACCCAAAAGGCGGGAAGCGGTGTGTGTACCTACCCTCTAGTGTGCTAGTGTGAACTTTAGCAAAGGAAATTTGTTTTTAAACCAAAACGTAGTAGAGTAGATAAAGCCTAGGCCACTAGGATCATAACTCATTCATTCAGACACCTGAGAGCTATTGACACAATATCTCATGGGTTCAGCGATTGTACTTTGAACTTTTAAAAATGATGTTAAGGACTGAAATCCTGCGGAATTCCTGTTCACAGTGCACGTTATGCACATGGACACGTCTTTAGTCACGTCTGCACAAAAGTGAAAGGTCAACTACGTGGGTTACAGGGTTGCTGGTATCAATAAACAAGACACAGATACAGAGTTGTAATGATTGCACTCAGTAAATGTAGAAATATATATATACACACGCACACACAGACTCCTCTACTTTCCCCGCTGCCTTTCCCTTCATCTTTGTGGTGTTGTGCTTTCAGACACTGTGTTGCCGTCGAACTTTTACAGCGGCGTTTAAAGTTCCCATCAACCCCCCCAAGTTTCCTATCCATTTCCTGAATGTCATGCTGTGCAGATATAAGCCTTGTCACACGGGGTGACATGCACTGTTGTGTTGTCATATCGGATGATGACAGCGCTTATTTTTTTCAACTGCCTGAAATCTTTGCCCACATTCCTGTCTGAAATTTCCTCAATTAATACATGCTGCCCATTGGTCCTGCCAGAGCAGGCACAGCCCGTCCAGTGCTTATTTGACAATGGTTGACCAATCACAACAGAGTGGGCCAGCTGACCAATCAGAGCAGACCGGGATTTTTGGGAAGGCGATGAGCAGCAATGGGCAGCGTGAGCATAACATAACATGTTTTTTCAACATCAAAGCATGTAAACCTATTCTAGTAGACCCCTAGAGTACAAATATGATGCTGAAAAGGAGTAAATTAGGGGCTCTTCAAAAAACCTTATTTACAGCAGAGAAAAAAGTTTAAATGAAAAGATTTTTTGAGCAAGTGACTATTCATGCTTTTACAAATGTATCCTTGATGCCTAACATTTGCGAACGCTGATCCTTAGAACATATTTTAGGGCTGCTAGTGGTCAAAAATGCCATTGGGTCCTTTTAAGATTCAGAAAATTTGTATCCTCCATGAACAGTTAAGTGTAAATGTACAAATGACGGAAGTACAAATGTACTTTTACATAGTACAGGAACCATTCAGCCACACACATTCATGCACTGCGACCGAGGCTGCCGTACAAGGTGCCACCTGCTCATCAGATAAACACTCACACACATTTACACTCCGATGGCGCAGAATCGGGGGAAACTCGGGGTTCAGTGTCTTGGCCAAGGACACTTTGACATGGGACTGCAGGGCCAGGGATCGAACCACCAACCAAAATTTACAATTTAGTTGTATATTAATTTTGCTAAAAACATAAGCTCATTTTGCACCAAACCCTTGGGTTGTTTTGTAACTTTGTAATGAAAATTGACATATATAGAGAGACACTACATGCTAAATCATGATTAGCTAAAAGCACAGTGTCCACTGCATGTATATATATTATACGTAGACATATTTTGCAAAAGCAAAAGGAGAGACAGAGGAAAGAAAAATATGGTTGTCAAAAATGAAAATTAGTCGATCTGTGCATGACAAAAAAAAAAGTCATTCAGTGAAATGTTAAAAAACTCAATAGATCAGAAAAGGACTAAACTAGCAAGACATTAACCTACATAAACACAAGTTGTCCAGTACACACAGACACACACACACACACACAGTATATATAGACTAGAGTAACACAGACAGACCTTGTGCGACAGCAGGTCTCTGTAGAGCGGGTGGAGTGACACGTAGGAGATGACAGACGGGTTTGAGCAGAGTCGAGGACTTCAGAGTGGACCTGAGTGATATGGTGCAGCATTCTGGTCAACACAGCACCACAGACAGCAGTTTGTGGCAGCTCCATATACTCCAGACAGGCTGGGACGGAGCACCAAGCCGCTACCCTAATCTACTTTACTTTGGGATTAGCAGCCCTCTGCACTCACTGTCCGTCAGTGTGTCCCGCTGTCCCGCTGTCCCGCTGTCCTGACCTCTCCAACACTCTCCCTCGCCTGTCCTACCCTCACTTATTCTGCATTTGCATTCAAACCGCTGCTCTGATATTAACCCCTGTTGTCTTCCTGTCGATCATTCTTGCCCTTCCGGGTACTAATTGAAAATACACTTTTTTTGCCACGTTTTTTTTTTTTTAAATGCTTTTGACGCTTTTTTAAAAGGTCTTATTTATTTATTGATAAACCTAATTTAAATGAAATATTACATCAAATCTCATTTTTGAGTTAACAAAAGCAGAAATTATGAATTATTTTGACTAAGAAGATCAGAGGATGTTGAGTGAATCGCAGACTGGTGTCAGTCAAAATGTTATGAAAAGATTATGACATAAAAAATTATGTTAAATGTCAGGATACTGTTTTACAACCATTTAAATATGTATGTATGTATGTATTTTCTTTTCTTAATGCTATGAAATTGAATAAAACAAGAATTGTGAAAAATTGTGTATGAGTTCCATACAACCCAACCCAACCCCTGAAAATTTGGTTGGAAGAAACCCATCTCTCTGATTTGAAAAAAACTTTGAAAATGGGTCAAATGTGACCTGAGTACCACACAAGGGTTAAGCTGGTGTTGAAGGTTCATTTTGATCCGCTAGCTTTTTATCACAGAAGCAGACAGCATCAGTCCTGTTCTTTGTATAGTGATAAATGGTACTTTTCGTTCTAGGGTCCAGGGACTTCCTGTGTTGAAAAGCTGTCAGACCTCTCTTGTTTGTGATTCCTTGTACACCTGTAAATCTGTCAAGAAGTGTAGCTCTATGATGAATGGTGCTACATATTGCAATTTTGCTTTAAGAGCGGTTTTCACGTTTAATCGCACTGAGAGTCCCAATAAGGCTCGCTGAAGCCTTTTTGTGAGATGATCCACAAAACAAGGACCGGGATAAAAACTCAAAAGGGACACTCCACCTATTTCACACACCTATTTCCTATTCACCCTGTATTAAATTACAATGTTGGTAATGTTTTTTTAGGAACGGATTAGGGATAGATCGATTTTCGGGCAGTTTTTTGGCAGTTGAATAAAAAAAAAAGTTAATCATTAAAATATGTGCTTCTTTGGCTCGGGTACAGCTCTGTGTCTGTCCCTCTGCCTCTGATTTCACTCACCACTGAGTCTGGCTAAAAACAACTGTGTTAATTAAAAGGAAATGGATAAACTGCACTTTAAAATGTAACTCATTCTTTTTTCAGTGGTGCCTTTTAAATTCAATTCATTGTTCAGTTTGTTCAATAAAACAATGTTGGCTCCATTTGTTTTAAATTCAACAAGCAATTTGTTGTATTTCAGCAGTATACTGAACGCAGCAGAACCGAGTAGACCCACATTTAATATCTGTTTATGTATCACATGTAATATCATTATCACAATATTCTGCAACGTTATCGCATATTTTATATATAATAATTTTTATCTTACCATCTTTAACCCACTTTCCTGTTGTTGACAGCGAGCGATGGACAGTAGTGTAGAAGGAAAGTAGGGACAAGAGGAGGGATCAATGTACTCCATTAGGATCACTTGTCAGATGTCCACATAGCTTTGGAAATCCCCTCTTCCTACAGCTTTCCAGATCAGGGGGGATCTGTGTCTGTCCATTTTCTAACTTTCTGAAACCTGTCATTAGTCAGCTGTGTGGAGGATTTGAACTTTGAACTCTCCGGTTCTCTTTTTCCATTTACAAAATGTCCCCCATTTTACCGCGCCTAGTGTAACCCAAGTGTTTATCGTGGTCAGTACTATTCAGTCTGCACTACATGCATGGTAATGTAAATAAAAATGGAATTGTTCGCATATGGAGTCTGGATAAGGGCCGCTAATCGGATTATTGAGTGTGTAAAGCCTCTCTTCTCCCAGAGGCAAAACAAAAAAGTCAACACTTCTGGGTAGGAGGGTCAGTCAACGTTCAAACACTAAAAACACAGAGTGATGCATTTCAGTTTTGTGATGGCAAGTCAAATGAAGCCCGGCGGCGTCGCTGAGACGAGGGCCGTCACAAACAAAGAGGAGCGGGTAAAACTCCCTGCAGCAGCAGAAAGAGTCGCTACATGCACCACGCTTATCTGCTCTGGAGAGGGGAGAGGTCAGACTGATGAATATCTTCTTCTGGAAACAAAAGACCTCGGCTCATTATACATCAACCTCACGGAAAACACCCTCATATGTCAGACGATCTAATGTTGTCATGACGACCACTGAACTACAGAGGTACTGGGGAGGCACACACAGACGGGCGTGCAGGCGACCAGTTCAGTCGGAGGTAGGCCTGCACAGAGGATGTCTCCACTGTACGCGCGAGAATTAGAGTGGAGGTTATGGAGAGCCAAATATAGGAACAGAATAATGAGCTTCTTATCTTCTCCATCGTTTCCATATCTCTCCTGCTTTCCTTATCACTCCATCTCCCTGTCATTTTTCCTCCCCTCATTCCTTTCCCACTTTAAATGGACCAAATATTTCCCTGGGGCCACCCTTCACTATAAAAGACATATATAACACCAGGAATCTTCAATTATGTGACACAGACAAGATTCTCGTCCACATAAAAAAATAATCTCTACAGGTATAGATGGGATATTGGACTATTTTCACACTTCATGCAGAGGATACTCCTGTCTGTCAGATCTGGCCAGTTTATGGAGTCAGCAAACAAGGAAATCACACAGTTGACCAACACGGAACATATCAATTTGGGGCTGTAACTAACTATATTTGAAACTATCTTTGTACATTTGAATTTGTTACTGATCCTCAAACCACAAATAAAGACTTTTGGTGTGTTTAAGAACAATTGAGGATGTTTTATGTCAGAAACAGATCGCTCACATTTGACAAGGTAAAACCAACAAATACTTGATATTTCTGCTTGAGCTCAAACGATAATAATGGTTTAACAGCTTAAGCGACGATTGACTAATGGATTATTTGACTCATTGTTTTAGCTGTAATCTGCACTCCTGATGTCTCCGTCTCTCTGTCTCTCGTTGACCTCTGAACGGAGGAGAGACGTTCATTAGCAAAGATCGTTGTACAGGCAGAGTTTGCAGTTTTGCGCACTGTATTGGAAAGCTGTAGCAGGAAACGTTAACCGCTGCGTTTGTGATGTCAAAAGTGACACACAACAAACTAATTAACTAACAATAACAGACTACTGGCAATCGGGCAGCAGTATCGCGGCTGTTTTGAGAAGGTTTTTCCCGTGCTAAAAAATAAAGAAAAGTCCACGCGCATTTATGGTTAAATTGTCTGTATCTGTCATTTGAATGAACAAACACCTGTTGGCTTCTGACCACGGGGCCGCGGAAAGGAAGATGACAAACAGCTGGCGCACATGTCTCTCTCTGAATGCCAGTCTGTCTACACAACAGCGTGCCTGTCGTCTATCCTGCATGTGCCCACTCATCTGCAAACAGCCTCATTCAGTCTCCATTGAAAAAACGCTGCTTGTCTTTTTTCCTTCCTCTCTCTTACACACACATATTCAAGCACACACACACACGCAATCCAGAGTCTGACCCAGATCCTCGCTTAATGAAAACAAAAATAATTAAATGAATAAATTAAAGGTGGGGGATGCTCATCCTGTCATGTGTTTTCCATGTACTGCGATATGTTTTTATCTATCTTTCACATTCATTCTTCTGCTCGTTCACACACATTTGCTTCACTGAGTCCTCATTATCTCTTGTTATCCCCCACAAGTGGAAGTGTATTTTTCTCCTCTCCTCTCACTTTCTCTTTCCCTCTGTCCCTTGCACACACGCGCAGTATCTGGTAGTAAAGTGCTGACTGACATGACATGGTGCTTCTGTTCTAAGGCTTCTCTGAGAGCTCCAGTACACTTATCATCAAATCGAGTTTGGCGTGTGCTTAAAAGCTGTTGAAAGCATAGCCGGGTGCAAACACCACACTGGAGGTCTTTCCTCTAAGATGAGATGATGCTGTAACTGCTGAAATCCAAAACAAAGAACACGTCCCAACTAATAATACAGGAGGAAGACAATTCTTCAGAACTGATTCTAGTACTTTTTTTTTACCACAACAAAACAGCAGTCAGGGAAATTGTATGTTTGGTCCCTAAACCAAACAAAGAGATGGCATGGAGAGTCTTCTTTAGCAAAAGAAAGGAGGGAGGATGACAGGGTACACAAGCTGGTTCG
The DNA here is from genome assembly GCF_013103735.1 of Etheostoma cragini. Lineage (NCBI taxonomy): Eukaryota > Metazoa > Chordata > Actinopteri > Perciformes > Percidae > Etheostoma > Etheostoma cragini. The sequence continues at coordinate 18,662,067 of NC_048418.1, forward strand.
ATCCGCTAAAATCAGTGGGCAATATTACTAAAAGTTTCCATCTAAAAAGAAACCCAATAGATTACAAAAGTGACAAAATACGTTTGTCATTGCATGATAAGGTATTTCCTATGCTACATTTCTTCTTTGTCTTTATAATGATTATTTTTGGGGCATTTTTAGTCCCTTATTTGACAGGACAGCTGAGGACATAAAAGGGGAGATAGAGGGGGGAATGACATGCAGACAAGGGCCGCAGGTCGGGGCCAAACCCGACTACCATTACATACGCCAGTATGTTGTTTCATATCTGCTGGATGTACAAATAAGCAACTGTTTGCTAAAAACTTTGCCATATCATCTTGACAGCTGATGATATAAAAGTGATAATATATAAGTAATCCACAAGTGCAGAATTCCCCGAGGGAAAACATTAAATAAAACACATCTCCACACAAACAGAAAAACAGCCTAGTAAATTACAAATTCTTTTTTTCTTGTTTTTTTTTTTACATGCTGCAGGTATCCCACTGGTAACAACACTGTCCGCATGAATTACATGAAGTTGTGACTGGACTCCCACACACCACACACTGGGGTAGTCAAAGCCCACTGCAGGGCCTGTTTTCCGTCCAACTGCACTGACAGCTAAATGGTTATGTGTGTGTGAGAGAGTAGTATTTGACATTTTCATTATAACTACTTCTCCTTCTCTCGCTTAACAAATACCTACCAACTCAGCTTTAAAAATAGAAAGAAACTTGGGCAAAGCATCCCAGCAAAATCTAAAATCTGGGGATTTACAACACTGAGGACACACAAGCACTTTGAAGGCGTCCTGACAGGCTGCATGCTACATTGGAATGTTTATTCATTTCAATTCTCAGCTAATTCAAACATAAAGACGTATAAATACATAGATTACTTTCGCCTTCCGCTGGCAGCTCACCATATACACGCATCTAAATATTCATAAACACACATCCGCTGAATGACATTATACGCCTGTCTAGTGCAGGGACTTTCTGGAGTTGGTTGATGAACAGTGATGGCTAATATGTGATTAAGTGATTACTAACTGCTATCCTACTCTCTCTCTCTCTCTCTCTCTCTCGCCCACTCACATACACACATAGAGGGTTCGACTCCTTGCAGACCCGTGACACACCTCATCAAACTGTGGTCTGTTATAAATGGTGCTGACACGTGTGTTTGTGTGCCTTTGAGTGTCTGCCTGTGTGTGAGTGTGTGAGTGTGTGTGTGTGTGTGTGTGTACAGTGGAATGCCTTCATGGCATGTGTTGGTGGTCTGGTTTCCGCTCAGAAGGCTGTGTAGTGGCCCGATGAAAGCTCACACATGGCGGCGGCGAGACGAGCCTGATCTCCTGTCGTGACCGCAGTGCTCAAGCGGCCGGATGACAGAACTTCCTGGTCTGTGGCAGATATTTGTCTGTGACAGGACAGTTAGCTGAGACTTTATTCATGTTGTCATGGAAATATTTTTTAGGCATTTTCAGCCTTTATTTCTTTTTTTTTACAGCTCCAGACATGAAAGGGAATAGTGAGAAGCAGAACGACATGCAGCAAAGGGCCGCACGTCGGAACAGAACCCGCTGCGTTGTGGACTGAGCCTCTGGTGTGCGCTCTAGCAGGTGAGCTACCCAGGCGCCCAGGAAATGAGCTTCTCTTTGTCTTTATGTCTATGGATGCTGTCATGAACAAAAAGATGTTGCCACTTTGTTTTCCCTCACTCTGTCCTCAGCCAGTGTTGTAGTCGAGTCCCCAGTGTTTGACTCCCAGTCAAGTCTAGAGTCCCCTGTGTTTGAGTCCCAGTCAAGTCTAGATTCCCCAGTGTTTGAGTCCCAGTCAAGTCTAGATTCCCCAGTGTTAATGTCCCAGTCAAGTCTAGATTCCCCAGTGTTTGAGTCCCAGTCAAGTCTAGATTCCCCAGTGTTAATGTCCCAGTCAAGTCTAGAGTCCCCAGTGTTAATGTCCCAGTCAAGTCTAGAGTCCCCAGTGTTTGAGTCCCAGTCAAGTCTAGAGTCCCCAGTGTTAAAGTCCCAGTTAAGTCTAGAGTCCCCAGTGTTCAAGTCCCAGTCAAGTCTAGAGTCCCCAGTGTTCGAGTCCCAGTCAAGTCTAAAGTCCCCAGTGGTCGTGTTCAAGTCCCAGTCAAGTCTAGAGTCCCCAGTGTTCGAGTCCCAGTCAAGTCTAGAGTCCCCAGTGTTTGAGTCCCAATCAAGTCTAGAGTCCCCAGTGATCAAGTCCCAGTCAAGTCTAGAGTTCCCAATGTTTGAGTCTGAGTCACCATTACCTAACTCTAAGTCCGAGTTGAGTCTTGAGTCCAGAGAATAGTGACTCCATCACTGCCACGTAAAAGTAGTTGGAAACTTCATCCAACTTCCGAGTCCTATTTCATGAATGCTTTAATATGATTTCATAAATCCGTAAGTCCAAGTCCTCAGTGCGCAAGTCCAAGTTAAGTCACGAGTCCAGGACTGGAGTACTCCATCACTGGTCCTTAGAACATTATAACAATGACCTACATCAGGGCTTTCACATGGTATTAATCCACTTTCTGGATATATTTATCATATATTTTCTATTATCATCTTGAATTTAAAGGGGTACTCCACTGAAATAGTATTAAACTTCCATAAAGATGGCCAAGTCACAAAAGGAAGATATTTTCAAAGCATAGTAATAACAGAAGCTGCAGATATCTTGACTATCCTGACTAAGTCCCTGTTATGGGTCAAGCTCCCAAAACACTTAGTCCTTAATTTCCCATGATGCAACTCAATCTTTGCTTGTGTCATGTTCCTCTCATATAGGATGGAAAAGATTTCCATGTTTACGACTTGAAAGCGTTGACTTTAAAGGACTCAAGACAGTACATTGGGGCGGCTGTGGCTCAGTGGTAGAGCGGTTGCCTGCCAATCGGAAGGTTGGTGGTTCGATCCCCGCCCCTGCAGTCATTGTCGAAGTGTCCTTTGGCAAGACACTGAACCCCGAGTTGCCCCCGGTGCTGCGCATCGGAGTGTGAATGTGTGTGAATGTTTATCTGATGAGCAGGTGGCACCTTGTACGGCAGCCCCGGCCACAGTGTATGAATGTGTGTGAATGGTGAATGTTCCCTGTAGATGTAAAAGCGCTTTGAGCAGTTGTTAAGACTGGAAAAGCGCTATATAAATACAGCACATTTACATTTACATTTACAATCACAGAGTTTGTCTAGTTGCGGTATGTCTGGGTGATATGGAAAAAATCAAATATCACAATGTTTTTTACCAAATACCTCGATATCGATACTGCAACGATATTGTAGCATAGACTATTGGTGCTTTCACAAACTGTTTACACAACATTTTTGATGAATAATCATCAGTTATGTGGATATATTGACTAAGTGGGTAAAGGCAAATAATAGAACAGTTACAACAGTCTGGTAAGTTCAGAAAATGACATGACTTTACAGTAATGCAGCCAGTATAACCATGAAAAAACAACACATATGCCATAATACAATATCACGATATCCAAAATCTAAGACAATATCTAGCCTCATATCACAACGTCAATATAATATCGATATATTGCCCAGCTATGAGTCGGGGTTAAAATTATTAGAGACTGCTGCTGTAATGTATTTACAGGAAACATTTTTGTGCTATTTTATTTTGTAATGTTGTCTTTTAGTGTATTTGTACTGCACTGACTGCAAATCAAGTTTCCATCAGGGATAGTAAAATGACTTAACTGAATAAGGTGTGTTAGCAGTATAACACTGTATCCATTAAATGTGTCTAATTACCTTCAACAACTGTTTTGGCTGATGTAAGTGAGGCATCCCTATTTTCTTGTTTTTCAGGATATCTGAGCTTTCAGAAAAGTCACAATATCTCGTCATTATCCACTTGGATGTTGGCGTGAACGTAGGGCCGGGCGATTTGTCGATTAAGTAAGATAATTCAGCGCTTCTAACCAACGTCATTTTCCCATTTTCGGTTATTTTGTTTTTTTAAATCCTATAATTACTTTCCCCACTGTGTTTAATACCCCTATCAGACACATTTCACGCAGTTCTGGCTTTGTCTTTGGTTGAGCTTGGAAAGAGGGTGCAGCTTTGTCAGTTGTGTTTACTAGTCACAAGTGTCAAGCATTTATTTAAAGTAGGCTATGTGAGAAAGTAAAGGAAGAGGCTGAATAAATGAGTGAGTAAACATGACAAATACAGATGTTTCTATAGAGTGCAGTATGTGTCACTGAATGGTTTGAGGCATGTGAAAATGATTTGCTGTGGCTTTTTCACACCAATTATGGGGGACTTTGAAGTGACGTGTTTAAGTACACTTTATACTGGTTTGTCCTTTAATTTGCCATGTGGACTATAAAGTAATTCAGTGATCCAGTATCTGAGGCGATGTAGCTTAGTTAAATGTGCTCTGATATCATAGTAATAAATGCTAATGTGAAAAGTAGCCTAAGGGACCATTTCTAACTGTGGACCTCAGTTCGGCGACAGTATGTGAGCATTATGAATTTTTAAAACACAGTATGTACACCTAACTGCCGCAATGAATCATTAATATTATCATGCCAGTCTCTATTCTGGGACTAAACATGTTGTGTTTATACTCACCACCCTCGCTTCTCACCTTTACAGAGACGTCCCCATCTGCACTGACACACTCCACTGTACTCCCTCTTCTCTTATCCTCCTCATATGCTGCTTAGGTCTCTCATCTTTCTCCCACATTTCCTCACACCTTTCTTCTCACCAGTTACATCCATCCTCCACCAGTCTCTCTGTCGGAAATGACTCATTACAACACTAGCCTCCACACACACACACACACACACACACACACACACACACACACACACAC
>NC_048418.1:18667030-18670824 GCF_013103735.1 Etheostoma cragini
ACACACACACACACACACACACACACACACACACACACACACCCCTTAATCTCCCACGTCCGTGTCCACATCATTAGCTCACTATTAAACGATAGGGAGCAGACAGAGCCAGCTGCAAGACACAACCATCAGTGTTATTATTATTTCCCTGCTGTGTGTTTGTGTGTGTGTGTGTTTATTTATACCTTTATTTAAGTCTATATATTAACTTTTCCCAAATTGCCAGCTATTGATCATTTTCTGGTCTTTCTCCTTTATTGTGTGTGTGTGAGTGAGCCTGAGCGTGTGGAGGCCTATCTCCATAATTAGGGCAGACCAGCCACACATGGGGCACCCCTGACACTTCCCCTCCAAGACCTAAATATTCATGAGACTCTAAACGCTTTCATGAGCTCTGTAATTATGGCCAGAAAATAGACGGCGAGAGACAAAGACAGAAAGGAGAGAGTGGGAGACAGCATAGGAAATGCTCCACACTTTTAAAACCAGCTCCCCCCATAGAATTAGCAGATAATGTCAACAGTGTCTTGCGGTTCTGCCGTCCAAGCCAGAGGCGCTGGAGACTATTTCTAGAGTCATCATCGCTGCAACATTATTTGAATGAAAAGAAAACTTTGCCTTTGTTTTTTTGCACTAAAAGTTGCTTCAATTGACATTGACGGCTACCTTCAAGCGTTAATAAGCAAAAAAAGCAAACAAGCAGATACATAAATCACTCTCTGTTTGGGAAAGGAAATGTTGCTATATGATGTCACACTGATAATCGGTGGATGGATATATGGAGCCATAGTGTCATCAAATCAAATTAAAATCAATAAATCTGTCATGGCAGTACTTGTATTTTTCGACCTGTAAGTAAATGATCTCATTTGGCTCATGCAGCTTGGTTCTGTGACCCAATACCGGATAAGCGGATGAAGATGGATGGATGGATGGATGGATGGAGGTTGGGTCAGTAAACGATTTTCCCCAGATGGTTTAGTGAGTGGTCCGCTAAAAAAAACTACAACACCCACTCGTCATGCAGTCTGCTTCAACTACTAACTCCCGTTGCGTTGATTTCACTTCTATATTCAAAACAAAACAGCATGCATATGATGAGTGCTGAAGGTCTCAGGATGTTTACAGCTAGTCCGAGTAGCCACAGAGAAAGACGAGCTCCTATAGCGGGGGGGAGGTCAGACAGTCTCTAATCAAAGGCATTTATGGTGTTGCCTTCCATTGTTCACTCAAAAAGTGATGCAAGTAGTTGAGTACAAATTAAAAAAAGAACTGCAAGCATATTTCAAAAAGTGTTTTTTGTAGCATGTTATCAACATGATCATATAATGCATACTTGTTATTATCAGGAGGCCCTAATGGTACCTAAACAGAATAGTTGCTGTTTTTGTTGACAATTTTATTATCGGTTTAAGCATTAAAATTTAAAATTTCTCTGCTATCATTATTTTGTTCATATCTCAGCTCTGAGGCTATGTTACAGTCAAAAATAAAGTGGCACTGGGTTCAACTCATTTCCTTTAAGAAGGACAAATCTAATATTAGTGTGGTAACCATTCCTAACAGTGCTGCCTGGTCTATTTTTGGGTTTATAGTCTGAGACGCCAGCAAGGAATCCTGTTCCAGAAACATGAGATGATACGCGAGAATACATGAGATGATACGCTAGAAGACTTCACAGCTAGAGAGTCTCTGGCAGAAAATTCTATAGTTTTTCCTTTTTGTAAAACAAAAGAAACTTGCAACGTCCAATCAGACATGTGTTGTTCCCCCACAACATATCAGTGAATACACCCTCACCATGCGCATGTCCCTCAAGTTTTTCACTCTGGCCAAAATGTTTAAAAGTCTGCTTTAAATTCCAGGGTGAGTCAATTTAATTCATCCAACTGGAAAAGCCATCAGACAGTCGCTATGAAACAACAGGCCGACTGCTGTGTGAGGCAGCTGATTCAGAGCTGATTGTCCACATTGACTCATAATGATGCTACACTGACACACACACATTGGAGAAAAGACACACTTCAATATTGAGGAGAAACACACAGACACACACACACACACACACACACACACACACACAAACACGCGGACACTGAATGAGCACAAGATGACAAATAGGCGAGAGCACAGCCCCTTAGACACAACTGTCATTTATATGTAAATGAGGAACACCTCTACTTCCACTGTGCAGCCCACTTCCTCTCCAGAAACCTAACGATAAAGCAAACGTCCAATCAGATCAGACAAGATGTCGAGATGAGATGATTGGGACCGACAGGAAGCCAAGCGATGCGTGATGAGACGGGACATGACGAGGTGTCTCACTTTGCCAGACCTTTCTCCACAGCGATGCGGAGGAGGGTCTGGCTAGTCCACACAGGATTCCTCGATGCAAGAGAAACGTGCTCTGGTTTATTGGCATTTCTTTAAACCAATCACAATTCTCTTGGGCGGCGCTAAGCTCCGGACGGAGCCACGTGCCGCTTCAAAATAGCCACAGGAAGGAATGGGAAGTTTTAGTCGTGCAACAGAAAACTCAGATTGGACAGAGAGTCTAGCTGTCTGGATTTACCCTGCAGAGATCTGAGGAACAGTTAACCATAGTCCTCAGAAATCCACCAGAGGTTAAAACGCCAACACAAAGGAAGCAGAAGGTAACGGTCCAAAAAGAGGGACATCCGGTGGAATTTCCGGGCGGGAACGAAGCAAATGAAACGTCATGGATACTAATGGATCACTGACGCTGATGAGATTTACTCCCTGGGTACTGAAATTTGGTTTTGAATGACATGGCATTTTTTTCGATACTCAATAACCGATTATCCCAACTGTGGATCACTAAAGTCTGTCTTATCTTAAACTAAGCAGCTAAATTTGGTAGGTGCCTAAAAAGTTTGGAATTTGGTACCAAACCCTTGAAATAAGCGATGATGATGATGATGATGATAATGATGATGATGACGATGACAGGGTTTATTAATAAAAGGCGGATGAGACAAAGTCCATGGAAGGAAAAGTGGAAGGAGCGAGTTTGTGAGAGGGTGGGAGGACTGAGGAAAGAAAAGGTAAGGAGGACTGTGTGTGTGTGTGTGTGTGTGTGTGTGTGTGTGTGTGTGTGTGTGTGTGTGTGTGTGTGTGTGTGTACATTTACTGTTAACTAAGGTCTGTTTGCCACAACACTAATGATGTCCCCTGTTGTCTCCCTAAGGGCTCCAAACTCCACTGCTGCCTTGTCAGGCTCGTTCCTTGTGAGGGGCACATTGATTAACGACTCACATTGCTGTAATCTTTCCTTGACAAACTGACGCATATCACGCAGGATGGCTACAAGATGACAAGCTGCATTAACCCTCACTCCGAGAAACTGATGAGCAAGCTAAAACACACCAGTAAAGTTGCAAACAAGTGATTTTTCAAAAGTACATGACATCTCAGCCACTCACTGGACTGTCAGTCACCAGGAGGACATATGCCACTGTTACTGTGGAGTGCACAATAACTTGAGTTATCCTGTCATTGTAATGGCCTCTGTGAGTCACCAACGCATCAGTAGGCACAGAACACACGCACACACGCACACACCCGCGCACACACACACTCACTGTATTAAGACACTTAAGTACCTTGCAGACAGGAGGAACGGAACACATGGTCTTCCTGTTTGTTTTTCTCTGTAGCCACTGATGTCATTGACTTGAGAGCGCAGCAGTGCTAAGAGTGCTGTTTTCCTTGAGTGACGTCTTTGTATTTCTGTGTGTGTGTGTGTGTGTGTGTGTGTGTGTGTGTGTGTC
>NC_048418.1:18670924-18749284 GCF_013103735.1 Etheostoma cragini
TCTCTCTCTCTCTCTCTCTCTCTCTCTCTCTCTCTCTCTCTCTCTCCTAGTAACGTATCGGCATGCAGCAAGGCCGTGCTCTGCACCTCTTTTTAACACTAACAAGGCACTGTATCCATGTCACATTGTCATTAGGGGCCGAGTCGATTAGGGGCCCCCCAAATGTCTGATCCTAGAATCGGCCCTGCCAGCCAGAAGCAGTTTAAGTAGCAGTGAAAGGGTGTGATAAGAAACCCTCATCTGGCCTATGAGCAGAATCCCATCTGCCAATCTCCTCACACTGGCTCATAATGCTGCTTATTAGTCCATTTGGAGGGATAAAGGGGACAAAGGGCGTGTTTTATAAAAAAAACAGGGATAGAAAAAGGAGAAATAAAGAGAGAGAAAACAGATTAGGAGGGAGAGAGCTGAGCAGGAGGATGAGAGAAGAATGCAAAGAATGTACAAGACTAGAAAAGGACACAATTTATGGAGGAAAATGCAAGTGTGCTCGCTTACGCTGAAAATTGCAAATACAAATTTGACATCAACTGATTTCAGTTCCTTACAAATCAAAGCCACTGAACTGAAATTTCCGGTGAAGTTGAAGCGTCGACGGTAGTGTGTTTACTGTACATGGTTATAGTGAAAAAGAAGAACAGGCAGAGCAAAGATGTGGGAGGGGGGACAAAATGTTACGGAAATAGACAGACGGGGAAGTGCTGTGGAAGCAGGAGAAGAAGAGGTGGAAAGTATTGGGTAGAAGATGAAAGGGAACAAAAAAAAGAGACCCAGGCTAATCTCAGTTCTCTTATTTTGATAGGTTCTCGCTGCTCAAAAACGGAAGGTGTTCTGTCCTTCCTTCCTGAAGGACTTCCCAAATCTTATTCCTGCTTCGAGGATGGAGAAGCGAGGCTGGAGGAGGGATCTCTGAGAAGCTATGATCAAGGATACAACAGCAGCCTTCCTGGAAGCGTTGCAGCTGAAAGCCGTTGTTAACTCCGCCCCTACAGCTGACGAATTCATGTGACGCTTCAAGGAAAGGACGTCTCCTGCCTTTAAAAACACATTTACTCGTTTCCTCACGTCTCTCCCGTGCTTCCCTTGGTTGGACGGACTAAAGGCGCGAGGACGGGAAGCAAGTGGAGGAAACGTGGAGGCAACCAAACGCCCTGCGTCGTGGCCTACCTACAGGCTCAAGTGGAGATGTGAGCAGACTGAGCTCCCATGAGGGTCAGGTCCAGCAGACAGAAGAATGACCCCCTGTCAACACTACAATGCTCCGTCCCCTCCTCCTCCATCTCTTCGTCCCTCTATCTCTCTCTCCCCATCAACCACCCCCTCCCTTATCTCTACATGTCATCCATCAATAAGCAGACTCCACCCACCCTCGCTCGTTCTCTACACACTTTCTCCACACACACACACACACACACACACACACACACATACACACACTTTTTTGCACATTACTTGTTATTATTTGTCATGAAACCAAATGAAGCAAGGGTGTACCTGATACATGGGAGGAGGGAGGGAGGTACCCCTTTTCTACTGATCTCTCTCTTTTACCCTTCCTCTTCTTACGTCTTTCAACCTTCTCCTGTGCTCCTCTTTCCTGTCCTCCCCTCCCTGCTCTTACCATCTGCTCGTCTTTTTCCACGGCCCTGTCACCGCACCCATCTTAGCTGAGTATGGGATTTTACCTTTTTTTTTGTTTTTTTACGTTATGAGTAGGCGGCTTAAATGTCAAGGTATAGACACAGAGAGAATAGATCATTCATAGAGTACTGCAAGGAAAGGCTTTGTTACTTTACGAAATAGTTTATAAACAGAGACACCTAGAAATCACTAAAAACAACTGCTGATACAGAGTAACACTTTCTGTGGCATTTCTATTATGATATTACATATCTTTAGGCTTATAAAAACAGTCGTTGTTGGTCATTCAAAGTTAATCCTTTTGAATCTGTTGTCCTTTTATTTTGACCAACCCCCCAAGATAACACAAGAAAAATCAGAGAGGTGACAAGATGTCTCTGTTTTGACTTTCTTTCCAATATTTGCTCTTTTATTGTGGCATTCTATATTATATTAGACTATATTGTAGACCTCTACAGACAAACCCACCTGTGACAACGAGTCACAGGTAGAGATTGCTTCCCTTTAAAGTAGGGCTGGGCAATCTATTGATATTATATCAATATCATGATATGACTCTAGATATCGCCTTATATTTGGGATATGGTAATATGGCATAAGTGGTGTCTTTTCCTGGTTTTAAAGGCAGCATTACAGTAAAGTCATGTCATTTTCTGAACTTAACAGATTTGTAACTTGTGACTGTCCTATTATTTGCTTTTACCCATTTAGTCATTATATCCACATTACTGATCATTTTTTATCAAAAATCTCATTGTGTGACTATTTTGTAAAAGCACCAATAGTCAACAATACAATCTTGTTGCGGTATCGATATCGAGGTATTTGGTCAAAAATATCGTGATATTTGATTTTATCCATACCATCCAGACCTACTTTAAAGGGCCACAGGCCATAAATTTTGGATACCACTGGTAAACTTCTTGAATCTAAGGAATCGTATCGCTCATTGCTGGCTTATAAATGCATCCACACACACACACACACACACACACACACACAATACAGTCAGTCAGTCAACCTTTCCATCCAATTACTGTGAGCTGTAAGATGACAGATAAGGTGCCATCAGTGTGGCCAGAGAAGTGACCATGTGAAACAGTAGACACATACATCATACAAGCTCATCAATTCATGCACATTAAGGTACTCTGTACAGGTAACCCGTGGGAACTTCAGCCCATCACTATAACACACCGAGGCGACAAACTATAAGTAACCCTCGCTCTACAATGAGAAGTAGATTTTTTCCACGTGAACTTTAAATGAATACAATCAATTGACAGTCCTAACATGGAGTGAGGGTACTTTTTAAAGGGAAACAGCGTTCTGCCGACCAGCCTGTAACTGTGGTCAGCTCCTCCGGTGTAAACAGAGAAACACTCACCGAACACAAACTCAACTCGTCTCCAAACGACACTTTTCTCCGAGGACTACCCCACGAGGTAAGAAGAACCGAGAGCTCTCTTCGTCTCCGCTGATGACAACAACGTTACTCCAACGATATTACTTATGTTTCGGCGATGTAGCAACGGTTTCTTTGTTGCAGCAAACTGCGGCTCGATACCGATACATCCAGGCAGCCATGGACCCCTATACCGCCGAGCCAGCGCTGATTGGTCGCTTCCACCACAACAGAGAGTCCTGCTCTGACGCTATTGGCTCATGCTCCGGTGGTGCATCCAGGGACTGCTCGTATAACTCCGGGTACCGTTAAACTACTGCAGATGAACAAACATTATACTACTACTACTAGGCTACTACTACTACTACTACTACTACTACTACTAGGCTACTACTACAGCTACTGTTACTACAAATAGTTGCCAGTGTTTTAAAATTATTTTATTTAGTTGAAAATGTTAGAATATAGGCTATATTACAATCATCTGTTTAATGATTTTATTTATTCAATTCATATTTTATTGTTCCTATAATCAGATTTGAATCGTTGTTACTTAAATTTTAGCACTGCTTTATTTTCTTACAAAAAAAAAAGGTATTATCTGCTTTTGGTTATTACACTCCAACTATCACAACACAACTAAATGCTTTCAGTGCTTGGACGTCAATTAAATCTTCTTCTTCTATTTTAACTGCCAAAATCAATTTCTGCCAGTAAGCATGGCTGTATTTCAACTGACACTTCAGCTTCAACAGCATTTCCAGTATTTTCAGCATCAAGCACGCATGTGCTGTGGCGATGTCGTCCAGCAGTTCCTGTTAGACCTCCAGGATTCCGACAGAAAGTGAAGGTATCATCGGTTCGATGATCTTTTAGCTCACTCTTTTCTTGTATTTACCTATGGTTAATACATCAACATCCCAGCAGATTGTGGTTTCCAACAAAAATATTTATCACTAAACAAATCAGCGGGCTGTCAAGTGGAAGTCAGTTTAGATTACAACAAAAGCAATGGACTAATCTGGTTTAATTAAAAAAAACTGTAAGTAAAACCAAGCGGGACTGATTGATTAGCTTCGACCTATCGTAATAGGGAGTGTGTGCTGTTCGTGCTAACCAACCCTAACAGCTACACTACAAGAGCTTATGGCCAATTTTTAACCACATTAATTGATTAATTTAGCTGTGTAGAAGTCGATGCTGTATTGGCCTCCGATGTTTGAGCAGGAAAATGATCTTGAAGTGTGTGTGTGTGTGTGTGTGTCAGATATTAGAAAACTATCAGTGTCTGACCATCTCAATTGCAATTTAAGGAGTGACAACAGAGACCAGTGAATTGAGTAAATTGAACTTGTGTTCTGGTCAATTCAGGAGCTATTTGGCGCCTCCTGGTGGTCATAGCAGGTAACACACACAGTTTGTGGACTTCGAGCCACTCTTTAAACTGACATTTCCATACTTAGTTTCACAAACATTTGTAACACAGTAACACTGCTGGACATGTATGTAGTTTACTAATTTCTAGTGATTTACAAACTAGGAACGGTTACCCATACAGCTCATGAGGCGCACTATTCTATTCTGCATCTCCCTTTGTACTGCATGTATAGTGTATTTTTCTATTTTTACTATGCAAGAAAAAAACAAAAAGTAGAAAAATACATATATACTGTATACAGTATATGTGTATTTTTCTACTTTATTTTACTATGCATGTAAACATATTGTATATACTGTGTACAGTATATATGTATTTATTTTATTATGTATACTGGGCATCTGTAACACAGAAATGTCTTTAGTGATGATTTAACATCAATCTTACAAAGACGGGAACATTTTGAGCGTCATCATTCAAAAAGAGATTATTTTATGATGAACACTTTCTAACATGCTCACTGAAAGGCGCTTATTACTACTACATACAGTTTATCAGTCACGTCCTGTGATTTTTATTTTCAACATCCAAAGAAGAGTGCCTTCTTTTGAACTCTAAATAGCTGGACAACAATAAAACAAGAAGAAAGAAATAAACAATTAGATAAAGAAAAAAGAGCAGATACGATTTTAGTTGCAAGTGGATTTTTATTTACTTTGGGTTTAAAAAAAAAAAAACATACAACGAAGTATCTGGCAAAAAACAATCTTCCAGGTTTCCTCTTTCCTGCCCAAGCATACAGGAGAAAGATTGAATTGCATACAGACACTGAAATTAGAGGTAAAAAATAAAGTGAAAATGTCTGCACTATTTGTCCAGTTGTCTGTTCGTTTCACATTTTGGTATCTTCACCCCAAATATTACTGCAATGGATCCAAAGACATAAAAGCTATTAGTGTTTTACAGGAAAACATTTAAAATGAGTCAGCACATCTTTTTTCAAGCACCGACAGCAGCTTTGGATCCGCAACCTGTCAATAGAGACTGAAAATCAATAACTGTACAAGTGAGGCCCGGGTTTGCCTCTGAAATGAGCCTGCAACAAGGAGAGGGAGGGGGAACGAGAGCCGTCAAGAACAACACTGCGCAGTCAACGCATCCGATTTTCTATGCCTGGTGAAATAAATACAATACTTTAAATTTCTTTTTTTAAACATGGAAAGTGTGCAGACTTAAACTTTTCCATATGGAGGATGAGCACTGAGACCACAGAGACGTTGTGGAGGGACGGCTTTTCTCTGCACAGAAGTCTTAAATGTCTTTTAAAAAGCATGTTTTAGTTATAAATATAAAAATATCTAAGGGACAATTTGATAAGAAGCTTGAAGCTTTTTTTTTAAAGCGTGTGCCAAATGTACCCAAAAGATAATTCTTTATGTATCCTATATGAAGATTTTAAATGATTGTTCAAAAGGGGTTACTGTGCGGTTATTACCAATAACCCTCTTCAGTAACAGCTTGGCAATATCGGAAACTCTCAAATTCAGTTCTTAATAACCCGGACTCTGTACAGTGTTGCAGAAAGATGTTTCCAGTTGTTGAACTCTTACGTAAATGTACTTTTGTTGTGATATTCAAAACTTGTTGCTAGGGAAAACCCAAAATCTGACCAAAAGCAATGAACAATGTAAACATTACCAATGATGGAAACATCCAAATTTCTTTTAGGTAAAACGACTTAAGCGTTAGCACAAATGTTTGCATGACAGCTTATAGCAACATACAAATACAAAGAAACCCACAGATTATACTGTTGTAATCATTCGCGCTATATCAATATTCATGTCAACAGTCAATGTCAAACAAGGTTAAATTGCACAAAAAGGAAAACAAAAATTTTTAAATGCTAACTACAGCATGAACAAACATGGGCCTAAGAACAAAAACATAAAAGATATGCATATACAGTATCTATATTATATACACGCATTTGGACATCCTTCACAACTACTGAAAACTCCAAACTGTACAATATATCTGCTATAAGAACAGTTGCGCAAAATAACATTTTGATATACAATAATACTTTTTTTGTCTTTTACAATGTACAAGTTCAAACTGTCCACACAATAAAATGCAAAGCACAAGCCCTAAGAGGCCACAAAAGTGCATGTTATCAGGTCAGTTGGAAGCCACTGGAAGGTAGGACTGGCATGGGAGTGGGAACGAAAGCTGGCAGTATCGTACAGGAGCTTCTCCACACTCCCAACCCCGGTGTCTCGCAAGATTATTAGTTAGTGGAGGGAAATCTGGAGTAGGTGCTTTAATTATACACGCAGGCACACATGACCGCAGATTCACTCGCTCACTCGATCGCTCACTCAGTCACTCACTCAGTCACTCACTCAGTCACTCACTGGGTGATGATGAAACTCCATCAACATTCTCCCCACACCGTCACATTATATTCAAGATAATGTACCTTGGTACCTTTTGGACAATGGCACACTTCACATCTGTCATGTTTTCACCCAAGATTTTTAAAGTCCTAAGCAGTGTCTGGGTGCGGGCAGAAGCTGGCCTTGCGTGCCAGTCTTGTCTTAGTTTTAACCAAGTAAAAAACTGTCGACACAGAAGGCCAACTTCACCTGAAGGGTCACCACCAGGCACGGATTTATAGGAGGAATAAAACACTGAATGTCAGCTTTTTAACCTTCTCTCTCAATTTTGGGTGACCGGCCGCCACAGGTACATCATTTCTTTTCTTGTGTGTGGCCAGTAAGCTCACTGCTGTTGATGAACATCAGGGGGGGGGGAATGCTTGAAGCCACACTTTCTGTAGTGCAAAGATGAGTTGTTCAGGTGACAAGCCAACGTTTTTGTTTCAAATGCAAGCTTTCTTTGGACATTCTGCTTTAAATGAACATTCCTCAAATGCCAGTCATCTAATGCTACCGTAGCCTCACAGCACTGAAGCAACAGCACAGACAATTAGAGTGAAACTGACATACATTTAGTTATCATCTCTCCTTCCAAATGCAGTTGCCTCCAAGCACTCCCCTTTTACAATATCATCTCTATCTATGACAGTGAAAAAGGCCGTCCTTCACTCCTCACTCAAAAGGGAAGGACGCAAACTAAAACCTTTTCTGTTAAGGCCAGCGATTTGTTCTTGAAATCCTTTCCCGTTAGAGGTACCCTTAGTTTAATAGGTGCTGAACTCTTTCTGTGTTTTTCCTGTCAGGGCCTCCTACCCATTTTACCTCTTCTGTGCACTGTAGCAGCGCTGTCTATCTGTTCCAGCAATCTGATAAAAGGGAACTGGAGGTGATGATGCTGATATGATAACAAAGGGCTTTCCTCCCTCCGTTTTCTTCATCTTTTGTTCATTTTTCCTCTTCTGGTCCACTAGAGTATTTTCAGTTTTCCTTTGGTCTTCATATTGACATTTTGTCCTCACTCTCCCTCGCCAAGGGGCTTCCTTCTCAGTCTTTTGCTTACTGTCTCCCTCTTTGAACAGGAAGGAGACCTACCTTGGCGTGCTAACGGCCAAGCAGGTAGACCACCACTTCATAGGTGCACATCATGATGGCGGTGTTGGGGATCTGTCTGACAAGGTGGGTGGTTAGGCCGCGGTACAGCGCCCGGTATCCCTCCTCCCTGGGCACCGTCAGCAGAGTTTGGAAGAAGGAGCGGTACTTGCTGCCTTCTTCTCGTAGCCGTGTGCGGATCACCTCTGCGATGTGAGAGAGGAGGAAGACAACTGGGTTAAATACACCATTGGCCACTAGTTGTTCTTGTCAGACTTGTGAGTGTTGTGTCGAATTCCCTCGAGCTACATTTGCACATCTGACAACCAGATACACACCTACAGTTATGCAGTTAAGCTATTTATTCTTTTGGCATATCAACTGTCCCTGCATAAGCCTGCAGGGACAGTTGATCAGCCTGCATAATCCTAACCTAAATAAAATGCATAATCCTAACCTAAATAAAATACTGGAGATATTGATTTGGTCTCTGTCTCAGAATGACTTTAGACTATCCTAACAGAAGGTATTTCAACTGTTGCATCAGGCTGTACGTAGGTGGAGAATGAGACTGATATTTATAGCATAAGTGGACCATGGTATTTTCCAATAAGAAAAAGTGAGTCACTGCTTCACTGAAAATTTAGCATGTCTTGATGTGTTTTTTAAAACTACAAATTATTGTTTTTACATTTATATTTGAGTACAAATTAAACACACAACATATAAGGTGTTCAGTGATGAGCTTTGAAGGTGCAGGGAGGTTCCAAAGTGAGTAAGCGATCCTGTAACCAAGCTGATAAAGCTTTTTTCCCTGTGCCATAGAGATCTGTTTTTCCCCAAAAACTATGAGAAGCAGAGCTATGGGCCACACTGTTGCATTTGGTGACATTTTTTTTCATTGTGATAAACATGGGTTCAGTAGTTTATTATGAACAGAGTGGAGTAGAGTAGATAAGTCATAGAGTAGAGTGCACTATTTACTCCGGTAGATTTGTACAGTGTTATAGGAAATGAATCTGCTTTTTTAAATTTAAATTTAAACAAAAAAAAATGTGAAGTATTTTGTCCTAGGCTACCGTTATACAGACATATCTGTAAAACTAGTTATTACTCTTTCTATTTCGAATTTGAAAATCCATGGACTTTTATAATTGAAAAAATAAATAAAAATAACTTCCCTCCAAGAAAAGTAATTTAAAAACCTGTAACTTTTCCACAATGTAAAGTCTATTGTTAGTGAGGCCAGTGGCAGAAAAACTACTGCGCATATTCAGTGGGCCACATATCAAGGAAGTAAAACCGGAAGCTTAGAGATGTTTTTTTGCATATCCATGTTTTGTAATGCATGCGTGGGACTGACCCAGCCTCAAGTGACCATTCGAGGAACTGCAGTTTTTGGCACTTTGGCACCCTTAATTTTTCTGCACCAGAGGTTGCAGCTTGGTAGGAACCAGTAGGGTCAGGGCTGAGTGCCACAGACAGGCATGGGAAGTGAGAAAGTATTGAGATATGGACTAACGCATTGTTGGTTTTGGGCGTTTTGTGGAATTTGTTGACAATAAGAAAAATATGGAATACTGTAAGCCTTATCCTTCGGGTGGGGAAAAAAGCTGAGTGAGACAGAAGGTTACCATGAGGGTAGGCGATGGAGGTGGCACAGGTCTTAGAGGTGGCCGCTGCGAGCATCATGCCGACAAAGTCAGAGGCATCTTTGACGGACTCGTCCTCTTCGTCCATGCTGGCGTGGGCCTTGGACTCCATCAGTTTACGTTTGATGCTCTCATAGATGACAAAGTGAATAACAGTCTCAGAGATGCCAGCGTACGAGGCTGACATGCCCCTGTAGAAACCTCGCAGGCCGTCCATCTGGTACACCCGCCGCACGCAATCAAATGCATTCATTCGCCGCTCACCCCGGGTTCTGCAATCACACAAAGACTTTTAATCAAAGTTCAATAACATTATAATTTAATTCTCATTAATATCATTATTATAAGAAATATGAATGAGTCATACAACTCCTTCCACTGTAGTAGTTTGAGGTTCCTTACCTGGTTTCCAGCTGCAGACGGGTCTTGATCAGCCAGATGGGATTGGTGGCTGTGATGGCGGTGAACCCTGGGAATTTTAGAGGAGGACATAGGTTCAGACGGAGGCAGAGACATTTGGGTAGACACAATCTAATCAACTCTATGACATACACTATACTGTACAAGGACAATGAGAAAGCACTTCACTAAACAGGATCAACCCGCATCAGGGTTTTACTTCACTATGAGATCGTTCAATACTCTCATAGAGAATAATTGTATACTGCAGATCATTTATTTAATCATTTTTTTTAAATCATCAATTTAGTTATAGACGCATGCATTTTCACTTTCACATCTTGATCCTCTTCATGTGAAATGCTACACATGTGTATCTAAACAACAGCTCTCTCAAGTA
The DNA here is from genome assembly GCF_013103735.1 of Etheostoma cragini. Classification (NCBI taxonomy): domain Eukaryota; kingdom Metazoa; phylum Chordata; class Actinopteri; order Perciformes; family Percidae; genus Etheostoma; species Etheostoma cragini. Next base: position 18,681,330 of record NC_048418.1, read on the forward strand.
GCTTAGCTATACAACAGTACATGAAGGCAGCGGCTGTGTGGGCTTCATTTTTTTTATTTTATTTTTTAATAATTTGTCATTTAATAAAAAATAAAAAAAAGGCCAAGCAGCAAAGTCTTTTAATACCTGTGAGTGTGGCAGATCATTATTAAAACTGCCGGTAAATTCACATCTTTGAAATGCTAATGAGAGCTCCCATGTTTCTTTTTAATAAAAATAATTTGCCCATCTTAAAGAGTTTACGGAGGCGGTCTGTTTTTTTAATACCATTACTTTCAATGTGCTTTGAATTACACACAAAAGTATCGTCCTTTTCCTGGGAAAATCTGCCATTCCACAGCTTCAAGTCACAATACAGAAGGTTGAATAATTAGCTTTGACATTGCTCTAATCTCTCTCTCATTGTTAGTTCAGCGCCCTTTATTAGTCAATGAATGAACATCGTTAGGTTTATTCTGTGACATTAAACAAACCAGTAGTTAACTGGTTAGACACTAGAGACAGGCGGTTGGCCTGATACTAGCACCACTACAACAGCTCAGAAAAACAAAACAGTTCCTGGAGGAGATTCTTCCATTATTCAGCGAGACTAAAGTGCAAAGTCTCAACTGACATTAAAATGAATGCAGACTTTAGTTCCCAATAGTGGTGAGCAGTCCTGATCTGTATATCCATGTGCTTTTACAGCCAATACTAATGCTAGCTTAGTTTAGGCTCCCTAAAAAGTGCAGATGTGAGTGTGTGCAGAATCTTTGACTTTATGTTGTTGTACATGGGATGAGACTTTTATGACGTTCTTGTGGTTTTGTTAAGTACCAACGCTGGGCAATATACAGTAAGCTTAATGTGTAGGGTGTAAAGCTAATCAGTGAGTACTTTGTATCATTGTGAAATGACCCAAAGTCTCTCTAAAGGTTTCTGATACAAAGGATGTAATGGGGAGAGCTAAAAACATTTGGCCATTTGCAGAAAACAAGCTAAGACGAGTGTGAGTCTAGAAAGCAACCTCAGTCACATCTAGTGTATCAATGCAACACAGCCCTACGTTAAGGCAACTGCGTGAAGAAGAGAGGAAGACACAGGTCTGTTGGAGAGAAGAAGAGAAGGACAAACAGAGGAAGAAGAAAAAAAGAGGGAAGTAGAAGCAAGTAGCGTCTATGGCGTGTACTCACGAGGGAGGGGCAAAGCTCCTCCAGCTCCTCCCCGCTGCAGCTAGTAGCCTGCAGATATGGGGGGCACAGATGGCGGGGGTCTCCCACCCAATCACGCAGGGGTGAAAGCTTTACAGTAAAGCCCTAAAATAGACACAGGCTTTTCTGTACCACAGTCGCACACAAGCAGCATTCACATCCACCCCCAACCCTACCAACCACCCTGCCCGACCCACTGGTAATGTACAGGTAGTTGGAGAAGAGATGGGAGGGGAGGGGGGTGAAGGACCGACCTCCCCCTCCATCTTTCCCCAAAGCCCAACCCCAATCCCTTCAATTTACTCTTATACGTAGAGGTACATTGTTTTTGAATTTATCCCTCCCTTTACTCCGTTTATCAACTGGAATAAAGAAAACGTTGACTGAACAGAAGCCAACACAACCCAAAACTCCAGCTCCATCACCACTACAAATACAGAGGCAGAACATTTAATTGAGGATGTATTCTTCATGACTATTGTGCAATTATCAGCTTATAATTTACATATTAGAGAAAAAAATTCAATCAAATGCTTCCTGAAAAAAAGGTAGTAGAAACGTAAGAGTGGCAGGTGGAAATGCTAACCTTGCCGTTGTGTAGAACAGACTCTAAGCGGTGGACAATGATGATGAAAGGAGTGAAGAGACCATTTAATGAACGTGTGATGACATAAGGATGAAGTGGTTGATCATAGTAAAGTGAATCAATGAGGTGGAACACTGAATGTGTTTTAGCCAGCATCAAACACCTTTCTGGGCCAAACCTCATTCCGGAAAAAAACTGGGATACATTTATAAATAAGGTGTTGTTGTACGTGGTGGAAAATGTGTCTCGGAGAGACAGTCTGCTTCTAGGAAAACACATCAAATTTAGGTCTATTTCAATGTCACACAGAAAGACACTGTAGATGGGCAAACATGGTAACTGTCAATATTTATTGTTAAATAAACATCTTAACGTTCATAACAGCACACAGTATAATGGAGAGAACCCTATATAGCTGTTTTTAATTTTCAACTCTTTGATATGATTGGTTTTAGTTGAATTTGTAAATTGTTTGTTTATTTATGTTCTTCTTGAATGTTCACTATTAATGTTTATTGGTCAGCTTAATAGGAGACCATGTGTCCAATAATAACTGATGTGTAAAAAATATATCTTGAAATATTGATCACCATTTCTCCCTCTGAATCAATAAGTTAAAAATAAAAATGTCTCAATGTAGATTTTTCTCAAAATTCCATAACACAGAACAAAGTAACTTCAGAAATACTATGGTAAGGGAAGTGAACCAGACTTACTACGACTTGATAATTTAGATAAGCCATATATATATATATATATATATATATATATGGCTTATCTAAATTATCAATGTTATGTATGTATATATATATATATATATATATATATATATATATATATATATATATACACACATAACAGAACACAGAAGTAGATACTAACTAGATCTTGAGCTGAGCCTCTGTGCATTGCTGCATCTGCATATGGGCATGCCGCTGCATGTTTGCATTATGACCCTTTTATAGGCACATAATCCCTGTGCTGTTTCTCCAGAGGAGTTGGACCTACATTACAAGGCAAACATGCTTTAGATTAACTGCTGGAAGAGTAAATAAGTCTAAGTAGAGATCCCCGTAGGGAAGTCACGAGTGACTCCACAAAAGTCACTTTAAAAAACTGAAAGCAATTACCCAGGCACTGGGGTCAAATGTAGCTGTTCTGAGACTTTCTTAAACTCTGCTATTTCTGTGCTAACAAGACTGAACATATGCACATGAAAGACGGAGAAAAAAAGTTAATCAAGTTAGTTGTTCAGTAGCAGTTAAGACAATTGAACTGTATAGTGTGTATAGTACAACTATACAGATATGTCACTCAAAGTACTATAGATAACTGAATACAACTGCCATACTGATGAATGAATGTGTGATACATGAAAAAAAAAAATTCTCCAAGCATAATGACCAAAAACTCATACTGACTCTTCTAGAAGTTAGGTATGGTAGAGGTGATGCCGCAGTGGATATAACGCGTACCTTAGGTGTGGGAGATCTGGGTTTGGTTCCCATTCTGTGACACATCAACCAATGTGTTCCTGATCAACCCTAGTTGCTCCAGAAGCGTGCAAACTCTGATATATGGCAATTGTAAGTAGCTTTGAATAAAAGCCTCAGCTAAATGACATGTAATGTCATATTATGTTAAAGTTTGCCCAGCTTTATTACATGTCTGTGCTTTTACTGCATTTTGTCTAGATTCAAGTAATGATTTGTTTTTGTTTTAAAGGTCCCATGGTATGAAAATTTCACTTTATGAGGTTTTTTATGTTAATATGCGTTCCCCCAGCCTGCGTATGGTCCCCCATTGGTCAGAAATGGCACATACTAAGGAAAGCTCATTGTGGGACTGGCTCTAGTGGCTGTAATTCTACACCAACGTGAATTTTGGGAAAGAGACCTCAGATGTGGTATTAGGGGACCACTAAGGTCCATATAAAAGAGACTTCAGATACAGTATTAGGGGACGACTAAGGTCTATATAAAAGAGATTTCAGATACGGTATTAGGGGACCACTAAGGTCCATCTAAAAGAGACTTCAGATGCAGTATTAGGGGACCACTAGGGTCTATATAAAGGCATCCAAAGAGCACCATGTCATGGGACCTTTAAACTGGGCCAAGTACTGTTGGGGTTAAGCTGTGAAGGCAACCTTTCATCAGAAATTCGAACTAATTTAAAAAGAGGAAGTCATGTTGAAGCAAATAGCACCATCCTTTTGTATGACTGATACGGATTCTCCTTGATAAGAACTGATTGAGGCACTAATGGTGTTGATAGATGACAACAAACTACAAAATGGATGAGTTATAACCTTCTGTAGCAGTGACGACAACAAGGTTAGCATTTCTCTTGTGCAAATCCACAGAAGTATGTGTCTATTGTATATTATTCTAACTTTACTATGCTGATGAAACAAGGCAACAGGCTAAGGGGAAGGGGAAGGCAGGTGTGTGTCAAGACAAAAAACTTCCCAATAAGAACCAAGAACTACAAACCAGCAGCATACACATTGCCAAAAGCAATGGTAATATCATTACAAATGAATAACCATTATGAACTTTCTAATATTTATAAAAAAAAGAAAAGAAAATCACCATTTTTTTTATCATACCAGTGTAAAGAAATGGGATGCTACCTGACGTGTCCGCCCGAGTGCCAGGGGCCCCGGTTGACCTTTGGGGGCAGTGCTCTCTCCTCTATACACACACAGAGCAAAGAAGGGGGCCCAGACCACACTGTTTAAGTAACAACTGGGATGTTAAACCATTTACAGAGTCCTCTAGAAAGGCCTCAAAATCAAAGAATAAAAAGGGGAAAAAAGGGCAAGGAGGAAATTAATAAATAATGGAGGACATGGGGGACAAAGGGGCTAGGAGAGGAGGAAAGCACAACCTAAACTTTGAGGACAGTGTGGTTTCTCATAGGCCAAATTCTCATGGTTACACCTTCTCGTTCAATGCGTTTCCTTTATTTTCATGACTATTTACATTGTAGATTATCACTGAAGGTATCAAAACTATGAATGAACACATATGGAATTATGTACTTAACAAAAAAGTGTGAAATAACTCTTAAATAGGTCTTATATTTTAAATTCTTCAAAGTAGCCACCCTTTGCTTTTTTGATAGCGATGCAAACCCTTAGTGTTCTCTCAATCAGCTTCATGAGGTAGACAACTGAAATGGTTTCCATTTCACAGGTGTGCCTTGTCAGCGTTAATTAGTGGAATTTCTTGCCTTATTTATGGAGTTGGGACCATCAGTTGATCCACAGCCGACAGCCCTATTGGACAACTGTTAGAATTCATATTATGGTAAAAACCAATCAGCTAAGAAAAGAGAAACAAGTGGCCATCTTTACTTTAGGTAACGAAGGTCAGTCGGTCCGGAAAATTTGGAAAACTTTGAATGAACTTTAAACTTTCTTTCTCAAGTGCAGTCACAAAAACCATCAAGCGCTACAACAAAACTTGCAAACATGAGGACCGCCCCAGGAAAGGAAGACCAAGAGTCACCTCTGCTGCAGAGGATAAGTTCATCTTAACCAACAGTTAACAGCAACTCAGATTAGAGACCAGATGAATACAACACAGAGTTCTAGCAGCAGACACATCTCTAGAACAACTGTTAAGAGGAGAATGCCAGAATCAGGCCTTCATAGTCATATAGCAGCTAGGAAACCACTTCTAAGGAGAGACAACAAGCAGAAGAGATTTGTTTGGGCCAAGAAACACAAGGAATGGACAATTAGACCAGTGGAAATCTGTGTTTTGGTCTGATGGGTCCAAGTTTGAGATCTTTGGTTCAAACCGCCGTGTCTTTGTGCGACGCAGAAAAGGTGATAATCTATTTTTCAACAGGACAATGACCCCAAACACACCTCCATGCTGTCTAAGGGCTATTTGACCAAGGAGGTGAGTGATGGAATGCTGTGCCTCCACAGTCACTGGACCTGAAACCAATCGAGATGGTTTGGAGAGAACTGGACCGCAGAGTGAGAGCAAAAGGGCCAACAAGTGCTGAGCATCTCTGGGAACTACTTTGAGACTGTTGGGAAACCATTTCAGGGGACTACGTCTTGAAGCTCATCAAGAGAATGCCAAGAGTGTGCAAAGCAGTAATCAGAACAAAGGGTGGTTACTTTGAAGAAACAAGAATATAAGACATGTTTTCAGTTGTTTCACAGTTTTAGGTTAAAAAAGAAATTAATTCCACCTTCCAAGTTTTGATGCATTCAGTGAGAATCTACAATGTAAAATACTCATGAAAATAATGGAAACGCATTGAATGAGAAGGTGTAACCAAACTTTTGGCCTGTAAGCATATATATATATATATATATATATATATATATATATATATATATATATATATATATATATAAAAACAGTGTGTGTACATATACACACACACACATACAGCAGAGTCTTGGTGTAAATTCCAGTAGTGGCAGATTACAGCCTGAAATTGTCTGTTTGCGGGGTCTCTTTTGCATTAAAGTCTGAGACTGCTGATTTAAGGATTTATTTCCTCAGCTATACATGGGTTGGCAAGGCCATCACAGAGAGAAAACATACTGGGTGTTTCAATGTGCTTTTCCTTTTCAAAAATGATCTTTTATCAAATGCCAGATTGGACATTTACTCTTTACTTTGAAATATTTTGATTGTAGAAAATTACAGCATGGAAAAATGTATCTTTGTTTAGGCTTGGTTTACAGTAAACTAGGAGGCTGTTTTCACAACAATCAAGCTCAAGGCCAGTGTGATCCGGAAAGTCTTAAATTGTGCTTTCTGATGAACCTCCCTTTGTTTATATATAATAATATTTGTGTACATGAAACAGCTACGTAAAACCTACTTCTTAAAACATATATCATTAGTTAGCTTTGGCATGCTTCAGGTATTCACAAGCTTTTAAATTTGTGAAAATCACACCATTCCACAAATGTATATGGAGCAGGGAGAGGGAGGGGGGAGACTTTATAGATTTTGAAAATGATGAAAAGATAAAGTAAAATGAAATCTGTCTGAAAAATACAAACTGAATATTTCTTTAACATGTCTTTTTTTTTTAAACCCATCAGTGCTACACACTGCCCAGGCAGAATGACAGACAGACAGACAGACAGACAGAGATAACACTCAGTGACAAACAGACAGAAGGGAGGGGGGAGAAGGAGCCCTCATTACCTGCAAGCCCAGCCGACACCATGTGCACCTGGGTAGAGTCTGGCTCCAGCACCCCATTCAGCTTCTCTTTGGCTGTTGAATACGCCGCAAAGTAGATCGCCCTGTGAAAAATATACAGAGAGATGTTAGATAGTAAGAGTGAGATATCAGAAACACTGGTTAAACTGACTAAGGATTAACTTCTATTCATTAGCTTCTTGCAGTTTGAATACGGCTGATCAAAATTATTTATTTGCGACAAAAAAATAATGATGAGCATTCAGGAATTTAATTGTTCTATAAAAGATCACTACACAAACACAGACAAACTGCGATATTTATATATAAGACAGCATTAAGTTAATTGCATTAAATAGGAAGACCTTATATCAACTGAAATCAAATATTGCCTAAATTGTCCATGAGGACATGCAATAGAGCTAATCCAAGCTAATATGTAGCCTAAATGCAAGCCACTGAAAGACGTTCACCTCTGCCTGCCTGCGTATGTGTGTGTGTGTCTGTCTGTGTGCGAGGACATGCACACAATGTTTAGTAGCAGATTAATCTCCCATGATTCCAGCTGCTCTTCACTAAATAAAATCACCGGATTTAGTCAACGTTTCTGCTGGTTGGAATTAAACCCAATGACATTCCCTCTCTGCCCTCCTTCTGAATTGAGAGCATACATGCACAAAATAATCATGCTGCTCTGCAGATGAGAGATGAATTATGTGAGTGTGTCTGAATGTGCATGTGCATCTCTCATACCTCTCATCAGAATGTGTGATGTTGCTGGTGCAAGCTGTTCTTTACGTATGTGTCTTGCGTGTTGTGTGTGTGTGTGTGTGTGTGTGTGTGTGTGTCTATGTATGTGTGTGTGTGTGTGTGTGTGTGTGTGTGTGTTGCCAATGAATGGCAGCAGCAAGCCCAGTGGACTGCGCCCTCATTAGCATCAGAAGATTTTTTTAGCTTCCTAGCGTGAGAGTGCTGTTTCCCAAATATAACCGTCAAGAAAAACTGTTTCCCGGCAACGCAGACCTCCCCTTGTAGATGAATACATTTGCAATAAATCTGTTATTTCATTTAATTATAGTCCATCTGCATCTTAAGCTTTGCCTAAATCATACTGTGATCTAATGCAATGGGAATAGTACAGCTTAAGTTGAAATACTGTACATCTTCAAAACAGGAATCTTCAATCTATAAAAAACCATGCAGATATTGATGGCGGCATGTTGTTCAAGTCGTTATTTGGCCATTTTTTGAGTATCTCCCTAGAAGAATCACTTAGACTCTACTACGTGCAGCTGAAGACTGAACTGATGGACTTGGATACTCTAAATACAGTGGGGCTTGAAAATGTGGGCACCCCAAGTAAAAATTTGTACTAATGTGCATAAAGAAGCCAAGAAAAGATGGAAACATCTCCAAAAGCCATCAACTGATAGATTAGACATTCGTCTAGTATGTCACAAAAGTTAAAATTGAATTCCATCATTTACACTTTCAAAATAACAGTAAACAAAAAAATGGCGTCTGCAAAAGTCGGGGCACCTCGCAGAGTTTCTAGCATGCACGCCCCCTTTGGAAAGCTGAGACCTGACAGTATCATGGATTGTTCTCAATCATTGTCTGGAAATACCAGGTGATGTCAATCTTAAGGTTTTAAATGCCCAGACTCATCTGACCTCACCCCAACAATTAGCACCATGGGTTCTTGCAGTTGTCTAGAAAACTGAAACTGAAAATAGTGCTCAGAAAGCAGGAGAAGGCTATAAGAAGATAGCAAGGTGTTTTCAGGTGCCAATATTCTCCGTTTGGAATGTAATTAAGAAATGGCAGTCATCAGGAACAGTGGAAGTTAAAGCAAAATCTGGAAGACCAAGAAAAATATCAGACAGAACAGCTCGCAGGAGTGTGAGAAAAGCAAGTCAAAACCCACGATTGACTGCACAATCCATCCAGAAAGACCTGGCAGACACTGGAGTTGGGGTACACACACTGTAAAGAGATACTTGAACAAATATTGTCTTCATGGAAGAGTCATCAGAAGAAAACCTCTTATACGTCCTCACCACAAAAAAAAAAATTAACGTTTGATGTTTCTGTGAACCGATGACGTTAAAATATAACTTTTTGGCTGGAATGTGCAAAGGTACGTTTGGAGAAGAAAGGGCACAAATTTGAATGAAAAGAACCTCTGTCCAACTGTTAAGGTTGTATTGCAGCCAGTGGCACAGGGAACATTTCACAAGTAAAAGGAAAAGTGGATTCAAAAAACTTGGACACTAACTTGATGCCATCTGTGAAAAAGATTAAGTTAAAGAGAGGATGGCTTCTACAAATGGATAATGATCCGAAATCATTCTTTATCCACATTAATACAAATTTTTACCTGGGGTGCACAAACTTTGGGCCCCACTGTAAGTAGTGGTGATTTAAAAGTTTTGCTCATTGAAATACATTTAAAAAAATAAGTATACCCTGATTTCTTCATGTGATGTGGCAGTAAAGCCATAAAAAAAATTTATAATTTAAAAAATTTAAAAAATGGTATTTTGAATTTTATTGTTTCAACTAGTTTCAACAAGTGGTGGGACAATTGTGTACATATGTAATCATATACTGTATCTCCAATGTCACACAGCCTGTGAAGAATTATCTAAATTTGGTGTATTAGGGATTGGAACATTAGGCTCTGACGGACTCTCTCACTCTCACACACACACACACACACACACACACACACACACACACACACACACACATTCACGCACGCACACCCCTTTAGAGAGTCTGAGCCAGACAGAGTGAGACAGCACAGACAGTGCAGGAGCCAGAGGACAGAACAATTCTGATTTAATGTAGGCAAAGAATGAGAAAAAAACCAAGAGAGACAGAGAATAAGCATGGAGCAAGGAAAAGGATGACTCAGAGAGAGACAGAGACCCTAAAAAACCAGGAAAACTAGACAGGTCAGAGACGGGGATTAGACACAAACACAACTCTCTCAATATAGAAACTCCATTGTGATAAAAAGTACACAAACAACATCCACAGTTACACAGCTGGCCGCTGCCTGCTGTTGCTGATGTTTCATTCAGACCTTGATGTAATGTAACCCTGACCTACCAAACTAAGAGAGAAGAAAGCTACTCATTTCCTGTATGATTTGAAACACAGATTTCTTCATTTCTGTATCCTTGGCCTGCTATTATTGCAAAAAAAAAAAATATATACATTCCTCAACAAAAATGTGTCCAGGTTTGATGCAACATATGGTGTAAATGACGCAGAATGCTTTTATTCTCGGATAACAATTCTTGTTAGTATTGATAACAGTGGTTCATTCTGAAAGCTTGTTATAAACATCACAGATTTGTGGTGGTGAACTGCAGTACTCTGCTACAATGGTTATGAGATATAGGTCATTTATAAATATTTATTTATTTATATTGATTTCTTTTGGCTTTATTCTGTACATTTTTGTGGTATTACTTAAAAGGAGACCTATTATCCTTGTATTATTTTCTGTCATATATATATATATATATATATATATATATATATATATATATATATATATATATATATATATATATATATAAATAAATAAAATGTTATGGCTGTTACTCTTAAAAGTGGCAAACTCTAAAAATAATTAAGTAAAACGCAAAAGTAATCCCCGTGAGCAAAAATCTCAGATTTCAGATCGTTGTGAAGGCATGGCTTCCAACACGTGTTTCAACTTGAGGTAATGTCAATCCGTGTCGCATTTCTTTACATTGTCATCTACAGGCAGTGTTTACATTACATACACTTCTATATGTACATAGCTGCATGCTAATGTCATGGAAATGTCTATTCTTGGTTGCAGAGGTGGTTCATTGCTTTAAATTTTCGGATCACATTCCTGCTGGAACATGTCCTGTTTTATTATTAACATTTATTTGTGATTTTTCACGGTAGAAAGTGCTGCTATACTCCAGACAGCCCTCAACTGCAACAGATGGTACAGAAAAGAGCAGGGCACAGATCTGACGACCCAGGAACACTGACCAATCTGAGCAGACTGGGCTTTTTTGGGAGGAAGGCTTAAAGAGAGACAGGCGCTCCAACAGTGTATCAGACAGAGGCTGAATACAGGTGTAGCAGCACATGCACATTAAGAACAATAAAACATGTTAAAGTAGAAACACATTATACAAGTATGAATCTGAAAATGAGCCTAACAGGTCTTGTTTAAGCCATACAGTCAGCAGGAGAAGACAAGCACCACACCCAGAACACTGTAGACAATACTGTACATACCTGGAAGGTGCCACACCCACTAGGTTGGGTCCCAGTCCTCTAAAGAGTGAACGGGTTCCCTCTCTCTCTATAATTAACCTGGAGAGAAAGATTGAGATTTCAATGATTGTTTTCCTGGTTACTCCATCATTATACAGAGCAACCATACAGTACATTTAATATCCATGTAATAGGCTTTCTTTAAATGCATACCATTGGGTGAATAATCATGTGAGAATAAATCACAGTTATGAATATTCTGATAGATTCTTTCGAGTTATGTCTTGACTGTGCATGGAGGTGGGGTCATGTGAACTTTTACCTAATACACTTTACACCAAAATGTTAATCAAAAATGTTGAAATGCTTTTATTTTTTAAAAAGAGGTTCGATGAGACAGTTGTTGCTATACATGCCTGTATGCAAGATTTAATAACAAGTGCCAGTATTAGCTTAGCTTAGCACAAAGAAAGGAGGAAACAACTAGCCTTCTTTTCTAAAACAACAGCAATCTTCTCATCCAGAGAACCATTTTCATTCTCTCTCTTACTCTCTCTCTATAATTTTGTTCCATAACTTTTTTTAGTACCAAACAATAAAGCAAAGCTATCCTGGGGAGATATAAGCAACCCTAAAGAAAATAAAGTACTGCTTTAAGCTAGATAACAAACTGGGCCTTTGGGGTAGATTAAATTCTCTAGACTTTGAGCTGTCCCACACAATTAAAAAGAAGACAGCCAGAATGGTCCTTTGAGCAGCTCTGTGGCGGTGTTTCTTCAGCTCGTGGGTTTGTGGGCTGCACCCTGGTTGTGAGATTTTGCCAACTACTGTTCATAGCTAAATACTTCACCTCAAAAATGATATACAGTATGTAGTATGTATCGTGTTCTCCATAGTCACAACATTTCAATCATAAGCTAACATACTCTGTTCTAAAATTGAACAATGCCTGTACTTCACTGCATGTTGACCCACATTGACTAGTGCTGGTTTTTTTTCCTTTCCTTGCCATATCGCTCTTCCCTTTCCTATTGTGTAACGGTGGTGTACAGTTTCTGCGAGTGGCAGTTTATCTCAAGGGCAACACAAGAAGTTGGTTTGTGTCAACACACACAAGCAAAGTTTTTGAGGGTAAAACAATGCTCTGATTAACTGCAGTCGAAAAAGGCATTAGTACAATGTTATTAAACACAACCCTGAAGAAAGCCTTGTTAAAGCAGCCAAACTTACAAAGGAAGGATTCCCAAATATTGCAACAGCCAGTGAATTCTTTTTGACTTCATACCCTGGCAACTCAGAAAAAGCTAGTTTGCAAAATAACCTATGCAAGCATTTGCCGGTGGAAAATTCCATGCATAGCAGCTTGGACATTATGTAGTATGCCTAACAGTGTGACATGCTCTGTGACAGGCATGGAAATAGTTTACCAGAGAACAAGAGTAGAGCACTGTAGCTACGTTGAACATTTACTTTAACACTGTTAATCCCTCAGTGACCAAAGGTAAGTACGAGTATCGAGTAAAATATATATCTAACCAATGTTGGATTCCCCTATGCTCTCACTTCCCATTTTATTGGTAACTTTCCACTGTTTGTTCAGAAGATGAATGACATATCATGTGGCACCCAAAAACAGCCCCAGAGCTTCACAGTCAAAATGAGGCTTAATATAATCTCTGGGTGCCATTAACAAAATATACTCAATGCTGGACTTTTCATCTGTTGCATTTCTCAAGTGTCTTGGTTACAAAGTCTGCTGCTTGTTAAAAACTAAACCAGAAGTTCCATAAGAGAAAATCCATCAGCAATCCCAAAAAGCTTGAAATTTACTCCCCAGGGAAGGTTTAAGGTTAATTATTCATTGAGAGTTTTTTGCCCCATTTTGGTCTGTCATTACGCTGACGTAACTTTCTGTCCCCTGGAGTATTCAAAGTGTCATGCTGAGGCAAATACTAATCCTTAAAAAGCACATTCAAAGAGTCAATGTAAACTCACGAAAAGATTGTAATGATACTAGACAAACAACCAGTTTTATTAGTACTATGGATACAATATAGATTACCTAGATCTGACAGCAAACACAGAGTGTGTTCCTGCTCTGACATACTGATACAAACCCTCCTAACTTAGAAATTTAATTTGTATCTTTCGGACCTTCTTCCTTCTGCCGCTGTCTAAGCACATTCATTGAGTGAGTAATGCAACTCGGGATAAATGCAAATTTGCTTGTGGGCTGACCTATTTACAACTTGGTGAGGCGTGCCTTTGCCTTGATTTGTGCTACAGAATGGCATCTGTTAGCTTCTATTTGGTTCGTGCTATAACATTGTAGAGTATGTATTTAGGCTGCCTTAAGTCTAGTGTACTAATGAGGTGACTAGACACTTACCCCCCCAATTTACACGCAAACATTTTCAGAAACAATCAACATATCCCATAGCTAGTCAATGCTATTGCTGAATGGCTGCACCTGTTGATGTGCCTCAAACCTGGTGCTTTAAAAGTGTTTTACCCGACCCCCGTGCCTGTAACTTCCTGAAGAAGGCTGGATGCTGATTTGCGTTAAAGTTGTTTTTATCTTATTCTATTTAGAATGTGTCAAATGCAATAAATGCATTTTATATATATATATATATATATATATATATATATATATATATATATATATATATATATATATATATATATATATTTGGAAAAGACGAGGGCCTTGGCTTCTTCCAAGATGTTTGGTATGGTTCCTTTTAGAAGTTATCCCTAGTTAACATTTTGCCTAATTCTCCTTACTTGAGACAGTGCAGAGGCCCTGGTGGAGCAACACGGGCCACACTGGCTCCATTGACGGTGCTGAGCTGGACTTCAGAGACGTAGAGAGTGATGGAGGAGGACTGCAGTCTGGTCTTCACAACCTCCAGAGGACAAGTCAAAATTGCGCCCACTGTGCCACCACATCTAGAAGGGAGTAGGGAAGGGGTTAAGGGTGCAGAAATATATGATATGGTGGACGAAAGGGTCAACACTCTGCATAATGACATCTTAATAACTACAAAAGCATCAAATATCCTATATAGCATTTGTATTGTTTTCATTTTTGCTCATTCCCTCTGTCCTATAAAGCATCTCTGAGTATCTTAAAAAGTGCTCTATAAATACAATGTAATAAATTATTATTAGATTTATTATATGTCACATCTATATTTTGGCTATGTCCCCTGCCAGTGATCTTTTTTTAAACCATCCTCAAATACTGATCTCCCCAATCACTGGTGACACAATCTGTTTAAAATGATTTAGGCCGACATCAAACCACCATGACCTGATGTTGCAATCCTACAACACGCAAGATTGTATAAACTGGTTTCATGATGCAGGTTACTGGAAAGTGACCATGGTTCAGTGTATCTGCAACCAATTGCTAAATGTTGCCATCCGAATAGGCGAGAATTAGTTGTCATTAAAATTAGACTCCTGTGTAGCTGGCTCACTGACCACACACACAAACATGACAGCTGCTTACAAACGAGGCAAAGAAACTGATCATGTTGCTTAGACTTTGACCTTTGCTCAGACTGAAGCCATCAACATGTAAACAAACCAAAGATAATTCTACTGCATCAATTTCCTCCACATATAATATCATTGTATTCTCCATTTCATTCATGTGGTGTAAATTAGTACTTTATTCTTATAACCCCATGGCTACCAGACATCATCTCAAAACAATGTCCTGTCCGAGTGCCACACATGCACATTAGTTGATCCTCTCTGCTTTCGCTACAATAGGACTTGTTTAAACAAGCTTCCCAATCAAACAACCCCAAAGCTGTCAAAGCCTGCCTAGACTACCACAGTGACAAACCATACAAATGCTCTACAGGTCAGGTTAAAAGTGAAAACTTGCTGCAGCCCTACAGTAGTGCATGCTGACATCCTGGCTACTGGCAGTAAATTCCTCTAGCTTCAGTCTCTTTCCAGTGCAACACCAGCTATATTTACCTTTCAAAAGACGGACCTACATTCATGCTCACAGGCATCCATGACCCTTGGCCTACTTTCAGAGCATGTGTTAGTGTGTCTAGTGGCTGTGAGAGGCAGCGCTGTGCTGAGGCCTCCAGCTCAGATTTTTGGGGAAAGCAAAACTGGTTTTGCTTATTCAAGAGAGCAATGTATTTGGCTTTGTTCTCTGACTTTAAATCCCTGACAAGAAAGATCACAAGAGAATTGTAGTGTGATGAGATTACCATATTTTAACGTCAATAGTGTGGTGCAGATTCGAAATCAGAGATAACAGACAAAGATAAAAGGAAGACAAAAGATTGTAATAAGAGAGACAAGCTGTCTCAATAAAGTGCTACATTTTACATATGTGTTGACATTTTCTTTTCTATGAAGGGGTTGTTGACTCTGTCTACAGAGTTGTGAATGAGAATCGTTGCTAAACTGTATGGGCTGCCTGTTACATAAAGCAGTACTTTTTAACCTAATTTGGGGTGCTTATTTAGTGGTTTACAAAAGGATCCTGAGAAACAGCACAACACTAAAACAAAATGTAATATTATCAGATGTGTGTTTGCAGGGTAATGCTTACTATCTATGCTATCTACTGTACATGAAAATGTGTTTGAACCCTAAAATAGCGTGGGTGTGTAATGCTAAACAGCCAAGTTAAGTTAGATGAGTTGTGATTTCAACAGATACTAACTTAATTGACTACGAGTTGCCAACTCGTTTATTCATCTATTTAACCTCTTAAGTTCGTAACATGCAAAATCTCTGGACAAAAGTAGATGAATTGTTGTAGCTGCTGCAGAACTTCATCAAGTTGTCGAGAGAGCTCAGCAACGAGCCGGAAATAAATTGAATTTGCTTTCGAAATAAAAGCTTAAAATCTTGTCAATTGAACAGAATATGTCGGTATTTACAGTCTTCAAACGAGAAAAATGTTTAAATACTCAGTGGTATCCCGGAGACACACTTTAGGCGTTAACGCTTTTTCTCCCTGTTACATTTGTGTTATTATTTGTGGAAATGGTTATATTTTGAAATGCTGACAGAAAGTTTAGTTCTAACGGGCAGGTTTGACCATTGACACGAACGTGCACACAGCTGACAGGATTGTAACACATGCACGCGCTGCACAGAAAAACGGACCTTGATAACTAGCTAACGTTTAACGCTTAATTTAGCTAACGTTAGATAACCCAGACGAGTCCGACTAATGTTACGTGTTTTAATACTGAGGCTATTAACAACGCCAATATCTCAGTAGAATGTCTTACCCTCCAGCGAACAAATGAACCAGTGTGTCCCTTTGGCTCATTATTTAGCACGCCCTGCCAAGCAGCGCACCTCGGGGCTGCGGCAGAGGGTCAAACACGGGTTTGGGTCTCGTCCCTTCCCGTTGCTTTCTGCCTCCGAGAGGATGCGCACGAAGATGGGCAAACGTCGTCGATGGTGATGAACCAGTGGTGGGGCGAGTCTGCGGTGATTCAGACTGCAGTGGGCCGACAAACCCCCCTCTGTCGCTCTCAGCTTACTCAGGTTCCCCTCTCAAAGGGATAGCTTGTTATCTTCGACAAAACCACCGGCGAGTTGGGAGCCCACCAGGTTAACTACTGGCAGAATAAAACTTCAAGTCTCTAACGAACGGTTTTATGGCACATCCACGGGTTTGTCTCGATTATCTCCTCTGCTTTCATCGCTGCAGCGAGTGGGAAGGAGGCAGAGCCATAGTATTTCCTGTACAATCATAGGCTGGAAAACAGACGTTGCTATTGGTCAGCCTCATACGTGACGTCAGCTCTTCTCCGCCCTTATCATGCACTGTTCACATGCTCAATGAATGGATCAGAGCTGCTCTACGTCGGAAACCTTTTTCTCGAAGCTACCATCTTTGAGTGTGACACAGTTTGGTCTGAAACTTATTTTTACAGTCTCTAGTCTGTAAGTATTTGAAAGAACAGGTGTTCTGTTGCTATGGTTGTCTCATTCAAGACGGACCGGAGACAAAAAACACATAGACAACCACACAAAAAGTAATGTCGATTAGGTTGACAACCAACAAGCAACAAATAGAATTAATAATAATAAAACAACACCTATCCGTACAATATTAAGAATAGAGTAGAAAGCCTTCATTGCCATTGTATTAAATACACTGGCCTTAGGAGTGCTATTTAGTTTAGTTTAATAGTTTATTAGAACATGTAAAAAATACATTTGTATACATGCATTCATGCAGACATATATTATTAAAATGACAGAAAAATAAGGTCATGTACTTCTTAGCATAGTCTTCCAAAATTGAAAGTCATTCAAACAAAACAAAATGTCCCATGTTCAAAAGGAGTAGGAAGACGTTGATAAACAACTTATCAGGTCCAACCCCCTTTCTCTACTTTAACCTTTAGTAAATCTCTTGCTTCAGTTATTTACACATCATAGACACAGATGCATACATACACAAACACATTTACACTTTTTTTTAAAAAGTTTTTATGCCTGATGAGTGCACTTAAAAACAACAGGAAAAACATAAAGACAACGTTATTGTAATTTTTGGACTAGAATAAAAGTATAAAATATAATGAGTATAAAGTATAGTGTCAATAACTGTAACCATTTCACTGTGTAATTCTTACAGTAGAATAGTTTTACACATAGAAATAGGTTTATTTAGCAATTGTGGGTAGTAATCTTTCATACCAATGCCAAAACCCAGGACTGTGTAATGGCAGTTTTAAATTTGTAGGATTTTTGCATCAATGTAATGAGTCAATTCCGTCAATTCCCAGTATTACTGGTTATTTAATCTATACATGATTTTTTTGTCTTATTATTTGATCAGTTTAAGACAAGTGTTGCTAAAACATGCAGACTGTCTGTTAAATTTGAGATTAAAACAGGCCACTGTCTAGATTATATTAGATAATACTTTCTTCATCCCACAGTGGGGAAATTCCCTTGTTACAGCAGTAACAAGGCAGTAACAGTACTGTTTCCTACAGTAAAAGCAACAAACAAACAAAAAAGTGAACACACAAACAAACAGGCAAACAACAGACAATGAGCAGAAGGCATAGAATGAATGTAAAGTGGCTTCAAATAAAAGCTATTGTAAAGTGCGGTTGCCATGGTACAAAAAACAATGTTGCAGTGTAAGTAAGTAAGTGATGTTAAAATTAAAATTAAAACTTTAAAAAAATATTAGTATGTTATATGCTTTTAATATTGGGTCGTGCATGGAAACAGAAGCTGCAGGTCCACATCTGCCTAACTGGATTTGAGTTCCCTTCAGAAAGCTGCTACCCAATCAGCTGACTGCACTCAGAATAGTTGATTGGTGATTCAATAAAGGAGCTGAACGAGTGCACACAGTTTTTTAATTGGGAGCACAGTATGATAAGTTGGAGTCATGTGCATGGTTTCACTCTACACTTTTGTGTAGTCAAAACAAATAATGTCATGTCCCGCATTAGATGGGATATGAAGGTCTCATGACTAGGATGGATGGGTAAGGAGTGATTCGGTGTCAGGTGGAACGGCACGGTGGGCCTCTTGTTGTTATGTAATACAAATCATAGATAATTTAAATGGGTTTGCCCTGATTGATGATGCCCAGATTTTACAGAAAGGAATTACAAAAAGGTATTTCTGAACCATCTTTTTGTTGAAAGCGTACACGTTTTTGGCTGTCCCTATGTCCCTCTGTCACTGAGTGATGAAGTTCCACCATTGGTCGGAACGAGTGTGAAGGACAATTGCGCCCAGATTCATTTGAAAGCCTGTTTGGTAATGAGCTGTGAATGAACCTTCCCTAGACCCACTCTCAGTTACAACTGAGAAGGGTCTGGTCAAGCAAGCTATCCCAATACAGTAAAACTGCACATTTTAAAGCGGCCTTTTACTGTAGCCAGCCAAAGGCACACCTGTGGAATAATAATGCTGTCTAATCTGCATCTTGATACGCCCCACCTGTGAGGTGGATGTGTTATCTCAAATGGTGCTCACACCTTCATCATAAGGTCACAGGACGTCATCCAGGTGGATTTTTAGTCACGTGGATTTACCGCTGAAAGAGGGGCCATTTCGTGTCAGCTGGCAGCTCAGCTACAATAATTTATATATTTTGAGATAGGTAGCAATCTAAGAGAAACAGTTAAGCTTTAGACAAACAGTTTTTGCTTTAGCTTGTCGCTGTTAGCCGAGGTAGCTCGATGTGCTAGTGTTAAACATAAAGGCAGGGGATGAGAGAATGTGACAGTAATGATTAATATACCCTATCACTTTCTCTGTTAAACAAAGGTGTTAAACCTTGACCGAAGTACCATATTGGACATTCAAGCATTGAATGTACATTTGCAGTGTGAGAAAGGCAGCACAGTCAAGTTAGTTCTCACAAGGACAAGCCAGCGTGCATCGGAAAATGAGAGAAACTGAATTATTGCCTCCTGCTGACAGTTTAAAGGATCACGAGATGAAACTGCAGCGAATTAATTATACTGTTATTGAAAGCCAAACGCTTTGAATAAGTGTTGCAATCTGTCTGTCTATATCCGTCTGTCTGCCCCTCTGTTCCAGTCTGTGGCTGTCTCACCCCCATTCATTTCTTACTGAAAATAAATGATGAAGGAATATAGGCCTATCATGCATTTATGTTACTATTGTGTGTGTGTGTGCCAATCCTCACAGTTCAAAACGTCTGATTGTGACACATAAATATAACTTACACGTGATCAAACTTTAATTACCATCATTAATATTTTATTTGTGTCTAATTGTATGTAATTGCTTAAATATTGGAGAGACAAAGAGAGACAAAAGGAGCAATGTGCTAGACACACATATATATATATATATATATATATATATATATATATATATATATATATATGACACATGACATATATATTTAGGACAGCAGATGAACAAACACTCATGCCTCATGATTGATATCCTACACATGCGGAGGAAAGATGTGTTTTTTGGACTTTGACCATGCACTGAGGTATGTGTGAGTATGTGTGATTGCATGCCTGTGTGTGTGCGTGTGTGTGTGCGTGTGTGTTTGTGTGTGTGTACGTGTGTGTGCGTGTGTGTGTGTGTGTGTGTGTGTGTGTGTGTGAGGATCCCTGCTCTCAGTGGGAGCTCTGAGTGAATCCGTTCTTTATCAGTGTTTAGGTTCAAAGGGAATGATAAGGAAGGGTAGAGGGTAAGGCAAAAATAGATATTGTTTAAGTAGTGGTTAAACATTACAAGTGGAGGTCACAAGTTACTAAAGTATAAGTAGCAATATACATAAAGATAAATACAGTAGCCTATTTATATATATTACTTCATCATCAGAAGTCCTTCATTAAAAAGGTTCCTTTAGTTATATTATGCAAGCATTTTCAACTAAATGTATTTAGGTAAGTCATTGCGCCTGTAATATTAGTTATAATGTATGTATTTATTTTTTGTGATACATTTTTTTATTCATATTTGAAACAACCAAGATACTTTGCACAGACCAGTTGGAGTGTAAAAGACAAAAACAAACAACTAATGTTATTATTATTATTTTATTATTATCACTGATTTATTAACATATAAGTCACATTTGAATACAGTTGGCCGAGGTACTTTTACACATTTTAGTTAGGCTACTGCTAATTATGATTTAATTTACTGTACAGGAATGCATCATATTTTCTATGTTCATCATATACTGTATACAGTATATATTTTAAATCATTATCGACAAAGTAAATTAATAGCTGTCAAACTATAGCTGTCAAAAAAGGGAGAGAAGAAAGTAGCACACAATTGTAACAGTCAAGTGGACCACATCCCTACGTCTAAATTGTAGGCCAGACTCATGGTAACCTATAGTGAACATTTAAACATGTCATTGTTGTATTTGTAAATATATTAATTTGTAGGGATTGTTAATAGTTAGCATTTTTCAAAGGAAAACCCTCAAACCCCCTGTCTCTTACCCCCCAAGGTCTATGAACTTCACCTGTGGAACAACTACTCTTACCTGACACCTAGCGGTATTATTTTGTCATATCGTGTTGTAAAACAAATTGTCGATGGAGAATCGTTTCCTTGTTAAAATTGAACCTGACAAAACAAAACAAAACCGACAGGATGAAGAGGTTGGAATGTTTTAGAGGCAGTATACCAAAACAGGCATAATCAACCGTTTTTGGTAGGCTATTATCCTCGTAAACTGCAATTGAAACAGTCGGAAGCGATTTGTGTCATGATAAACCACATAAACGAGTAGTGAAAGATAAATCACATAGAACATATGTAGTTTTTGTAAGACTGCGTTGTTTAATCCACATTATGCTCTTAAACTAACTGATGTTTCAATAAAATAAGTAATGGGACAAATTAAGTGATTTCAAGCATTACTTTCATTTTTAGTTTTCACTAGACTTACATGGTTACTGACCTCCGAAACAGTACATTTGGCAATAGAACATGATCCGTAGTTCTTACAAGAGTAGGCACTATTTTCAGACATGTAAGATTACTTACGCGTATTATGTCTCCGTTATTACAATATCAATAAGGACTTTGAAGGCAGCATTGCGTCATGTGACCAGTGCATAGCCGAGGGATGCTGAGGCTTGCCCGTTGCTAGCCTGTTAGCCATTAGCCGCGTCTAGTAATCCTGCCAGAAACAGCCGTTTCCCTTTACCTTTTCGAATAAAAACAACCCGGGGAGATACGCTACAAGCCATGGAGATGATACAGCGTATGTGGTCGTCTTCTGTACCCCCTCATTTCATCAGTTTCTGGTTAGAAGTCAATGTCATAATTTGTAGCTAGAGCTGTCCAGTTAGCTCAGCTAGCTTGTGTCTGGTTAACGCAGGACTCAGGCCAAGCGAGAAAAGGGAGGCCGTCGGGTGAGTACATTTACGCTAACATCTGTTTTTCACTTATTTGAACCAGCTTTTCTCTATAACCAACATCACATCGCAGCTTGTTGCTTCACAGCTGTTCAACTGCTTTGCATGTTTTTTTAGTATTAGGATGAATTGTGCCTTTGTTGGCGGTTGTAATGTTACAGTAACGCCACTCTATCAATCATGTAGCTACATATCGGCCTTAATCGTCGAAAATTGGAAACCGACAGTGGAGATTAACGGTTCACACGCAATCTGACAGTTCAAAGTTTTAATTTCCTCACGTGTATTATGATGATAACATTGCTAAACTGCACGATTAAAAACAATACATTAGATCGCAACGACAAGGGGCGGGGCCAGAAGTTGTAAACATTAGGGGATAACCCCAGCCCAAACCTGCACTTCTTCCCAAGCCATTCGATAATAGAATGCCTATTAAACATTATCATGTAGGACCCAACATCCTATTTTGTATTTTATTATTCTCCAACTGTCTTTATCATTCTTTAACCAGAACACAAAAGAGCATACCTACACAGTGTAATTACTAGCATCACTAATCTTAAAAGCCATTTTTGTTTTACTATGCTGGAGTAGACTAGAGTTCACAGAATGAATGTTTAGCTGCAGATCTGCTACATTTGAATCATAATCCCATAATAATCTAAACTACTCTATTTGCGAATCAAGTATTCCCCTAAATGCCAACTAAATGTTATCTTCAATGTTCAGATTTGAAAATTAGGCCAACTAAAGGACATTTAATCATTTCTACTAGATTTATTTGGGGAATAGCATAGTATTAGTATTTGTTGTTGCATAGAACAGTTGAAGTTATTTAAGAAAACCTAAAAAGAAAACCTAAAAGATTTGGGAGTTTTGAGAAATCTCGGCCCCTGGTTTAATGGCATTAATTTGGTTCCTTTTTGTGACTTTAGATAAACTAATACGCTTCTATACATGTGTTATTATAATGCTTCTTTTCAAAGAAGTTGTTTAATGTGACCGTGTTAGTCAGGAGGGCAGTTGCAGGGACCAGTTGAAGGGACCAGTAGCAGGGACCGTAGAGGTACACAGTTGCTTCCTGATACGACCCCCTGAACACTTCTAATTATTTTCTCTGCACAGCGATGTTCTGCATTATGTATGCATGCCTTTGGTGTGGGAGACCCGCACCAAAGTTAAGACACTTAACCTAGTTGCTCCAGAAGTGTGCGACCTCTGATATATATATATATATATAGTACCTCTAAGTCCCTTTGGATAAGAGCCTCTGCTTAATGACATGTAATGTGTAATGTAATTTATTTGCTTGCCAACCCAGTTTGTTGAAGCCATTCCACCATTATTATTTCTGAAACATATTTATTACTTCTATTGAGTTCAATATTTTAAACATGCAATACATTTTTTAATGGCTCCACTATCACTCTAATTTCAAAGTTCTAGTTTTCCATTGCTCCCCGCTCCAGGACATATTTGGCATTTTAAGAAACTGTGGCATATTTTTAAACCATTCTCCGTCAGGCTCCAGCATTAGCCTTCACAACATTGCTTTGTACTGATGGACCCATTTCGCAAATGAGGAATTTTGAGGATTTGTTTTGGAACATTTTGAAGGTTGTGTGTGTGTCACGTTTATTTCCAGTAAACAATTTTTCGACCGAGTTTGAGACCTAGAGCTGGAGCTTCCTTTGTTCTCTCTCTCTTTTTCTCTCACACTTTGCATCACTGAGACTTATATAGAATCTTACAACATCATGTTGTACTTCTGATGTCATTTCGAGTTGCCCATACTTTCTGGCTTGTTTGTAATCCACCAGGCAGTTGCTGTGTAGGTGGACGGAGGAGGAGAGGAGTTGGACCTGGATCAGACCTTCTGAAGTTGCCTCCGCTATCGTCTTGGTCACCTTCACCCTCAGCTGAGCCATGTCTTCGTCGGGGTGCTGCCAATTACCTGGCTCACTTTGTGATTACTCAGGGAACGCCGAATCAGATGCCTCTAAGGATTCGGAGGAGTCCGATTCTACCGCGCAGGCCCAGTACATCGCCAAGGTGACGGCTAAAGATGGCCGCCCACTCTCCACCGTTGTCAAAGCGGTGAGCTTGCAGAGGTAAGAGAGGGAGGAACTCACATGGCCGCCCTAATGAATGTACTGTAATTACATTTTGCTTTGGTTGATCATCCCGTTGTTGTCTTCTCTGCTTCGCTCCACAGTGACGTGGGCATGTGTCGGATCTGTCACGAAGGAGCCGGCGGGGAGACGCTGCTCTCCCCCTGCGACTGCACTGGCACTCTGGGTAAAGTGCACAAGAGCTGCTTGGAGAAGTGGCTGTCCTCCTCCAACACAAGCTACTGTGAACTGTGTCACACAGAATTCACTATTGAACGACGACCACAACCACTCACACAGGTTGGTGGCTTTTTTGCTGCAAGGATAAACCTTTTTACTATCTTTTTTGTTTGTACAAAAGGAGATGCTAATGAGCAAGACTAATTCGTCCAAATTAATTCTCCTTGGGCTGTGGACTTATATTTTCTCGGTGTCTGTAATATTCATTTTAAGCCATGCATAGCGCTGCAAAGATTAATCACCAACTATTCTCATAATCTATACAAAATTTTGAGAATATTTTGGTTTCTTTTCTCCTCTGTGACAGTAGAGAGAATATTGTCAAGCTGATGATGACAAGTAATTAATGAACAACTAATTGGTAAAATAATTTATAATATAATAATAAATAGATTCATTGGCAATGGAAATAATTGTTAGTTGCTGCCCATCTCTAGGATGTGAGAGGATTTGCTCGTATTTATAATATAGTTGCCTGACATTGGAGTAAGAGCATTCTATTCAAAGTGCAAGTTTTAAAAAGCATCAATGCATCCATATCAGTATATTCATATCAGTTATGCAGGAAACTCACCTTTTTTAATTCTCATTTACTTACAAAATGTAGTTGTAATAGTAATTGCAAACTGAGATGCCCCAATCAATCACAGTAACACTAAAGCTGCCTACACGTGAGCCGCGGTAAATTCGTTCTGCGCCGGCCGTTCCATTGTTTTCGAACCAACTAAGCACAGCGCCATTCTTGGCATCGCACACCGCTCAAACTTCTAATTATTTTAACTCTGACCTAGTTTCAGCTGACCCTTTTAAGGCACAACCAATTCCCGAATGTTCTTGCGCTGCTTCTTACTCTTCCACCTTCCAGTTTCGGTGATTCTGTAGCGAGCCCATTTTCAGCTGAACCAAATGAACTCTTGATTTTGCTCTCGCCCAGTGGCTGAAGGACCCCGGCCCTCGCAGTGAGAAGCGCACGCTGCTGTGCGACATGGCGTGCTTCCTTCTCATCACGCCCCTGGCAGCCATTTCTGGCTGGCTGTGTCTGAGGGGAGCCCAGGACCACCTGCAACTGAAGAGCAGACTGGAGGCTGTCGGCCTCATCGCCCTCACCATCGCCCTCTTTACCATCTACATCCTCTGGACACTGGTAACCAAGGCTTTACTTAGCTTATTCTCTTGTTACTGAGAAGTCTGTTTATGAAGTCTATGTACTTCTGTTGAGGCGCTGGCACAGAATGAATGTTATTGTTCTTTGCCATCTTCACACCCCACAAGCTGCTTCTACGTAGTGTACAGTATACATTTTTCATGGCATCCCAGATAGATTTAACAAAACAAATCAGATAAGCATTTATTGCCAAGTAGCACTTACGAGGAATTTGCCTTGGTTGTTGGTGCATACATAAACATATTTAACATGACTATGAAATAATAAAAGAATAAACACAGGACTGAATAACACATACATACTGTATACACAGATCACTTTTGTTTGAAAGTAGGCCAGGTAGTTGATGCAGGCACATACATGCATAACTCATTGAGAAGATTAAGAATAAGGTGTCTTTTAATTTGAACATACCCTTATCTGAATGTAACTGGATCATAAACTTTAAAAGAGGATGTATTATGAATCCCACTCTTTTTTTACCTTCAGAAAAACAATCCTTCAAAATGCAAAATTGTGAATGATTATCCCTTTTGCTCGTGTAGCAGACGCAGCTTCAGTCAGCATATTGTTGCAGACGTACTACTCTGACACGTGTCTTTTCCTCCCCGTGTCAACGCTTGTCTTGCCCCCTCCCACTCTTCTTCCATTCAATCTCAGGTTTCATTTCGGTATCACTGTCAGTTGTACTCGGAGTGGAGGAGGACCAATCAGAAAGTGCGCCTGCTCATGCCCGACATGAAAGGGGCCCACACCACCCAGCGTTCTGTGCCGACCAAGTCGACCAAGAAAATGACTGACGAGACCATCGTATGAGTGCAGAGCGGTGGCAAGAGGAATATTTAAATTAACGCTCGCCCATCGAAGCACTCTCTAAAACAAAACAAAAAGTAATCCTATTAATAAACTTTTGCACTTCATAAGGACCATTTTGAGAGGGGAGAGGTACTTTCTCCTCCTGTTTTCCTTTGTTGAAGCACTTGATGTAAACTACTACAGTATTGGCCGATCACAAAAGTGGTTTTGGGGAAGAACTCATTCCGGAGTCCAAGTTGATGTCGGAAACACGGACAGCCAGCGTTGGGATGTGAACAACTGAACACACAGATACTGGACTACCCAACCCAACTGTGTGTCCCTGATACAAACTTAAGAAATACTAAGACACAAGCTAATGTAGCAGGATATTACTGATTTAGCATGCTACTACAGTATAATATGAAACATATTCACTACCTATAATTCCCCCCCCGCCCCTTCACAATGTATTTAGCTGTGTTTTTGAACAACGGGCAGTCAGCAGCCCGGCAGAAGGATAATAATAACCTAAAAAACACGATTGACAGTAAGTCTGTCTGTGAATATTGTTCAAGTGGAGGGCGACAGTTGCTCATACCAACATTGTTGTCTACAGTCTGAAGCCCTTTAAAGTTTCGTAAAGCTTTATAATTGCTGTGTGAACCGAGGAAATCAAATCTTTTTTTCCTTGTTTAGATAACAGCAAAGACATCACATATTTGTCAAACTTGTCCCGGGGGTCAGTGAAGATTGTACTACGTGGGATAACACTAACTGCAGCCGTTAACCGGCAGTGCAGTAATGTATAAGGAACTAGTGTTGAAGGTGGGGTAAAAGTGTTTACATTCTGATTTGGATAACGTCTCTACTATTGTCATAAAAGTGCATTAGCTAACAGCCCTGCTCCCCTTGTAAATGCACCATCTTTAATTGAGCTACCTAGCAAAGAGCAGTAGTTATGTCCTACATCACAAGATTCGATTGTTTGTCTTACATAAAAACACAGAGATGTACCAGAGCAGGCTGGTACTCAGGAAAAGGTGCAAAAGAGAAATGTGTTTTCAGATATCAATGTATGCAAAGTATTTTGTGTTATTGTAGTCTTCCTGCTCCCCCCCCCCCAAAATAGTTGGGTTATTGTGCAATAAAACATGAGGGACTCCTGGACTAAATCAACATGAAATGTGACTTGTTGAGTTCATCTGGTCTTTGGCACAATCTATGATCAATGACTGTGGGGGTCATGCCCTGACATCTAAGTACCATCTTAGTACTTGTTGTTTAATATGTTTGTGCTGGGAGACCTTTATCTTTCATTATTTCTAAGATGGTCATGGTGTGTACCTGTGATTCCTAACCAGTGGTACTTGTACTTCAGGGCATACTTCTACAGTTGCCAGGGGGTATGTGGAAAGATTGGAGAGTAGCTCATCTAATTTGAAAAAAATCAAAATTATGATTTTTAAAATATATTCAAATATATATCAAAATTAGCCAACTCAGCATCCGTTTGGGCTCTAAGCTGTGTCAATTTTTTCAATTACATCTCCAATATTTACATTTCAAGCCAAAAGGATTACTAAAACTTGATATTGATGGTGAATATTCATAAAAAAGGACAAATTGGTGAAGGGCAATACGGATTTTGATAATGAACAACTACAAACGTTACACACGGGACCTTTAAGGAAACTGCAACACCTGTAAATTACGTGTTGCAGTAATGTAAGAGTGTGTGAAAACTACACAAATGTTTAAAAATGGTAGCCAAAAGTAATACCGGTTTAAATGATTAGCTAAAAGCAACGTTAATGGAAAAGTAGTAGTAGGCTAGTACTAGTAAAATTGCTGACGAAACCAACCTGCACATTGACAGTTCAACTGTATGAAAAAAATGAACAATATCAACTTTTATATAATTGTTATTTAAGTGTTTGGAACATACATTGGGAATCCATGACAAAGTACTTGAGTTCATCTGGCAGCGCCGTGGGAGTACCTGAGACCAAAAAGATAGGGACCCTGGTGCATGCAACAGAAATGACATTCACACAATCACTGTATTAAATACAATTTCAATTTTCTTATGATCAAATCTTTTAAAAAAAATCTTTTAATTTCTTTCAGGTACTTGTACTGTACTTCAATTTTAGTCTATTTGATACTTCTACTCTACTACCACATTTCAGAGGGAAAGTGCACTAAAATTATTATACAAAAATAGTTTGTTACTTTTTAGATTAAGGTTTCACATGAAACGTATGAGTTTATAAAACTCAATACAGTGCTAATACATATGGTACATACATACGTACGTGGCTGATTGCCGTCCTTTTCGGCTGGTGACACCTTACAGAAAAGCCGTGTCTGTCAAGTTCAAGAAGAGTTTTTACTTGCTTCACCAGAGAATGGTTTCCCTTTGCTTTTCAGATGGTTTCATTTCAATTGTTTGAGGCCACAATTTACAAAAAGGAGCAACGATTCTGTTCAATTATCTTGTGACCCTAACCAGGGGCACTGTGATGGGGTGGCTTCTGGGGCTCCAGCCCCGAATGTTTGCTCAAATGCCCTGAGTAATTTAGGCCGACTTTACTGTCTCTCAGAGGCTGTAGCGGGCTCGTTTTTAAGTGAAGCTAGGTATCGGTATCCTGCTCAGGTAAATAACACTGCTAAGTTAACATTTTGGGCAAGGGAAAAACTGGAATGGCTTTTTTTCTTCAAAGGGGTCACTTGACCTCTATCTATCTGTTGCCTTGGGCTTCCTTTGAGTTGCCATCTTATACTCTGGTGGATACAGATCACTGTCCCCAGACTATCTTACGAATCTGAGTTTTCTGTTGCACGACTAAAACAACTTATAAACGTACATGTTCCACCAAAACAAGTTCCTTCCGAGCCTATTTTGCAGCGGCCCCTCAGCTTTTCTCCGATGCTTAGCACCGCTCAAGACTATTGTGATTGGTTTAAAGAAATGCTAATAAACCAGAGCACGCAGCCAGACCCTCCTCCAGACCTCTCACCTCCAGATATCTCAGTGAAAACGGGTTCTATGTGTGTCCACAAGTCTCCCCTTTACTTTTTTTGTCAACTATCCTGTTTTTACAAACTGTTTCCAGATTTGTAGGCCTTTTTATTATCACAATGCTTGAAAAATAGTGCAAATAGGTGCTTTCAATGAGGCCCTGTAACACCAACCTGACGCCCAACTGTCAGCGTAAAAGAAAGTTGGACGGACAGCCTCCCCGGGTTGGTAAAAAAAGAGGGCCTTGGAACACACTGAAGCAACGCTGACTGCAGCGTACGTTATGCGCGTGCGCGAGACAAAAAAACGACTCCATAACAGCAGGCAATCTGCATTGTCACCCAAAAATGAAAACCGGCAGCTGATTGGACGAACGCGTCACATGGGTCTGGGGTCTCATATTTTACAAAAATAGTTCACCTAAACGTGTTTCTGAAAACCTTTTAAGGAGAAGAAGGCCATGCAGACGCTGAATCTGTTTTAATTTAATAATTGGTAAAGGTCAGTTTAAAAGAAGTTTGTCACGCTCATCCTGCTCGTCAAATCCGGGTTAGCACTCCACCAATCAGATTGGTCATTGAGTCCAACAGCCCGCCTTCTGATTGTCAAATTGGCCAAAATTAAAGTAGGCATCTGCCTCCACCCCTAGGCCTGACACCTATAAGATGGCACCTGAAGAGATAAAATGATCTGTGTCAAAAGTAGATAAAACTAACTCCATGCATTGATGCATCAACCTAATATAAAGAAAGAAACCAGTTGGCGTTACAAAGTGGTCCAGGGTCCCTGTGCAGGTACAGTATGTCATTTTGTGTATGTATTGCTAAAAAGAGAGAGAGAGAGAGAGAGCACACAACAACAATAATATTGTAAAATTTAATTTCATGGCATTAATATAATGTATGTGAGCGGACAAGCTATCAAAAATCAAACCAAAACGAAAAGAATATATTTTTCACAAAATGAAATAAGCATCAGCAGCGTCATAACCACTTTTGAAATGATGACTGAACGAGGAGGAGGAAAGCCCAAAAACAGGACTGCTGGTATGACTGAAACAGGAAGGATTCAAACCCAGGCCTCCTACGCGCGGCAGGACCCGTCTACCAGGGAGACGTCTAGGCTTACAAGGTCTCGACAAAGCTATTCTGCTGCTCTGTCAGGGGTAACTGTGGCAGCTACATACAGTACGCAATACCGTCAGTCCTGTTTTCAAACTGGGATGTAGCGGATTGTACCTGGGTCAGATTACCATTTGAAATCAAGTCAAACACTTTTTTCTGGAATTGATCGTTTGTGGCATAACGGACCTGACTCCACTGATCTTAAAAGTGCAGATTCAGACAACATTGCACCCCAGGCGGATGGAAACATGCCAATACTGTGGATTTCAATGAATAATTGACCCAGGTGAGAAGGGAAGTTTGCCACGGGTTACAGGTTCTGACAGCACTGGAGTTTGCTCCCTCTCTGGCCGTCCGTGGTGGGTGGCACACTGATGTCCACCACGTTGTTTCCCGGGGACTCGTCATGGGCAGACCGCTCAGCAATTTGTTTCTGCGAGACGATGCGGTAGATTTCTGTTTTTTGAAAAGATGGAATAGAAACCAGATCATCCATTTTCACCCTGAATTCTTTTGTTGCTTAGGGTGCACACTGACAATCACTGGTGGAAGAAGTATTCAGATCCTTTACTTAACTAAAAGTACGAATGCACCCCAGGTAAAAAAATACTCTGCACTCTTACAAGTAAAGGTCTGGCATTGATAATGTTACTTAAGTAATAGTATGTAAGTATCATCAGGAAAATGCACTTTAAGTAAAAGTACTCAATGCAAAAAAATCCTCACATTTTAGAAACTGGAATCGATCCAAACTGTCAATCAACTAACTAAATGTTAATCATTTCAGCTGGACTTGTACGCCTGTAAATTGTTAGGTAGTTTAATTTATAATAAAACATATTTTATAAACCACATGGGTTTTGTTGGCAAAAATCTTACTTTGTAAAGAAACTAGTAACTAAAGCACTCAGGATTATGTAATGGAGTAAAAAGTACAATATTTCTAGTGGAGCTGAAGTAGAAAATGGCATGAAAAGACTCAAGTAAAGTACAAGTACCTCAAATTTGTACTTAAGTACAGTACTTGAATAAACAGTAATTAAACGTTTTTAGTTACATTCCACCACTGCTGACAATGAAAAGGTGAAAACAAAGATGAGATTTATTTTAACAAGTTGATTCTTTAGCAAAAATTTTGCACAAGACAGATCAAAAGAACTTCCCACAGTAAGAGGAAGTTACACAAGTTAAAGGACCATTCCGGTCTATTCCAACACGTAGCTCTGTGTTTTGTACATTTGGAGTGCTGTCAGTAGAGAGAAAAATGAAAACAGACGGTGCTGCCTACACCGTGTTATAATCCTGCTAGAGTTAACTTTCACGCATTTCTTTCACATCTACTGCAGTCACATTCACTGTGTTCACTCGGAAGGAATCACTGCACATGGGTGGGTACTTTTAATTACATTTTGAACTTGTTAAGGGGCTAAAAACACGTCTAAAACTTGCCCTTTTTAGGCCTGTTGGGTGCTAATGCTAGCAGGAGGATAACACGGTGTAGGCAGCCACGATTGGTTTCATTCTTTTCTCTACTGATATCACTCCAAATGTACAAACAACAGAGCTGTGTGTTGGAAATGACCGGAACTCTCCTTTAAGGTCAAGAGTTTAGTTACTAGAATCTTTATTGCAGTTGCAAATAATTTCTCTCAGCATCTAATTTTTTTTATTAAGATAATTTTTGGGGGCTTTTCCCTTTATTTGAAAGTGACAGTGGATAGACAGGAAAGGTTGGAGAGAGACGGGGCGTGACACACAGCAAAGGGCCGCCGGTCGGACTGATGCAGAGGACTCGGCCTACACTCTTACTGGGCGAGCTAGAGGTCTGCTAGCCTCAGCAGCTACTTTTTGAACAGACTTGTCTTAAAGCTTGTGAGGTACAATCTTAAAGCACCCATATTATGCTCATTTGCAGGTTCACAATTGTATTTTGAGGTTGTACCAGAAGAGGTTGGCATGGTTTCATTTAAAAAAACACACCATATTTTAGTTTAGTTTACTAAACATTACTGCAGATACTGTTTTCCCCCTGTGTGTTTAGGTCTCTGTTTTAGCTACAGGATATTCAGAAACCGTATCTCACTCAAAACAGAGTGGAGAGGTTTTTTATCCAAGTTTGTGTATGGAAGCACCAGAGACATACACTGCAAATCCCAGAAAAAGTGTTCTTTTTCTAAATATGGGCACTTTAAGCAACATAGTTTCAGCTTACACAGTACTGGTGTGTTATCAGAAAAAGGTTTGGGAATGATTGGCGTATGAGAAGTTAAGTTGACCTTTAAAAAGCATTTGCATTTCTTATCATTCAAGTCCAATGTTAACAGTGTAGCTGTGACATCACAGACATACCTGTAAGGATATTCTTGAAGGCTTCTTCAACGTTTGTTGAGTCCAAGGCTGACGTTTCTATGAATGACAGATTGTTTTTCTCTGAGGGGAAAGAAAGAAAACAGCAGCAGAAGCTTGCAGTGAAATAAGTTCAAATCAGAATTGGCAAGAGGAGAACCAAGGATTGGGACATCTGAATACACATATTCTATTCTTGACGCTTTCAAACAAAGGTTCTACAATGTTCTCTATCCTAAAGAAGAAAGGTAATACAAAGATCCGATTGAATGTATTACATGGTTTTCCCAACAGTTATAAAGCTTAGGTGTAAACCCAAGTTGTTTTCGGCACCACCTAAGCTGAATTTATGTGAAGCATCAAAACTAACTAAACAAAATGACTTTCCTCAGATCTAACGATTATAGTCGGTCCCCAGTGGACTTCTAGAGCAAGTGGCAGAAAAATGATCTGTTTCTGAAAAGTACGCTTTTTAAGAACCAACATCGCTGACTGACATCAGATGATTTACCATCACTCTACCTCATAGTGATAGTAAGATCTGTTCAAACAGAGAGAAACTGAAGTCTTGTCTATCACTAGATTTAAACTGAGGCCTTTTGTATTAAAGCTTTTTATGTTTATTATTGATTTATTTATGTATTATCTTACCCCAGATTTATTTGGTTTTAGACACAGATATGGTAGTAGTAATAATGGTCCAAAATGATGTAAAATAGCATTTATTTTACCAAAAACGTACATCTACATTTTCACAAATCCAGGAAAAACACTGTATTAAATGTTAAAAAAAAACTCTAAAACTTAAAAACCATAAACCACAATTTACAAAAGGTCTAGAACTTTTTTTTTCTAAAAAGGCACATTCTATGGAAATCCCTTTCACACTCCATTACAATCACATTCCAATATTCTGCCTTTCCTGTGTCTTTTTGGACGTTCCAGTACCTGCGAAGGCCCGGGCCTCATCTGTTGGCACGGCCCTGAGGTGGCGCAGGTCGCTCTTGTTGCCAACCAGCATGATGACGATGTTGTTGTCGGCGTGGTCTCTCAGCTCCTTCAGCCAGCGCTCCACATTCTCGTAGGTCAGGTGTTTGGCGATGTCATACACTAGGAGCGCCCCCACCGCTCCCCTGTAGTATCTGTAACAGGACCCAGGACAACACGGTAACCACACATTTCAGTGGTGATGACCGGAAATATCTGCAGGTCCATAAAAAGGGTCTTAAATGTCACTTCTATGTGAGATATTAAGGTTAAAGTGAAACTCTGCTCTTTGATCCTTTTGATTTGTATTTATATTAGGCTACTTGTATTTATTCAGCAGATCTAAGGGCAGTGTGATAAACTGAATCAAATGGCTTCAATGTGGAGGGAGCCGCATTTATATTTATATACGCATATACTTTGTTTTGCTAAAAAGTGCCACATGTTAAATGTGCTGTATTTATATAGCGCTTTTCCAGTCTTAACAACTGCTCAAAGCGCTTTTACATCTACAGGAAACATTCACCATTCACACACATTCAAACACTGTGGCCGGGGCTGCCGTACAAGGTGCCACCTGCTCATCAGATAAACATTCACACACATTCACACGCCGATGCGCAGCACCGGGGGCAACTTGGGGTTCAGTGCCTTGCCCAAGGACACTTCGACAATGACCGCAGGGGCGGGGATCGAACCATCAACCTTCCAATTGGCAGGCAACCACTCTACCACTGAGCCACAGCCACCCTGTGTTGAACATTTATGAGATGCACTTAATGTATAGAGGGCATTGAGAGGGCTAGCTGAAGTTCTGTGTCTAGTTCAAGAAGATTAAGCCCACTAGCTTGAGTCTTGCTTAGTGGTACCCTTGCTATAATCATTGTTAAAAAGTGCTGTCTACCTCTTTAACTAAATGCTATAGAACATATCCAAAAAAATGGGCCTCATTTTATGGGATCTAGTCTGAAGGATAAAGTATTTTGCCACGCCGGGGCAGGACTATGTGCAGCTCTCAGACATGGACTCACGCCGAGGTGATGGCTCTGTAGCGCTCCTGGCCCGCTGTGTCCCAGATCTGAGCCTTTATCGTCTTGCCGTCCACCTGAATGCTGCGCGTGGCGAACTCCACCCCGATGGTGCTCTTGCTCTCTAGGTTGAACTCATTCCGTGTGAAGCGAGAGAGAAGGTTGCTCTTCCCTACGCCCGAGTCCCCAATCAACACAACTGGGGAGGGAAAGAGGAGGAGGATGAGACGTGTGTTAGGATCCTGTATGTGTGATGGAGGAGGTAGGGGCCATATAAATCCATGAAATGTTGACATTGCATTAAGCAATGCCTCTTACCGCTGGTTTAACAGAACCTAGGGGCTTGTGTTTGTGTTTGTGGGTGAGTGATTTATTGGTAGGGGTGTCAGACTGGGGGTTGAAATGGTTAAAAAAAGTGCTAGAATAGAAATAGAATAGCTGCGTTTGTGGGGAGGGTGCTACATCCCCGTTTATGGGATGTGAAAAACAGATTTCTACTGTAAAGTAGGAGTGTAACAAATTACAAAACACAAGACTTGAGTGAATACAGAACATTAGTGTTACAACCCAATAGTGCTTGAGAATATGGCACTGGCATGGAGGCAGAGCTACAGGATCAGAGCAGCTGAAGAAACGTGTCCGCTAGAGACCAACCACCCAAGTCCATGAAGATGTACGGTCATTTCATCCATGCCATCAATTGGGTACCTAAAGGATTATCCACTTCATAAAGAGGTGCTGAATGAATGAGGGTTTTGCTGTTCATCCATGGATTTTTAATATATACTCCATACGCCTGACCTATCAAAATAAGAGCGTGGCCTCGTATTGCTTCTTCTTCTGAGACCAGGTAGGGAGGCTTTAAGTTATAATGTCAATTTTCTTTAAGAATCCTCATTCAAAATCTTCTTTATAGCTCCAAGATTCATAAGCCATCTACAAAAAATAAAATAAAATGGAATGTCATCATCACTAGGACTTTTATATTGAAAACATCAGAAAGGACTGTAGAGATCCAACTGTGGGTCTGAATACTCCTGCAGCCTACTGTTGAGCATCCATAAAGTGACGGCATGGATTGATTATTAACAGACCTTCCTTCTGTTGACAGAGGAGAGGGATTGATCAGGCATGTATGGACCAGGGCTGAGCTGGGCTCCAGAGGTGGAGCCTTTTGTTTTCTCTCTCTCATAGCTCGACAAGGAAAGGAAATAGAGCCGAACTTTGTCCCTGTCGACATTGCGCTAATCCGGGCTGCAGGAAGCTGATAACAGGCTTCATCAAAGCCTGAATCGACAGGTTTAGACCGCTTGGCCCTTCCTGTTTTGGCCGGGTCCACATAAACAGAGGGACAGACAGGGGAGAGACAGGGAGACGGAGACAGAGACAGAGACAGAGAAAGACTGAGAGAAAGAGAGACAGAGAGAGACAGAGAGAGAGAGAGAGAGAGAGAGAGAGAGAGAGAGAGAGAGAGAGAGAGCCTCCGGCAGATGCCCTATTCATCCCACAGAGGATACTTTGTTACATCTAAATGGCCCTTTGGCTGACACAGGCCCAGGATGTTAATGTGCCACAGGAGCTGATATCACGATCAAAGGAAGTCATTCTGGAAGTGTCTCTATCTATAAACACGGACCTGGGTCTGGTACCGCTCCAGTCTGATGTCACTGATCAGACCTATTGATGGTCATAACAACACTGATACACAAAGTTAGGAGTTGCAGCATTGTCATTGAATAAGAGCATGCAGGCTGAGTAACACTCCTGATCGGAGGACGGATCTATCGATCAAGAGAAGTAGAGGCTATCACATGCCTCATAAGGCATAAAAACACCAAACAGCATTTATTAAAGCAGGAGAGTGTTCAGTCAAACGGCCAATCCTGCTCTATACGAGTTGATGAAAGTTTAATAGAAAGGCTGAGCACGGATAGGGTGTTGCATCCCGTAGGCTACCTATAAATACAGCTGCAGACGCTGATGGTACAATGACAGCGTTATGTTGTAATAACACCAACCCATTATCATCCGGGCAGCCTCAGAGACAAACATTAGTCCGTCTACAGTCTGTTAAAATGACACAATAGGACATGTAAAAGCATCTCTTAAGCTCTGTCGGTTTGAGCCTAAAGGGAATGCAGTCACGGTTTTATTTATTTATTTATTCATTTTACCTTTGAACAAGAAATCGTATTCGTCATCTCGGTTCCCCATTCTAGACGAGGCCGCTCCAACGCTTGTCTCCGGAAGAGGATGTGTGAAAAGTGTGAATATGAATGGTCGTTATATGGCAGAGAAATCTATGGTGAAGGTTTGCGCTGAGACTCTGCGCCAGTGTTGGCTGTCAAGGCGAGCTGGCCGCAGAAAGGGAGCAACTCTGCAGCGGGAGGGGAGGAGTCCCTGCGCTTCACATACCTTCCTCAGGGGGGGGGGGCTTTGCTCGCATGCCAGCAGACAGGCCCACCATCACATCCAGCTGGAGACACCGTTTACTTTTTAGGTATTTTGTTAGGAGGATAATCCCTTGACATGAATCATCTCATTTTTGAGGGGGTCCTTCAAACAATTAAACAGCAAATACAAAACACTAAATACACACACACACACACACACACACACACACACACACACACACCTGACTACTCCAACTGACCCCCATATGGAAAGTATAATACAAAAAAAGAAGATATATGTATAGGCCTATACACACACATGTAAAAACACAATAAGTTTGGTTACATCCAAATGTGCCAGTATTTAAAGTAGATTGAAACAGACTGGAGACACACACACAATAGTTTACAATACATAAGATAGGAGACCATGAATCACCCTTTAAGCTTGATTTATAGTTGGATGGAGGCTCTACGCAGAGCTTTTGCCATAGCCTAAAGTGGTCTGAAGTTTACACTTGTGTGTTGTGTGTATATGTGTGTGTGTGTGTGTGTGTGTGTGTGTGGGGGGGGGGGGGTGATAGTCTTGGACTGAGTAGTGACTCTAGAGTCATAGTGAGAGGAACAAAGTGGCTCGCTTGTGCTTTCTGACCAGGGTGGGAAATATGTAGCAGAAAAGGTTAACCCTCTCCTTGATTTCATGTTGTTTATAGAGAAGGAGAACCAGGAAATCAGAGAAGCGGGAAATGCAAAGCTACCAAACCACGGCCGAGCAAAGTGTAGCCCACTTACATTTTTGAAGAGGTACTGTACTTATCTATGTAGCCACGATCATGCTTAAACCAAGTACAGTACTTGAATTTTGGAAGAGAGCCAGACCATTTGCAAATATACAGACTCCATATACTGTATATTAAGTTAGATAAGCTAGACTTCCTCACTGACAGCTGCAGACAAGTTTTTTCTAATCAAAATTATAAACAGTATCTTTTTTTTAAATTAAGGGGAAAATACAATCTAAAAAAATACAATAACATTGTAAATTTTTTCATTGTACTCCCTGTAGCGACAGCATATCCTGATGAGGTCTACTTTGTTTTGTAAGAAGAGAATAAGACCTGTACAGTGAGCAACTCCATGGACACAAAGGCACCAATTGTGATTTATATAGTGAGCTCAAATTAAACCCATTTAGATGTAATATCGTAGACTAAATTATGTTATCATATTATCTTAGATTCAACTTTATTGTCATAGCACAGAACAGGCCTAAAGGTAAGCTACTGAAGGAAGGGCAAAATATATAGGTCTACAGAATGAGAACAGTAATATAAAGAATGGGAAAATCTGTGGTATTTTGTTTAGGTAGACAGTTGGGTTTGTGTATAATGGTTAATAAATGGTTTAATTGTGTCATTATAAAAGCACAATGTTTTTTTCTATTCTTTTTAGGGTGGATTTTCCGGTTTTATGGAGTGCTGACAGTTTGCTCCGCCCCCAGCCCACCAGCTCTGCTCCTATTGGTTTAGCTGAAGGTCAGCTGCTGCAGCGGAGACCCACGTGCAGCTACGCGCATTTCAAGATCAAGATGGCGGCCTCCGTGTGTCGGTGCTACGAGGTTAGACAACCATTCATGTCCTTTCTTACAGCTCTGAAGTCTCCAGTAGATACTTTGGTGACGAGAGTAGACATAAACGATTTGTTGTTAGTCTTTTCACGTCCAGTTATGTTGGGTGGGGGGGGCTCGAGATGTCCTAGAGAGAAGGCCTTGTTGCATCAGACTGACCGGCAGATTTCTTAATGTTCTTGTTTACCTAGCAACGCCTCAAATAATGTTCTGTTTTAGTTTGGTTGCTGACAAGATGTCTGAGTATATTGGCTCAAAACTGGTTGTATTTAGTTAAACACAGGGGTTGATAAGGCTCGCAGAATCTGTGAACTCTTAATAACATCTTTAGGCCATAGACTGTACATTATTAATATAATAACAACATACAGTCTATGCTTGAGACCCTTTTTTATAGACTTGCTTAATGTGATACCGTCCCTTTTAACAATGTTTTGACTGCTTTTTATTTTTATTTTTTTATTATTTTTCTCTTGCTTTTACCCTTTTATTTGCACTTTTTTATTTGTTATTTTTAAGGTGCTATTTATTATTAATTATAAATAGTAAGCCGTTTAGACTCTCCCATAGCCAACAGGTAATGAAGCCTCAACAAGATTAATAACAATGGTATAATCCGTTTAAGTCCTACTGGGTTCTGTCACCTGACAAAGCATTTCAGCTATCTTGCCAGTGCAAATGTGTTTTATCATCACATACTTTAATTTGACAGCTATTAGGACTAAAAACATGTATTTTTAGCAGAAATTATGAGTTTAATTAACCCCCTCTATTTGTATTTTATATTGATGTTCTTATCATGTGTTTTTGATCTTAACTGTAGCACCCCATGCAGATACAGACGGGTGACACATTAAAGGAAAATCTGAATGTTGACTGACAAGCATAACTAGTTGTACTGTATGAAATAACCAAGCATCATGTTGTTCCCTGGGACATGTAAAAAAAGGTTGAGCTGGCCTTCTGTAGAATTGCTTCTTGGATTGAGATTACAAGAGGAAAACCCCTTAGTGTGCCCCAAACCGTACTAACCTTTTTTAATTTCCTGGCATTTTCTTATTTTAAGTCCTTGCTTATTACATTGAGGGCATGGCTCCTTAGTTTCCCATTAACCACCTGCCACTCATTCTCCACCCACTGCAGTGCCATGGCAGAGTCAATGTTTGTTACCAACAGTGGCTCCATCCCGCTACTTCAGCAGAACAAAAAACATTATCAAGGACTCCTCCGATCCAGGGCACAAACACTTTCAGTTACTCCCTTCAGGACCATAGGTCTGTCAGAACGTGTACATCCAGGATCAGACACAGCTTTATCTCCACCGCCAACACAACTCTAAACATTCAATTGCAGAAATAGGATTTCAGCATGCTGAATGATTGTCTTGCCTGTTTTCCACTGCATTTAGGCTTTTCCAGTACTATGCACTAGAAGTCCCATTATGTGTATGTGAGGGTAGGGTTTGGCGTGTGAATTTATGCTTCTAGGCACTGAAAGGAGCAGCTCTTAAATTCCCTTGTGACACTGTTTTACAATGACAAAAAATTATAGTATTTTTCTCTCCATTTGCAGCTGGTTGGCAGGCGAGCCTTGGCCCTCTGCTCCCGGCCTCTGGTCTCTTCAGCGTGGAGAGGAGATGTCTACACGCTACATCGGAGCTCCGCGGCAAATGTGCAGGTACACGCTGACAGCTGCCATTTATCAGTTGTTTGTGTAACTTTAGAAGAATGAATTTAAGTTAAAAATTTGTATTTTTCACTAAATTGTTTTTTAAAGTTGCCTTCTTCCATACTAAATAACCACCCTGGAAATCCAGAGTTCTTGCAAGAGCACAATTAAAATTTGCTCAGCAAGTTACTCTGGCATCAAGTAATGCTGCTCATTAACTATGCCCTTGTAGCTGAGCTGCACCAATCACATCGGTGTGTCTGATGTAGGCGGGCCAGAGGCCAGTTAAACAGATGACAACAGTTTAATCTACCAGTTAGCTCTACTGGTAGCTTAGCGTATGGTGCTCTGGATACGTCACCCCGTGTGTTGTTGTGATTGGTCGTAGTGTTATCCATTTGCGTGCAGGGAGATTTTTAAACGCACGCTTGGTGCTGCCCCATCAAGATTAGCGACTTTCATTACTCAGTGCTTAATTTAGGTCTGGATATCTACCCTACTAAATAGTAGCGCTAGGTGTAAATAAGTGATTCTCCAATTAAAATTGGTCTCGGGTTGAGTGATCTGATATGAATTAATAAAATCCCCAAATCAAGTAT
The DNA here is from genome assembly GCF_013103735.1 of Etheostoma cragini. Lineage (NCBI taxonomy): Eukaryota > Metazoa > Chordata > Actinopteri > Perciformes > Percidae > Etheostoma > Etheostoma cragini. The sequence goes on from NC_048418.1 coordinate 18,722,585, forward strand.
GCGTTTCACCATAGATACGAAATGACCCCCTTTTTGGGCATACGTTATCTGAAAATCTCGTATTGGTATTGTAACTGAAGTTTTAATGACATTAAATCGGACATGTAATCAAATCGGAACCTTTTGGGAAATCCTTGGCAATACCCAGCTAGAAATAGCACATGGATTCTGTTTTTGTTCCTTCTTTCAATGCAACAGACAGAAAAAAACAGACTTCCCAGTAGAAAAATGTGAATAATCTGATCACTCTGTTGTCTAAATGTCTGTCTGTTCAACTAAAGTCCTGTTCAACTCAATAGGTGCGATATGCTTCAGGACGTAAAGGTTTCCTGGGAGAGTTTGTGGATAATCTGCGTCAGGAATTCAGTAAGAATCAGGAGATGAAAGAGAACATAAAGAAGTTCAGAGAAGAGGCCAAGAGGCTTGAGGAGTCCGATGCTCTGCAACAAGCTCGCAGGAAATATGTAAGAACATGGTTTGGTTTGTAACCTTGGGGATTTTTTATATTAGACAATATCTCTTTGAATAATGATTGATTTGCTTTGCATTAATGTGATTTCTCTGCACCAACCAGGATTTGCTTAACATTATGTTGTTTTTTGTAACATGCACACATTAGTTTTCTTTCCTTCCATAGAAATCTATAGAGTCTGAGACAGTGAAGACTTCAGAGGTGTTTAAGAAGACATTTGGCTCCCTGTCAGAAACCGTCAAGGAGGTACGGTATCAGCAGCACTTTGTCTCGGTTACCAATAAACCAGCCATACTGCTACACCGGGGGGGTACAAAAATCACCAGCCTTGATTTTGGAAAAAAAGTTCCTTTAAAGTTCTTACACTGTATATTTAACCATGTTGTCTCACTAATTGCATCTATCTTGTGTGTGTGTGCATGTATTGGCATAATGACCATAGGGTCTTGACGAGGTGAGTCGGACTGACATCGGGAAGAAGATCAAGGAAAGTGTGGAGGAGGCTGCCAAGACAGCCATGCACTCTGCTGAGACCGTCTCCAAAGGAGGAGAGAAACTGGGCAGAACCGGCGCATTCAGGGCCATCTCACAGGTCAGAAAAGAAAACGTTATATTCATACATTTCCAAGCCTTTAAGCTCAACATGACAGCATCTCTTAGTTAACACTAAGCAGAGGTTCACGGGCCATTATGCTTGGTGTAGAAATGAAGTCACACAAACATTTGCCCAGGTCAGTGAGTCAGTGCTCATGAGAAGGAAACAGGATTGCTTATGTGTTCTCTACTTTTAACTCCAGTTAGTTCTGACAATATTTGGCTGATGCTGTAACAAATGAGTCAACAGGTTGTTTCGAGAATATACTGAGAAACCACAGTCGGCATGGGGGGGGTCCTTGTCGTTCTGGCTTGCCAGCTAGAGTCGCCTGATTAGCATGGTCAAACAGTTGTCACACTACCACTGTAGTTGGTAGCTGGCTTAGGAGGTAGAGCGGGGTGACTTTTAACCACAAGGTTGACAGTTCGATCACCAGCTCGTCCTGTCCTTGGGCAAGACACTCAACCCCAAGATGCTCCTGAAGGCAGGCAAGCGCCTCACATGGCAGCGCTGCCACTGTCGGTGTATGAATGTGTGTGTCAATGAGAGGTAAAGTGCTTTGGCCGATAAGGTAGAAAAGCGCTGTATAAATGAAGATCATTTACCATTTTATCAAAACATTCTTACTTAGCTTATGGTGTACTGACCTGATAGTCCTGTACTAAATGGTTCTGTATATACACTAGAGCCCAAACGATAAAGGATTTTTAAGGCCAATACCGATACGTTATTTAAAAATACCATACATCGACCAATAACTATTTAAAAAATACAGTTATCCAGAACTGCGTGACAAAGCATAAAATTATTTCCCTAACATTAGTTATTTGTAGTTATTTAAGTTCTCACTAAAATAATGATAATAATTTGTTTTATTGTCACAACAAAACAGAGGAACATCAAAATATATTAAAGTTCTGATAAATAAAATGTATAAAAATAAAAACTCAAGATAAGAAAAAAAAAATCAGTGTTGACAACAGGGACGTTGTAGAGCACCCTCTGATGGACAAACTATGTAACTCCAACACTCATAACATAGTTGACAGTCCGTTTTTATTTTTAAAATGACTTTTTGTAATATTCATTTATAAAAATAATGTATTCGTCATTATAAATGATTTTTATATCTGTTGTGTTCTAATACACATGTAGTGTTCTACCCCAGTTATAATACAACTGTGTGTGATCAACAGGGTGTGGAGACCATGAAGAAAGAGATAGACGTCGGCGATGCCGGCGCTTACAGAGCTCCTTCTCAGCTAAGGAAGAGAAGTGATTTCTCCTCCAAAGGAGCCGACAGCGACTCCAGAGTGTTCGAGGCCAATGAGTGAGTAGCTGACCACCTTCTCACCCCCTCTGCTGTAAGAATATATCTTCACCTGCACAATGTATACACTATACTATGTCTACACTCCCTATTAAAGGTGCAATAACCGATGCTGCGCAAAGATTGTTGATATTTGAACTCAACTGCCAAAAAAATACAACCCCTCCTTTTATAGCTCCGCTCCCCCCCCCCCCCCCCCCCCCCCCAAATTCGCAGACAGATAACTATTGGCCTGCCTCCACCCACTTAGCATCAACTGTGGGCACCTGTTGCTGATTGGCTTTAATAGCTTTTTGTTGCTCGTGCATTCCGTTCTGTGTGTTTTCCATTTACACAGCCGGGGCAGTGTATTAACACACAAATTTCTTTTTCACCGCAGACAGAAAATGGAGAGCCAGGTGACCGTGAGGAGATATTTGCTGAATTTGACAAAACGTGTATTGGAACAACATCACTTAATAAACCTTTAATTCAATTTATTTGGGGGTGGCAGTAGCTCATTCCGTAGGGAGTTGGGTTAGGAGCAGGAGGGTCGCAGGTTCAAGTCCCCATCCAGACAGAAGTACGGAGTGTGGACTGGTAGCTGGGAAACAAATTGTAAACATGTCTAATATTGTATTTGACTTTTTTTGTATTTTGTGATGCAGAGAGGATACGGGTGTTGTCCTCCACAAGGACTCTAAGTGGTACCAGCAGTGGAAGGAGTTCAAGGACAATAACATTGTTTTTAACAGTAAGGAAATACTTTGGAATTAATGTTGTGTAATAAATCACCTGTAATTTCCTTTAAAGGCAGCAGGTGGCACCAGATTCATTACAGTACCGCATTATAAAGGAAGTCAGTCAGGGCATCAGGTGTAGACCGTAGAGCCCTCACAGGTGCAGCTGGCCTCCACCATTAGCACTGAAAAAAAACACTTGTAAATATTATGTATATTTGTTTTTGTTCAAACAAGTTCAGAATCAAAATCACTAGAATCACAAAAGGATTCAATGCCAAGTGAGTTGGTGGTTGGTTAAATAAATAAATGCATAAATACAGAAACAAATTTATAGGAAATAGCTGTTTAACATAAGAACAAGAAAAGCAAAACACCTCAGTATTTCCTTTTTGCTTCCTACAGGATTCTTTGAGATGAAGATGAAATATGATGAAAGTGACAACGCCCTGGTCCGAGCATCCAGAGCTGTGACTGACCGAGTCACCGGCTTCCTAGGTAATGCTCCACTACAGTTAGTTTGAATTTAGCAGTTTCTTGTCATTGTTTTCCTGTAATCTCTTTCTCTAAACTGATCCACACACAATATTATAAGCAATCTGTTCCCAAAACAGAATAAAACCTGATATATCATGTCATTATGAAACAATGTGTGAAAATACGTTGTCCATTTGAACAGGTAGTTTCAAATAAATAAGCAGAAGTTAACATGTGTGACCATTTGTAACATCATAGCTTTTCATTTCTGAAAAAAAACTGCCAGTTTTAATCAACTTTGTCCAATGTAGAGAAGATTACATGTTGTTACAGCCGCGGAGTCATGTGGTGATGTGCCCTATGTCGTGGCCAGGTTTTGTAGATATATGTGGGTATTTCAAAGACGTAGGATTAGAAACCTATATTTGTTAATCTTTGCAGCTATAGTAGCAACTGATCTGTTTGTTTTTCAGGTGGTCTTTTTTCAAAAACGGAAATGTCAGAGGTGTTGACAGAGATCGTGAAGGCAGACCCCACCTTTGACAAAGACTCTTTCCTCAAACAGTGTGAGAAAGACATCATCCCTAACATACTGGAGGTAAACAGACTTTTCTACTCTCTCTGTTTGTCCTCGACTCCAACTGCTAACGTTTTTATTTTTCTACTAAGGAAGCTAAGAAAAAACTTCCAACTAAAGATGAAGGTCTTGCTTCAATAAACGTGACATTTCACTCCAGCGCAGATCAGATTAGGTAGAATAATTTGTGTTAGAATTGACAAAGTCAAGCTGGAGCTGTCAGATTTTAAAGCAAGTTCTAAGCAAGCTGAGCAGCGAAAGCCATATGTGTTTGCTGATGTTGGGAAACCTTCAAACTAATGTGCTGTAATGGAATGAAATTGCTAAGACAATGGAAATAGGTAGAATTTAACAGAATAAGTTTGGTTGTGTTCTGTGGAATCCTCTCTGACGTTGTAAACAATAACCATTGACACAGTGTTGCTGTCCTTTCTGCAGGCCATGATCCGTGGAGAGCTGGATGTATTAAAGGACTGGTGCTATGAAGCTGTAAGTTATCTGTTACCTCTACATTTTGTATTTAATTATACTTTGAATAAATCCAGCGTAGAAGGTGAAATGGGTTTTGCATTTGAGTCCGATATCAGGCCCAGCAGCATCTCTTTGTATTGTTATTAGTGCTGTTCAATTCAAATCACGATAAATTGCATGATTGTCCATTTTTAACTCACGATTAATCACACTTTTTTTTACCTGTTCTAAATGTACTTTAAAACTGACATTTTTCAATTTTTTTATGTCCTTATCGACATGGGAGCTGGCAAATATGCTTGATTTATGCAAATTTTGATTATTATTAAAATTATCCAAAACAAATAATGTCTAGTATAGTCCTCAGAAATACACTGAAAGTATAATATGGCAAACTCAAGTCTATCAGGAACCACAGATAGGCACGCGGACCTGACTGTAACACGACTTGGTAATACTAACACCATTCTATTTTATAATACACACAAGAGTTGTCCGCCCGCTCGTAGGCTACCTTTACTGTTAAGTAATGATACAACACCATCATAACCATCAAATTAATTCCAGATTTACCACTTTAATCTCGGTTAATATCTGAGTTCTTTTTCTGTAAATATGCAACTTTAATCTTAGAAATGTTGAGTTTTTTCTCGAAATATTAACCATCTCTCCCAAGTCCGTAAAAAAAAAATGTCTTCACACAATGGCCTTAGAACCCTGTCATACATCAAGCTGACAAGAAACTCTGTGGCAGATAAAGTTCTTGTTGTTTCTGGAGGGATTTACTGGTCTGACCCATTTTAGATCAAATTGGGGGTATGTGACCCATAAACTAAAATGAATTTGACAACCCTGCACGGTTCGAGTGAATAAGGGTTAAGTTAAGGGAATGGATAACCCAAAAAATGCATCTTAAGCGCATTATTCAGTAAAATAGAGACAGGATTTGCCGTTGTCACCTTTTTATTTAATGATTAAATGAAAAAAAAAAAAAAAAAGATATGAAAAAGTGTATGCACGGTGCTTATAGGATTACGGCTGCCAGTGACCTTGTCCCACTTTATACTTGTAAAAGTTGATTAAACATTAGGCCTGCACGATTAATAATTAATAAAATAATGATCTCCATTCACCCTGTTAATTATTTAATTTTACAAGGCAACTCCATCACAAACACTACTACTTTCTTCTGTTAATTTTAAACACAGGCTGAATAAAATAGGTTTTAATGCTCTCCCCTCTCTTCATTGAAGCCTCTATGTCTACAGGCTTGTGGTGATGACCAATGTGCTATTAAGGCCAAATCACATCTATGTTTGGTACCGCCAATTTGTTTTGCCATGGTTCATGTGTGCAATAAACATTACACTTCACAAATCACAGCAGAGAACTGTGATATCAATTCAAAGCTAAAAAATCGTGATTCATATTTTCCTCTAAATCGGGCAGGCCTACTGAACATCCCATTTTTTTAAGCAGATCAACACAACACAATGGACTTTGTGCATTACAGCAACAGACACACTGACAAGTACATTGGTCAGCTGAATGTAAAAATGTAATTGTAGGCATTGCCTGCCTTTGGCAAGGGGGATTCTCTGCATCAGCTGGATGCTTGAGACTGAACATACTCAGACTCAGATTACATCATCAGTACATGCAAATAAGTTTAGTGCTGTGGAGGGAAGCATCTGGAAGGGCATTTTTAATTAACTTCCCATTCATAAGATCCTTTTCTCCATCCATTTCTGCTTTAGGAGCTTGGTTTGTGTCAATGTTACTGCTGCATTGTTTCCTGATTTCCCAAGCTACGGAGCGGTCCGAGGTTCAAATCACCGTCAAAAATATTTGTGGCATTAAAAGGAAATTTGCGTTAACTCGTTATAGTGTTCATTCATATAAGTTTTATATATCTTGTAATATACAGTATGTACAGTATTTCAGCTACGTTCCACGTCTCTTTGGCAATGTTTTGATGTATGTGCAAACAGGCTCAATGACGTTATCACAAAATGGAAATCCTCACAAACAGGGAGCTACTGTTCCGTCCACTTTAGGTGGCATACAAGTTTGTGTGATGCTTCATTTTTGTCATCATCGTCATCTGTCCACAGACGTACAGTCAGCTGGCTCACCCCATCCAGCAGGCCAGAGGGCTGGGGCTGCTCTTCCAGTCCAAAATCCTTGACATTGACAACATAGATGTAAGTGCTTTCACACTTGTACACCAGCAGTCACACACACTGCGTCACACTTTACTGTGTCCACTGATGTCTAAAGTGATATCTGTAATTACTTTTTCTTCTCTGTATTGAGTTTTTCCCTCTCAACTAACATTCCCTTCACATACATGCACCAAAGCGGACATTATATATTGTTTACATGCCATAAAGTGTAGAGGAATTACCCCTGTTAGGTGTGTTCTTCTCATTTCATTGTTTGTTGATTGTCTCTCGCTGTGTTGTAGCTTGCGATGGGTAAGATGATGGACCAGGGCCCAGTGCTGATCATCACCTTCCAGGCTCAGGTTGTCATGGTGATCCGCAGCCCCAAAGGAGAAATTGTGGAAGGAGATCCGGTCAGTAAACTCATCACTGAAATTAGATGAGCACTCAATAACACATGTCCCATTCCCTCTCCTTACTGTCTCTTCGGGACTGACCGTCTGCTCTTCTCCTCCCTTAACAGGAGAAGGTGATGAAGATGATGTATGTTTGGGCGTTGTGTCGGGACCAGGAGGAGCTGAACCCTAACGCAGCCTGGAGACTCCTTGATATCTCTGCCTCCAGTACCGAGCAGGCTCTCTAGGAGGAGGCAGCGCGCAGATGAAAAGGCAGACATGGGACACACCAACTGTAAAGGGCAGAAGATACAGGGATGGGCCTGGAACACCTGCACGTACTGACTCACACATAAAGAAACATCTGAGAGCAGGGTTCACCAATGCTCCTGTGTTGTGCCAGAGACTGTAATTGCACACACTCACATGTCCGAATGCCGCACATGTATACATATTCATCTACTGTATGGTGCAAGGATATACATGAACATAGAGATAAACTACCGGTATATGATATGTGATAGAAAACATGCGTGCGCCAGAAATATGTGTGTGTGTGTTGTCTCTTGCACCGGTCAGCTCAATGTTTGGGTTTCCAGGTGGAGAGTGAATACAGAACATTTTCGAATGGATGGAACCAAGTTTTTCAAAAACTGGCTGAAAATGAACCCGTGCCATTCCTTTCATTGTTTTATCCAAAGGTAGAGTCCATCCATACCAGCCTGGTGGCTAGTTTTAAGAAGACCAATGGACATGGAACCTGTGAATTTGCCCTATTGTTTTCAGAGACATATCTAAAGACTAAAACTAGGTTTAATGTGTCAAATAATATAAACAGGAAATATAAATTTGGGCAGTGGGGTGGAGCCTTGTTGCAGCAACCAATACATAATAATGATTAAAAATATAAAAATAACCCTGATGATTTAATTAAAGTAACCTTTAGATTGGGTATGAGAAAGCTAGAAAGGGTCTAACAAAAGATTCCATTAGCATTATGGGAAACAGTTTTTTTTTAGTCTGGCTTACGGGACGTACATAAAGACTGACACGCCTGTCCGGGAGGATCTGCTGACAAACGTCTGTACATTCGCCTAGGCAAACACCAAATGTAACATAAAAATAACTGCAAGTCCACTTTCTGGAGTATATCTGGCCCTTCAATGTCCCCTTAACAACCCTTCGCCAAAAAAAAAGACACATAAGAGAAGGTGAAATTCAGCAAGACACAGTCTTCAATGTTTTAAGAAAGAAAAGGCTGCTTTCTTTTTTTCTAGGCCAAATTCCCATGGACCATTAAATCAAAAGCATTTTAAAGGGGCTGCACTTGAAACACTGGAGTCATTCTCTGCTCAAGACGCCATCAATCCACTTTATCTTTACATAGCAAATGTTTGTTTGCTGTTAATTTAAAATTCTGAATATATAATTACAGCCCATTTACCTAGCATTGGCTTCAAAATTTGGCTGTGGTAGTTGCTGCTTGGTTCCTACTGGCTTTCCCATCAGAAACTTTTTTAAAACATACATAGTACAACAAGTAAGATAAGGAGGATTGACCCATATAGCATATGATGTAATCACCTATATAGTCAGGCTCCATGCTGTGACATGTACTGTAGATTAGTGCGCCCGAGAGAACACAAGCAGCTAGAGAAAATTTGAATTTGAATGACAGCATGTTTTCTCAAGTTGTTGTGCACTGGGCTCCCAGCCACTGTATATTCTATACATCGTCAATAAGAAGAACTGTATTGTATCTACATATTAATATAAGCTCTCAACTCCTTGTAAATATAGTAAATGTGGAGTGCTGCTTCTTTGGGACCACATTCAAATATGTAATATGTCATCATGGCAGCTTTGTTGTTTGAGGATCATTTGCCATCTCATGCTGTACTTTTTTTTTTTTTTGTTTTACTAAAAATGTTTGTTTTGCTGTTATGCATGTGGCTTTTCAAGAGGTTAGTACTGAAGATGAAAACTTGAATGAATACGCACATTACTGTACCCGTCAACTGTTTTCTGACACTGATTCTGCGGGCCTCTACTCCCGATTGAACACATTTATGATTGCACTGTAACTTTCTTTCCTTTACTAATTAATTTTATTTACAGAAACATCCCATGAGTGTGAAGCTGAGGCCCTGGCGAACAATATAAGACGGGAATTTGAGCATGTTTTAACAGTTGTTATTCTGGGCCAAAGCATGTGATGTGAGATGGTCTAACTAGAAGTCATGACTCAAGTAACATTCCTGGTGTGTTCTGATCATATTTGTCACTCATATGTCAAATAAAACCCACCAGTTATAAACACATATAGCAGTGCTGTCAGTTAAAAGTGTTAACGCAAACTAATTTTAACAGTGTTGATTCTTTTATCGTGAGAGTAACGTACTTTTTGGCCTTGCAAAACTTGTAGTTTTTTCACATGCTGTTGCAACAACTAGTAACATCAGAAAAACGACAACAACACACCGGATCTACCTAGACCAGAAACAAAACAACAGGCACGCCGAGCACACACCGTTTGGGCTTGCGAACCAGCCAAAGCGTAGTAACGTTATTTTTTAATTGGATGGCGAGCATGAGACACTGAAGTGGATGGCAAGAAGATTCTGAATGGAAAGTTAACTTTTTAAAAGTTGCCAAATGGTTCCGTTGACAAGACCAATGTGACCTGTGTGAACACATTGTCATCGTCAACATATCATCGCAGCACGTCCAGTCTGAAATACCACTTGATGGCCAAGCACACAGCTGATTCCAATTCCCCCCCCTCGTCAAAGTATCTTTTTCACCCTTTTAGTTTCAGTGTTACATTGTGTGAGAGATTATTTGTTCCAAGTTAGAATCTTAGTGTGAAATTGAACTCTATATGCCAATGTTGTTTTCAATAAAAAACATTTGCGCAAAGCAAGCCGATGCACTTTTCCTTGTTGACAAGAGGATTAATGGGAAAAAAGAAATCAAGGGACAATTAGAACAGATAAAAATGTGTGATTAATCGTGAGTTAACTATGACATCAATGCAATTAATTATTTGAATCGTTTGACAACACTAACCAATGTTTTAAGTTAACTAACTTGAACGATATGTGAGCAAACTCATTGAATAAACATGCTTGACAAGCTTTGAATGGCGGTGGGGCTTTGGCAGCAGTAATCACAGCAGTATTCAGCCAGAGCATGGAGCAGCTTTCCCCTGCTTACAGCTGGTCCACAGCATAATATCTCAACAGGTATTGGTCAGATTGCCATCTCATATGGTATATATATATATATGTATTTATGGTCCTCGGACAATGAAGCTTAATGTTTTTTCAAATCCTCAACTTTAATCTAGCATCTTTGTTGGGTTCGATGGTCAGCAAATCTTGCATCTTATTTACTGAACTCCTTCTTGCGACCCACTTTTAGCGCCACTATCAGCCAAAATGTCATCTTTGCATATCTCATAATTAAAAATTAACCTTTTGAGGATTTTAAAGTTATTTTTGCTTCTCTACTAGTAAGGCTCAACAAATCACAACTATAACATTCTTCAGATTGGAATAGATTGGTTTACAACAAGTAACAGCTGACCCAGCAACCTAACATGTTAGCATGTCTGAAAAATATATTTTGTCAATTCTGTAGAAAAACGCCAAGGTTGTTTTAGTCGCGCAACAGAAAACTCAGACTAGACAGAAAGTCTAGCTAGCTGTCTGGATTTACCCTGCAGAGATCTGGGGAGCAGTTAGTCCTCAGAAATCAACAGAAGTTTAGAATTATATCACAAAGGAAGCAGAAGGTATTGGACATCCGGCTGAAAAGAGAGACTACTGGCAGAATATCCGAAGGCACTCTAGCAATCCCAGAAGCGAAACGTCGTGGATGTAGACCCAGTCCCGTCGCAGACCTCTGTCTTAAGGGGGGCATATGAAATGCATGGGAGGGGAAAATTATTATTAGTCTACAGTACGTATATTTATAATAGTTGTATATTCTATTCGCGCTGCACTTAACCATCACGTTAAAGTTTAACTGTTAAACATAACCAACAGCAATAGGTAACCTACAGCCTACACCACACACAGGAGCAATGTTGTGAATATGCATAAAACACAATTGACTATACAACATATTATATGTAACACCAGAAGCATCTCTCAAACATGTAAAAGCAGTCAGTAAAGAGATATGCACTGCCATGAGACACGCACGCACGCACGTAATCGCACTCACATACACACGCACAGAAACTTTGAACCAACAGGTGTTGTGCCAATGTACTATGTAGGCTACTATGTACTATGTACATTGGCCAATGTACTTGTATTGGCCAATGTACTTGTACTTGTGTTTATTGATTCCCATCAATAAAACAAAACCACACCAAGTTTCTTTATATTTTTATTGTTTTAATGATAGATAATGCAATATTAATGCAACCAAAAGTTAGAAACTATGATAATATAAAATGAAAGTACTTTTTTTAAGAGATCTGTGCCTCAAGTGGGCGGGCACAAGCAATTTTTTTGGGGGGTGGGGGGCTGCCCCCTATGGCCCGCCCATAGCAACGGGTGTGAGACTACTTAGCAACCAACCTGGTTGTTGCCACATATTCTTGTGATTATGAGAAGTCCTCCAAGCTGTAAAGGTTATACGCCACTACCACAAGATTTACAGATTAAATCCATCCTCCAACCACTCATCCTTTAAATTGACTGAAGGAAAAAAATATTCATGTTTTCCTATTTTTATCAAGTAATATATGTGCTTCAAAATATAGAGTGCTGTATTATGATTCGCTTTGTTCAAGCTTTCTTAGAGTTAGCAGCTTTGTATGTTTTGTGTGTGTTTGTGCTCACAAGATAAAATTATTATTATTATTATTAGAACAAATATAATTTGTGTATGTGCTTTGTTTTTCTCATTAGCAAACAGACATGCTTTGATAGATGTCCATGGGTCTGGCCATTGACACTGCTTGATAACCGTATGGACTTGGTAGTATAGGGATGAAAGATCAGGCTTTATATAACACATGCCTGTAGATTCACACACACACAGGGCCAATATATATAGGGGACCTCATCCCACAGCTGTCTGTTGTGATGAATGACTAGGGACATCCTACCGCTAACCTCCTTTGGTCCTCCAAAGTCTTCTTACTTCTCTTAAATGCCACTGAAGCCTACTGGGTGTTGATTCCTGTCCTTTAAGTTCTTTTCTTTCAATGTGCAGTGTGGCAAGATAAAACTAAGCCCATTAAATCCCAGGATATGATAAGAGCATTCTTATGGAAAAGGTCCATGTTTTGCCCCCTAAGCAAAGAACACTCTCATTGTACCTGAATGAAAGGGGTTGGATGCATCTCAGCAACAGCCTGGAGGCGGCGCAGTGCTCTCCTTTATCTACTTCTTTTATTGTGTTCCTGGTGGCACACTACTATGAATACACCAAGATGTGATCTTGTCAACGTACTATAATAAAAAGGTTTTCAGTGTAGTGAATGAAGCAACATAAGACCATTACGTAAGCAGATGTTATACATTGTTTAAATGTCATGAAATTCATACAGTTTATTCTGGTACTTACATTTACCTTTGTGGTGGTTTTGGTAACATACTTTAATAATTACGAAGGTATCAGGCATCCCTTTCCACAATGAGTTGTAACACGTTTAGGTTAGAGTTAGTCTATATCCACGACATTCCACTTCCAGGATTGCTCCGTTGCCATCGGAAATTCTGCTGGATGTCCCACTTTTCAGCCGTATGCTGGTTACCTTACACTTTTTATTGTGTTTTAGTTCTAAACTTCTTATTTCTGAGGACTATTGGTAACTGCTCCTCAGATCTCTGCAGGGTAAATCCAGACAGCCAGCTAGACTATCTGTCGAATCTGAGTTTTCTGTTGCATGACTAAAACAACCCTTGAAAATACACGTTCCACCAGAACAAGTTCCTTCTCTAGGCTATTTTGCAGCAGCACCATGGCTCAGTGCGGCAGTTAGTGCCACCCAGGACGATTGTGATTCTCCCAACCCTAAATTTTGTGTGGACTAATCAGACCCTCCTCCACAGCACTGTGAAGGAAGGTCTGGCAATGCCAGGCTAGGTTAGAGTAGACTTTACAGTGAATAAGATCAAGTTTAGGTTTTTTGGCCCTGGTTAAAGCTATAGTGCATAGCTATTTCATATAATGAACGTCCATCACATTCAAGCTATTGCCAAATGAGTTGCTAAAAAGCTAATCAAGCCTACCAGCACCACAAAACTCTCTGTATTTCTCAGTATGGCTATGTTTACAGAATAGTGCCGTCCGGTGACGTTTGCTGGCAGAAGCTTAAGTGACGTGTTTTACGTCACTGCTGAGAAAAGTGCGATCACCAAGCTTACGTCATGTGGATGTGCCAATGTTGTCATGTTGTTGCCATTACTCCGCAATAGATTGCCAGAAACTAAGCACTATAGCTTTAAGATAAGAGTCTGTCAATCCCAGCCGAAGGAGTTGAGGTTTGTCTGTAGCTGAGGAAAAGGCTGCTTCGAAGGGAAACAAAGGCTCCAGTGCCCTACATACACATGGTTTAAGTTACTTAGACTCACCTGCTGACATGGGGTCCAGACAGCCTGTAGGGGCATGCTCTCTGCTTACTGGACGACAGCTTTACCCCTCAGTGTACCTGCATCTGTAATAATGACAGCAATAGAAATGTTAGATTTCTTAACCTTGCAGGCTAGAGACTCCTATCAATGAGGACCCCAATGGGCGGCCTGGAGCACTGCTCACTGTAATGTGATCATGAGCCCCCTCCAGGACAGTGTTACAATCCACTGACCATTAATTAACCCTACAGGGAGAGCCCATGTGGCTTCAAGCAGGGGAGATATGGATTTGTACAGACTGCAATCTGTCCCAGTGTTTGTACAGTTTTAATTGTGCCAATTAATGACTTCTCACAGTCAGTGTCTGGAGCTGAGCCCCAGGTGCAGTCAGGTTGGCCCACTTGTTTTGATCCATGTCTTGATCATGTCCTTTCTTGCAGTTCAGAAAAACGTGCGTTGCAGTCTGACATAAGATATTAATACTACATCATCATATACCTCGAAATTCTGAGCACACTATAGGTATTCCTATTAGTATTAATTCAACATCAATTAATGATGATCAATTTATCCACTCTGAGAAGCTCTTATGATTACGTCTACTTTTTCCCAAACAAATCAGCAAGTCAACATCTCGTTCTAAAATCTGATCTAATTTAGTTCCAGTTCTACCTGCACTCTCTACTCGGTTCACTTGGTGGAATATTACTAAATTAATTTGTGTTCTATAGAATTACACTAAACTCCACACCTGGAGGGTGGTCAGTTGGGGCCCACAGCTCAATTTAACCTCAGGGTCTGATCGCAGGTTAATTCAGCCATGCTTTAAATGTTTTAAAACCAAAGCTAGCAATTACAAACAGTAGTGGGGTCGCGAGTCCCCCTAACACAACAAAAACATTGTGTAAAATCTCTAAAATGTCTTAATTTTGGGGCCTTTTCATAGTTATCTGTTCAAATACATTTTATGCAAGTGGCATCATCACATTTGTCTCATAACTCATAGCCCGAAGATTATTTTAGGAACTAGATTGTATAGTTCATGCTACTGCCATTTAAAAAGAAATTAACCTAAATTACACTAGAAGTGTAAAACTAGTTATAAATAATTATAGTTATACTTACACACAATCTATTGTTTTTCTTTGCACCTGTCAACCTACCTATCGGTGTACAAATGTTTTTCTTTTTACAGAATGTTTTTAGTTTTTTCTTCGTATAGGATAATTCAAAGAAAATTATAGAGATAGTATTTCTGGAGTAAACAAGAATAAAACAGATTCAAGTCATACTGGCTGTGTGGCCCCTGAGTGTCCTCTTACATAATGCAAAAGACACACACGGTTCCCGGCGCTTTTCTCATCTGAACGAACAGATGTGTGCAGTACATTCAGGGACAGTCATAAGTGGGCAGGGAGGTGGGGCGGACCCTCAAACTGAGCCGACTTAAAGCTCAGGACACAGCAGCAGAGGTTATGCAGAGTTCAGACCTGGAGCTCCGCGTGCAGGCTCAGAGAGACCGGAGCCTTCCGCGGTGCTGAAACCGCTCCTGCTGCCACTGCTGGATCATCACTCCAAGTTGTACTCATCTGTGACAACAGCCGGGAAGTAAGTTCTCTAATGTGATTGTCCTCCAGTTTGTCATTGTGTGAACGTTTGCATGAAGAAGTCAGCCTGGAGCTGTGAACGTCATGCCAGCATGGCCAGGTGGGTTGCAGGCTATAACTTTGTGCTGTTGTGTAACTTCATGTCCCATTCAATTGGAATAATGTTAACATCCTTGGTTCAAAGAATGCATTACATTTCAATTTAAAAAAATAAATAAAAATATTTACATCTCTCCCTTAACTAGACAGGGTGGTCCTGGCATGTACAACGGAGGGAATATAATCATAGTATATGTGCTTTATTATTTCTGCTTTATTTCATAGACGACGATAAGGCAGCAACACGTTAAACTGTACTCATGGTATTAGGGCAGAGATAGTGATGTGCTTAGTGCAAACATACACATTATAAAGGCAGATTCACTCACTGCAAGATGTCCATCTTATGCCCTGCGTGATTGGAATACAGTGGAGGAGATTACATGTCCCTTGGTCAAAACTGAAGTTTTATAAGGTGATCGTGTAATGAAATCATCTGCTTCTTCCACCTTCTTCTAACAGCAGTGAGACACATATTTAAAATGCATGTCTTTAAATCTTTGAACTAATTTCACTCATGTCTGTGTTTAAGAAATAGTTATTTTTAACCAGAAGAATAAAACCACATTACAGAAAGCCTTTGGGTTGATATACTCAGAGATCACTACCAGCAGGGATTAAGATGACAACGCAGAACAGTTCATTTGACATTTTTAGATGACAGTCAGAAAGACTAGATGACAGAGCTCATTGCTTCAACTAATAGATATTTGGCTCTGTTTAGCCTGGCAGATCCCACATTCAGGGTTTACTTTAGACTACATAATTTCACCCATTTTAGTTGGAAAAGTCCTTGACATTTTCAAAGCTGCTGTCATAATCCACAGTTATGAATTGGCTTTTACAGGTATTACAGCCAAGTGGGACACCATATGTCACTGAATGTGCTCTGTCCTCAGAAATCACTGGCACAGCTTCTGAGGCTTTCAAAAGTCTACTTCACTCTGTGTTGTTGCTGTTTTTATATAAAAAGATTTGTCCACATTTTTCTTCCATTCTTTTATTTTCTGTATGTGTAAATCAGTGTGGTCAGGAAACTCGGTGTGACTTATCTGCAGTTTAGGAACCAAAGCAGACGTCTTAATAAGGATCAATGAGCCATTAAATTGATGTAACTAAATTTTTTATGTTCTTTAAAGCTGCATTTTTTTTCTCCTCAACGTCCCAGGGTTTTATATCCTCACCCTGGGCTCTGTGGTGTTTGTATAGCTTTATGACCTTAGGTAACCTGCACAATTTTTGAGAGTGACCTGAAAACACACAGTAACTTCCCTGCTCATTTTATAAAAACCCATGTATCTGCCGGGTGTGCTTATGAATAAGGACAACGCGTTTGCAATGTTGAATCTCTTTCTTTTTTTTTTGGGGTCTTCCTGACTTAGAGCAGAAGGGTCATGGGATAAAAAATGTAGGACGGCTATGAATTAATGTAACCCTCCTGTATTATATATTCTGCCAATGCAGCATGAAGTAAACTGTCAAGTAGAGTTGCAGTGAGCTGCAAAAATGTTAGTTGTGTTGCGTAACTGGAAAGTATATTTTGACTGTGCAGATACTCAAAAGGATTTAGGAGGGGGAAAAACCCAATCACTTTAAAATCCAGTCTTGTATAATGTTGATGTTTTCTGGCAGCAGATAAAAATCAGTCACATTCTAAAAGTATAAAATTAACTGTGGAGGAAGGTTCTGCAGTCTTTCATGGAAAATCTTATTAGTTGTAACTAATGTTGTCCAGTTTTCATTAGCACCCCTGTTTGGAGTGGTTTCCACTGACTTACTCTGACTAATGTGTTGTCTTGTTGTGTAAACTTGGTGTCTACTTCATGGCTTTTTATTGATCTTGAGTCTTGTTCATTTAGCTTCCTTTGATAGACGCAGCTACCTGACCTGTCCAGCCTGATGTAACCACAGGCCATTTGATAATTGATACTGAGGCAGGCAGTTTTTTTCATTATGTCTTCAAGTTTCCTATTAAACCTCCACTTGGACCTTTATTCCCATCAACCGGAGAGCGGAGGAGCTATCAATGTGTCTCTGTGTGGATCAGCAGGGTGGTAAGGAGGAAAACGAAGCCTCCTGGAATAGAATCTGCTGACTGGGGAGTGCACCTAGAGGAGGAAATCTCCCTCCACTCCGCGGCCCATTAAAGAGCCTACAGAAAGTGTTTCTTTGCAAGAGTGCAGCAACTATCCGAGGGTTATCCCCACATTATTCTCTTCCATCATCAGTGTCTGATTTATCTATCTTGTCCTATGCTGTATCGGAGCTCAGGAGAGGCGTAGTGCTTCAGCCTGGTCTCAGTTATTTTTTCAGAAGATCAGACAAGGAAAGTCTTTTTTTTTGCATTTTACACATAGTTTTAACATGAGACGGTTTTATCTGTGTTTCACTGGCACATTATACAGGGGTAGTGATACTAGGTTTGAAAATGTCTTACTCAGGGCCTTGAAAATCTATAATTCTCGATATGGTCCAGGGCCCTTGTTGAATTCTGATCCCCCTGAATCCACCAGACTTTTCCATCCATTCCAACACCTGTGCATGCTGGAAACTCACTCACTCACATGGCATCTTGTCCAAGGCCTGGTATCCACAATGATTCCCTGAATCCATCGGATTCCGATTCACAAGACATTACATATCTGTTTTGATTCAACATCAATTAGGTTAGTAAACATGTTAGATTACAAATAGGGATGCACCGAATCCTGATTTTTGGGGTTCCAAATCCACTGGTTAAGATTCTACCCAATCCAAAACCAAATACCGAATACCGAATCCTACTCCCATCCTCCCATCCTCCCATCCTACTCCCCCCAGTCCATTAACACAGTAACCACATTAATGAGGTAAACAACGTCCTGTGCTGTGACTGTATTTCCTTTCCCGTACCTGAGGTTGCTGCATTTTTGGCTGCTGTCTGTAGATTCCTTCATAGACAACTGGTATTCTTTAGGATGTTTCCTAAGCAAATGTTTTAACAGCGGCGATGTAGTGTATTGTGTAGGGTCCTGCCACCACAAGACAAATTTGCTTTGCAAATTGAACACTTGGATTGCCTTCTTTTGACTGAAAGTACTGCAAAACATCACTTTTTCTGCTCACAAGTTCCATTTTCACTTTCTCACACCCTCCTGCATTGAACACTCCACCTCCATATACAAGTTCCCGTAATCAACGTAATTACGTCAACCAGCGTAGCGCGCCTAGTGTAAGCGTAAAGTCTAAGGTTTGTCAGACAACAAAACCTGTCAAAAAGCACAATATTCGGCTGAATCTGAAGCTGACTCCTGGATTCGGTGCATCCCTCATATAAAAATTACAATACCAATTTTGCCTGGATATAATAAAGAGATTCTCAGAGAACTTCTGCTGTATATTGTACAAGCAAGAAACAACCCTCAAATATTTTTTTACATTGCACCAGGGTAATGTTTCCACTAAGAATTGACACCCAAAAAGGGGGTAAATTCCACACATCCATGGTGAAAAGGCAGCTATTTAAAGATTGATTTGGGGATGTTATTAACCGATTTGAGATGACTAAAACAAATATTGATTTTAATTGGAGAATGGAATATTTTAACCCAGTCATAATCTTGTCATTGATTCCCCCCCTCAGGTATCTTGATGACTGAATCCCTAAATGAAGACATTCCTGGTGACTCAAGATATGAAAACTCACTGCAACACGGGCCAACCATAGAAGTGATTCAATACCAAAACATTCTCTGAAGCAAAATAAAACGCAGATTATTTACAGCCTAGAGCGCTTGATCCATGAAACATCATCTTCAGCCACTAGATTGGGATTCATACGCCACTTTGTAATCGCAATAGAAGCCCCTCTATGGCTGCTTCAGGATACCACTTAAAATAAACAGAGGATTGTGCCAATGATTTGAAGTTAAAGTGGCAACCTCAGCGTCTGTATTTACTACTCTTGAGGGATCTACTGTAATTAAACACTCACTGGGCATTCCTTGGCTTGCTGCTCGGCTCGCCAGAGGCCTTATTCATTTGCATTACTAATTGGCCCCGAGGTAATTCTGCTGAAACTATTTCTTTGCCCTGTGGCTTGTGGGAAGCACCGTGGCCGAGTTCGGTCTGCTGACATCAGCCACATTTTTAACATGTGATGTCCTTCTGGGTTTAGAAATCAAACTCATGATAACAAAGATGACCCTCTAGAGCCATGCACGCTCCTCATATCGTCTGACAGCAAAATACAACCTACACAGTAAGCGATTTTAACCTTCAAAACATTCCATCACTTCCACGATGAGTGACACAAACTACTGGGTTGTGGACTATGAAGTCTCCTCTCACCCTCCGCCCGGGTTCCCCAGGGGCCCGGCGGCGCTGCAGCCCACGGCAGGGCACCCCGAGCAGGGATCGGCCCTGTGTTTCGTTGGCCTCCTCTTGCTGCTGCTGCTCTTTCTGGTCGTTCGCTGCATCCGTATCTTATTAGACCCGTACAGCAGCTTGCCGGCATCCTCGTGGTCAGATCATAAGGAGGGGCTCGACAGAGGGCAGTTTGATTATGCACTGGTGTGAAGATAGGAGAGGGACTTTTGATGGATGATGTTTGTTCCGTGCCCCGTTTGAAGCTTCTATTTTCAAAGTCTCAGCTCCTGAAAATGAAAGAAACTGCATGTTTGCTGTGTGGTTGGGATACTGGAATGCAAAGCTGTAAAAATAACAGCGTAAAAAAACCCATTACACTGTATATTTATGAGGATTTGGTTCAGAGAAAAATGGAGGTAACATACCGGAAGTCCTGCATCCATTTAAATTCACAGTAATGAATCATTTATTGTAGACTTATGGTGTGTATGAAGTTACACTGCAGGAAGACAGTGATCAGTATCATAGCATTACGTTAGGACTCCTGTTTGTCATGTCATTTTGTTATTCTGTAATGTCTTTACAAATCCCAGGGCTGAATTATAAATAGAGAGCAGAGCTGCTGCAAGAGCGGCTCTGATTGAATAAAAGAGAAATCAAATATGTTTAGGGCAGACATGGAAGCCATTTAGACAGAACTAATACGCACTATTGCAGCAGATTTAAATCAAAATTGTCAACTGTATACGTCGTTTTACCGTTATAATAGTAAAAAACAGGTTTGAGACTTTTTGGGAAATGCAGCTAAGAAAAGTTTATTTTATCGTGAACCATGCTGGATATTGTACAGTATTTGTACCACCTCTTACATGTTTCTCAGGTAAAACGATTCCTAACTAACCAAAACCTCTATGATTCCAGGATATCACTTAATGTGTCTTCTCAAATTGTTTGTGTCACTCTATTTTGTTTCCTAAATTTCAATCTCATCTCACAATGAAAGCTGAACACAACATATTTTATTTGAGGTTTTGCTAGTTCATTCGCAATCCCTTTAAGAGGCTTATGAAGCTCAGTTGTGATTATCAAATGCATGTATACCAATTTCCTCTCCCTAATCTTTCCTGCCTTTAGGGTTAGTGCACCAGCCAAATCAGTTCAACAGTGCCTGTAGGAATACAGTATGTAGTACCTTTTTCCACTTGTTTTGTAATATTGTTTCTGCCCTTATTAAAGTGTTCTCTCTTGATAAAAAAGGTTAAGTATTGAGATTTGATTGATTTGTTAAAAAGTTGATTTATTTCATTAATGATGACCAAGACTTTTTATCATTACCAACATATTGTACATGGTCCAAATGTAAACTCTTGCTTGTAAAAAAGATATTTCCTAAACTTCTTTAAACTGGTGTTCTTTTTTTTAATAAAATAAAAAGCTTATGTCTTGATTGTATAGTTTCATCACTTTACAGACCACACACACACACACACACGGGCACCATATATAACACACACACACACACACAAACACAGGCAGACACCACATGTATAACACACAAACTTTTGCTTGAGCAAATGCTGCCCTCACGGCCGCCCTACAATCAATATAAGCAAGAGTTAGAGCAAATGAAATCAATAGAATAATCAATTGGAGGATCGTAAATACACAGCCCTTTAATTTACGAGGACTAGCCCTCACAGAGTCAGATCAACCCCCCCCCCCCAAGATAAAATACATACACCGCTGAGTGACTTAGACCCTCATCACAGCCTTCTGCTTGTTTGGATAAGACACAAATCAGTGGTAACCTGTTTCAAAGATTTGCATCAGTTATCGCAAAAAGATTAGCAAAAACACTAAACATGAATATTTAAAGTGCTTTAGGTAAGAATTATGGGACTCCTGTAATAAAAAACAGTGGTATTCATTCTTTTAATTAATTAATTAATCGTCATTATAAAGAAATGTGTAGTTGAAGGCATACAGTTTTAAAGTGTACTTCCTGAACATATCTTCATTTGGGTTTTTCAGTAGGATTTCCCCATATTTGCACTTTCAGCTTCATCCTCTGTGGTATTAGATATCCCTGGCCTTTGCTTCCGTCTGTGAACACTCTCACTAGGAACTTAGCCATCTGATTCGCTGAGACCTCTTCTGGATACTTTGAGAACTACAAGTGGGAGTACACTGATCAGTTAGTGCTCCAAAGTGCTTCTACACTATGAGGAAAAGCTCATTTAAATCCACTTTTAAAAATGTGGAACTTTCAGAAAGGGCTAGGATGAAAGGGAAATATGAAGAAAGTGCTTTTGATTTTTCAAAAAGGATTAGTATCAAAATGAGTGCATACTGGATACAATCCCTTACTTAAAAGTTATTATGCTGACTAAATGATAAACTATATAGGTAATGTCCATTTCCATAGTACATTGATTCAAGAGTTGTAGGACTATTGTAGGTCTGGTAGCAGACATTCAGACATTCAGGTCTCTCTCTGGACAAATTAAAGAAATATTGGTGACTTTTCCTCTAGCACAATCATCAGGTCAAAGTATATTGTGTTTTTCTGATACTTTTGTTCATGACCAAATACTTGCTAAACTAATGACATTCCCATCAGCCTCAGCTGTATTCAGTGCTATTTAATGAATATTAGCATGCTTATATATGCTAAACTAAAACTGTGAACAGATAAGGTTATACCCGCTAAAAGATGTGCATGTTAGCATTGTTATTATGACAAATTGTAGCACGCTAATGTTAGCATTTAGCTCAAAGCTCAAAGTCCTGAGAAAAGTGTTAACAATTACTAATAGCTAGCAGAATGTTTTACAGTAATACACATATCTATTGCACTAATAAGCTTGCACACCTCACCTATAATGTTAATGTTGTTGTTATCTGGAGCCATAAACATGGCGCAAACAGCCAGACTTACAGTTTACAGTTTACAGATTAACCCCCCCCCCCCCCCAAACTCATTACTACAGCATTTCAAAGGGCACATTTGCTTCAGTGGGTTCTGACAAGTGACCTACTTGATAAAAACCAAACAAAGGCTCTCAGTTCCCATCGCTCTCTCTCACATACACACACTTTTGCATGTCACACATGGATATGCAAATAAGGCGGCCTCCCCTGAAACCATGACCTCAGGCCTGACGTGCATGACAGAAACTGTTCTGGGTAAGCATATTGTATATGTGGCACCTCAACATGCCCCAATATTGCTGTGGTTGAGAGTGTGAATAAATATAAACAATACTAGTAATACTACTATAATTGTTGTTATTTAGTTATTTAGTATTTATTAATAAAAGTCATCCGACTGTAGCTGCAATGGCCGGTGTTGTAGCCTCAGCAGATCTGATAACCTCATGAAGACGTAAGACACCTGCGCCTCTGGCTCAGTTCATGGACACACCACATCCATGGGACACACAGACAAGACAGGTGCACACATTATGCAAATACCTTCCTGAATCTGGACAAGGTCATTTTCTGCTCGTCTGGCTACATACCACAGAAACACACGTATGTCCCAGTATGTCCTGTAAACATGACTTAATAATACAGCTGACACATAACACAGTTGCGGTCCTGACTGATGAGCATGACAAAAAAGAATAACTCATCTGCAAAACGGTAATGATATTATCAGCAGACAGTTGGCTTATCTCCCTGAAGACAAGGGTTATCAGCGGACAGCATCGAGGGTGTGTGACTGACTCTGTTTGTGTGTTTTAAGGGAGTGTGTGTTATTAGAGTTTGTTAAAGCAGTCAAGCACAAAGCCATCAGGGATAGCGTGCACATTTATTCAGAGTAATGTCTGTTACTCTGAATAAATATTCAAACAAGTGTGTTTACCTTCAAACTATCTTTCATCTAAGTCCTGGATTGTTGCTAGGAGGGTTAGGGTTGACCAGTCTCCTACCGAGTAGTAACTCAGGAGATGTACGTATATCTACATAAGGAAACGTGATAAGATGTACTTGGTATTTTCAGTCAAAGGTGTGCAAAGCATTTTATGATAACTATAGAGTATAGCAGCCATAAACTTGGTTTAATAATTGAACCAGTGAGTTTTGTTGCTCATGATTTCAACTTTTAATTTTCAAAAAGACAAATATGTTATCTCTTCTCTCAAAAGTTACATAGCTGCTGTAACTGTTTTCCATGTATTCAGATTACAGGGCTTATAAACTGAACTGACATGGTTATGTTACTTTTATCACTACTTGTCTTTTCAGTGTTCAGTGTTTCCTTTGTTTGCCCATGCTGAGAAGTGAACCGTGGCGCAGAGCAGGAAACGCCCCTTGTGTTTCATTAGCCGCTCTACCATCAAGCTACAACATCAAGACAGAAAACACCGGAAGACTTCAGAATAAAAGCACACCGGGGTTACCTTTACGAGCAATTGCTGCAGATTAGCTGTAAGGATTGTAAAACGTATGTGTTAAAAATAATTTGAAAAAATGTTTTTGTAAGGTAGCAAAAATCTACTTAATTTTGCTGGAAAATATTAAATGACCGTGCGTTGAAAGTTACCAAGCCTACTAGCTAATTACACATTTTAAGGCATTGGCACTTGTCCGTTTGTATCGTGTTTATGAAAAACGTGCGCTGGGAAACAAAAACAGACGTCTCATAGCCACCACGTTTTCATTTTGGTGACTAAAAATCATTACAAACCACAACGGTCTTTACCAGCAAATCATTATTATTTTGAAACAAGTGTCGTCCTCTCTTTGTTGCGCCTACCTTGACACCTGAAACATGATAACTGAACGAGTCACTTCGACTGTGGTGAAGTCGTTAGGGATACAGCGGTCCTGAGGCGCATTAGCTGCCAAATAATTGGCTCAAACAAATTCACAGCTTGAGGTGGATTTACTCTTCTGTCCTCTGATTTATCAGTTCCTAATTCGCCAGGTGAGTCTCTTTTATGCAGCCCATTTCTTTCAACAGTTGAACTACAACTTGGTGTGTTTCACCGTGGAAATTCATCTTTTGTAATTCTAACTGGTTTTCAACATAGATGACATTTCTATATTACTGTGTAGAAGTGTACAGTATGCATGTGGTTCTGTAGTTTATGGGCTTTATTCTGGGATTTAAAATGTAGTTTATTACTGCAGGGACTTTTTGTTTCACAGCTTTGTAAACTACATGTGTGGTTGTTCTGTGGCATTGTTGACAGATGGAGTAATATTCCTAATGAAGGATGTAAAACTTAATGTATTGTTTATAGCTTTGATATGACTTGTTAATAATAGTATCTATGTTGTAATGTTATTTTTGTAGTTCAGTCAGTTGATTTATTTATGTGTTATTAGTGTGCATTGTCCCAGCTAAATAAACCTGAAATAAAATAAGTAAAAGGAGCAGGCTACATATAGAACAAACATTTTGTTGGGCTCTTCTTCTTTGTTGACCACTACAACAGCTGGTGTATGAGCAGACTGATGCGCAAACAGTACCTGGGTTACTATTGCAAAGACAAAACAAGGTCTGACATTCTCACTAAGGGTGAAAAATGGTCGGATTTGCCCTTTTCTATGTGGTCCAGTATTCTGTCATGTCATGCTAGGTAGTATTCATGTACATTCCTTTGTAAGCATAACAGCCATTCAAGATGCCCAACATTGTTTCAGCGATCTGCTCTGTGATTTCATGCAAACAATGAGAAACCCGAGTCGTACAGAGATCAATTGATAGAAAAGAGATTTAGAGGCCTCTGAGGTCTGACTCGGCTCACTGCTCACTTGAATCCAAGAAAACACAACATCCCAGATTGGGTTTAATCAGAAGAAATCACATTTGGTTGAAATGAGGCTTAACTGTGTGGAAGCCTCAGCTAAACATCACAGTGTCTACTTTTTCCTCTTGGCCTGTACCTGTCCATCTGCAGCAGAATGGACCTGCTACCTGACGTCTGGAGGGAGGACTACTGGCTTCCTCCAGGAGTGACCTGGAGAGACGTGGAGCAGCTGGCAGACTCTGACAGAGCACGACCCTGGGACCTTCTCATAGCTCTGCCTCTCGCACTGGGCTTTGTTGCCCTACGCTACGTGTTTGAGAGGTAAAACACACGTGATCTCTGTGTCCTGTCAAGATCTAGGTGGTGCGCATGGGATATTGTAGGCTTTACAGGATCACAATCAAACGCTCTCTTAAATCATCCTGCCTGACCTGAAAAAATACCTACCGTCTAAGATACACAATCGTCTAATCTGATTTCCTATGGGTGAGTGAGCAGGCATTGGTATCATCAGGGAAAAAGAGGCCTTTAGGGAATAGAAAGAGACAGACAGACAGAAATAGAAATGTTATTTGCTAGGAGGGGTTTCAAATGAAAGTTATTTTAAATTATAGCTGTAAACAAAATTCTGTTCAAAAGTCTGTTCCCAAAATCTATTGAAACACATGCCTAGTTATAAAATTGAGAGAGAAATTATTGGTGGTGGCATTCTATAGCTGCAGTGGGCATAGGAGTACATAAATGTAAATGTGCTGCATTGATGTAGCACTTTTCTAGTCTTTGACAACTACTCAAAGCGCTTTTACATCATACATTCACCATCCACACACATTCATACACTGGGACTGAGGCTGCCGTATGAGGTGCCACCTGCTCATCAGATAGACACTCACACATTCACACTCCGATGCGCAGCAACAGGGGCAACTCAGGGTTCAGTGTCTTGCCCAAGGACACTTCGACATGGGAGTGCAGGGCCAGGGATTGAACCACGAACCTTCCGATAGGCAGGCAACCACTCTACCACTGAGCCGCAGCCGCCCATAACAAGCCACACACACACACACACACACACACACACACACACA
>NC_048418.1:18749384-18758222 GCF_013103735.1 Etheostoma cragini
ATATATATATATATATATATATATATATTATATATATATACCGTATATATACTATTCCGATTATATTTATGCATATTTCTGGCAGAACAACTGCAGGCTGGTGGCCCGACTGTCCCACAGTATGTGTTAGTGGTGAATCATTAATATAAGCTGTCTTTTGTTGCCTCTAGGTTTTTTGCCCCACCCATGGGCAGATGTTTGGGGGTGAAGAACAGAATACAAGCAACTGCTGCCCCCTCCCCAAAGCTGGAGTCGTTTTACACCCAGAGGAGCAAACAGCCGACACAGGTTAGTCTGAAAAGGCCTCACCATGCATCCATGTTCAGCTTTATTTGTAGCCCGTTTTGAACATCATCCAGAAGGAGTTGGTTTTCCGTTCTCAAATGTTTAATTAAAATGTTTACTTCCTCTAGTTAGTTTTATGTTGCAATAATGTTCTGTGTGAAAAACAAGGATTTTGAGGGGTTTGGTGACGGCTCCAGTTCCTTGTTCCTGCTAAACCTGTCATTAGGAAAAAAAAACTACTTACATTGAGTCATATACTCTCAGCTTTTGGGTAAACTAGAAATGCTTGTATGTACAAAATACTACAAAAGAATATAAAAATGCTTCATCGCATCACACAACCCAATTTCATTAATCCCAGCAGCCCTGTTTGATTAAGAAACCTGCAGATAAGGATCCATCTGCTTCAGGAGACATTACAGACAAACGTTACTGCACTTATTCGGCTAACACTTTACATTTAGCTTCAACAACACTTGGAGTAACTCAACACCACTGTCCATTTAGTAGATAGTGAAATTGAGATGATCTCTCTGCCACTATCGTTTTCTCCCTTTTGTCATTTCCTCCTTTATATCTGCCATTTCGATTACATCATTACTGTAATAATAATGAATAAGTCATATCCAGTATCTTCTAAGATCACATTCAGCTCTCCATCCCTTCCATTGCTGTTTCAGAGTGAAATACTTCATTTGATGTCGCTGTGTGGCAAAACGCAGAGGCAGATTGAGACCTGGTTCAGACTTCGCAGAAACCAAGACAGGCCCTGTCAAACCAAGAAGTTTGGTGAAGCTGCGTGAGTGCTGCCTCTCTCTCTCCACAACACTTTCATTGTTCAGTTTACAGATGACTTCCCTCAACAGCACAAGAGCTGGGGGAAACCCCTTAATGAACTTATCGCAAGAGTTCTCACTGCACTGCAAGCTATCTTAGTATTTAAGTGCCCATATTATAAAACAAATCTAATTTTTCTGGGATTAGGAGTGTTATTTTGTGTCTCTGGTGCTTTCACACACATACAACCTTTAAAAAAACTATCCACGCTGTTTTGACTGAGATCCGGTTTCTGAATGTCCTCTGCCTTCAGTCTCTGGTTGAGCTGTTTAAAATCTGAACGGCTTTCTACATCACTAGCCGAGACAAAGTGGCTAACTGAAGCTTGCCAGCTTGTTCTCAATGGCAAAACACTGCTACAACACACACTAGTTCACCCTAATCCCCAAAACAACTACTTTATCGTCCTTGTTCTGAAGGTATTCCACAAGTACCCCCTGTTTAGAAGAAGTCTCCCAGCTAATCCTACCTTGTACAGACCAAAGTTGTAAAAAAGTTACCTAGCTGATGTGATCTTACCTAGCTACTGCGCATGTGTGACTCTTACCAAATATAGCATAGAAGTGAGATGTCTCACTCTGTAGCTAAAACAAGTGACATGTCTTACTCTGTAGCTAACACAAAGACCTAAACACAGGGTTAAAACAGTATCTGCCGCAATGTTCAGTACAACAAAAACATGGTGTTTTTTGAAAATGAAACCATGTAAACCTATTCTGGTACAACCTCAAAATACAATTTTGAACCCGAAAAGGAGCATAAAAAGGGGCACTTTAATTATTTTGTAGACTTGTTGTCTGATCTGTCTGATAAAGTGTTTTGTCTGGCAGTTGGAGGTTCTTTTTCTACATCACAGCCTTCACGGCTGGACTGGCCTGTTTGATTGATGTGAGTATGAGTTTCCAAAACGTTTTATAGCAATGACATTTCTATTCAAGTTATTTTGTTTGTTTTATATGTGTCTTTATTTTTTCTTTCTCTACAGAGACCATGGTTCTGGGACCTGAGGGAATGTTGGAGGAAATATCCAGTTCAGGTGAAGACATAACATAATTTCCTCTTATTTTTAAGTTGCTTTTCGTTACTGTCCTACATTAAAACATGATGAGGAGAGCCTTGTTTTATGTGAAATCTGTTCATTCTGATTAGTTTATAAGGGTAGTCTGACCCTAAAACCTGACTTTGAAGGAAACGGATTGAATTTGTTTTAAAGAGGAAATTATGGAAAACTATGATGAACTAATCTCCATCCTTATTCATGTCACTAAGAACAATGAATATTATGTTACTTTCCTTTCAATTGAATCCTATGGGTAAATAAATCTAAATGACTCAATAACTAAGGAATGACATTTTTAGGAAGATAAAATCAATCGTGTTTATGTTTTATTTATTGTATTCCTATTGTTTGCCAGAGTTCTCTCCCGCCACTTAAATGTGATTGCTTTCAAGCTCTGAAAAAAAAACAGGATTCTTTAGCTATATACATATAACTCAGCCTGTTACTGAATCTAGAGGAACTCTGCCCTAACAATACATTTATAAAACTAATCATCATAATCAATGCTTAGTTTCATTATAAATTAGGTTTTTCTTGATAAAAACACAGATATTGACTTTTAAAGTGTCAAAATAGCAGAGGATGGTTTCGATCCATCGACCTCTGGGTTATGGGCCCAGCACGCTTCCGCTGCGCCACTCTGCTGCACAGCTCAGCTGACACTCAATGGCCCATAAATAGCTTATGAGGTCATGCAGTTGTATACCTAGCAGAAAAGCTGCTGTGGCAGTAATTGTTATACTGTCATACTACATACTATAATACTTTTGGAAGATTTATTTTCACTACTAATTGTTTGGTCTATAAAATATTAGAAAGAAGTATAAATACAGTTTTATAAATACAGTTTCACAAAGCTCAAGGAGACGTCTTCAAATGTCTTATTTTGTCTGACCAAAAGTCCAAAACCTAAAAATAATTAATGGTAAAGTATTACCATCACAGAAGACTAAGAAAGCTACAACTACCACATTTATGATTTAAAAAATCGATAATCAAAATAGTTGCAGATTAATGTTCTGATAATTAACTGATCAATTTACTCACTAATGACTTTAGCTCTACTTCATTTACTGCTTTCCTTTCATACACCCTTCCTTCAAAAACAAATGGCTTTAAAGACTAGGTTTGATGATACAAATATTGACATAAAGAATGTAGCTATTAACTGTACAATGTCATCGACATTTAGAGTTTTGTTCCTTTGTTGCTAACCATGGCTTCATTTTTGTGCCAAGGGTAAATGTCCTGGTGCTACTGAATGACGTTTTATCCACAGATCATGGAGAGAGCTCATTACTGGTACTACATGCTAGAGTTGGGGTTTTATGGCTCTTTGCTTCTCCGAATCTCTGTGGACGTCAAGCGGAAGGTGAGGACCTCAACATCCATTCTAACCTACATTGCTCCAAAACATATTTCCTTTGAGAAAATTACACAATTGAAGGAACAAGCCTCATGTTTGGTTCAGCCTGGTCGTAATTCTTATTTCAAGCGTTGCTTTAATGAGAAACTTCACTAACACATGGTTAATCAGTGACTTTACAAATTACCTTGTTGCCATGCTAAGATAGTTTTATTTCACTGAGTAGATAGTATTCATATGTGTGATTTGTCAGGATTTTAAAGAACAGGTGATTCACCATTTGGCTACCATCTTCCTGCTGAGTTTCTCCTACTGTGCCAACTACCTTCGCATCGGCACCTTGGTCATGCTACTTCACGACTCCTCTGACATCCTGCTTGAGGTAACGCTTGAATTCACATACTCTCCCATTGTCCTGCTGCTTTCATGTAACGGTGGGATTCAAAAGAACCACTTGTACATTGAGAACATTAGCCATGTCATCTATTCAGGCTTTAGGGCGATGGCCAAACAGACACAGGGGACCTTATAAAAACAAATCCTGAATGAATCTCTTCAGGGCATGTCACTATAGATTCCCCTCTATGTCTGTGTCTGTGAAGCCGTACAAACTGTCTTAACTAAGTAAACTACAGTCAGAGATTTACTCTGTGCTCAAAGTTGTTCTTAGAAAGTTAAATTGTGTCAAGAAGATCCTGTGATTAAGGCCTAATGGCTAAAAGTACTTTAGAACCCCTAGATGGCCTTTGTTTACCTAGTCTGGCCCTATTGTTCAAAACAATGGATTGTACATGAAAATACCTATTTGTTTAAGAAAGGAATCTCTGTCTGACGGTCCGTCTGTCTGTCTTTCTCATATGAGGCTGTAGCAGAGCGCAGAGTTTAAAAAAAAAAGCAAGCAGGCAAGCAACCAAACTAACTGTCTGTCTATCAACCTCCACTTGGTTTCAGTACCAATATACATATAGATGTAATAGATGTGGTGGAGTAGAAGTATAAAGCAGTATAAAATAGAAATTCTCAAGTGAAGTACATGTACTTCAAAATTGTTTTGTGCAGTACTTTTTGTGAGAGATTCGAGAGAGCTTCATGCAGCAATACAGGAGGTAAAGCAATCGACACCTCCCGAACAGACATGCATTTAAAGGGCACTGTATTAGTATTAGTATACATAAAAAAGGTTGAGCGGGATTCTCGCTCTCAGTAAGACATGTTGAAAGAAACAACAGTAAAGACAACAATAAAGTCACACAAAGGATGCTAATAACATTTCTAATGTATGCAAGTCTGTTCTTGTTACAGACTCTTAATGAACTGAGCTGACAAAAATGAGCTAAATGTATACTTATACAGTACATGCTCATTTTTATTTCCCCATGTTACGACATGTTTTCCTCTTTACCTATTATTCCAATCCCCAGTGTTAACTCATAAAGTCATTTTTTCTTAATGCTTGACCCATGTTTTGTTTAGTGTGGTGGCTTTGCTTTACGTGTATGTGTTTTTATCACTGCTATCATGTGTTTTTGCAGTCTGCCAAGATGTTCAACTACGGCACTGGCTGGAGGAGAACATGTGACACGCTGTTTGTTGTGTTTACGTTGGTCTTTCTTGTAACTCGACTGGTGATTTTTCCCACCAAGTAAGGGTTCACTCTTGTTTTTTTCCACTTTTGGCAATAAAATGTTTAACTACTTCATGCAGCATTGCTGCCTTGTAGTCTGTTGTCAGAAACACTTCTTTCAACATTACTTTTATTATTTGATACTTACAGAATCATCCATACCACGTTGGTACTGTCCATGGAGGATTTTAAACCTTTTCCCGGCTACTACTTTTTCAACGTCCTGCTGATGGTGCTGCAGGTTCTTCACATCTTCTGGGCTGGCCTAATCTTGCGCATGGTTTATAAATTCCTGAAAGGCGAGGTGAGAATCAGTAGTGAAATCAAACAGATAGCATCCCTGGCTAGTATTTGTAACCTTTTAAAAGTAGCTTTGATATGAATAGACACATGGAGTCGATTTCTAAATTAACATCTCACAGCAGGCTAGATCCTCGGTTTGGTCACACTTTTTTTTTTAAACCTTGTATATGCTTCTGTCTCCAGCTGGAAAAAGACGAACGCAGCGATGAAGAGAGCGAGGTTGAAGAAGAAGGGGACAATAAAGGGAGAAATGTGGATCAAGGAGATCATTGTTGGGAGAGAAGTAAAGACAAACTGAACTCCAAACTGTCTATGCTGACCAACAATTGTGTCCTAAATAACTTGACCAACCACAGGGAGTCTGTAGCCGACAAGATGCGAAAAGCTCAGTAAAGTCTTGATGATTATCTTTTACAGAAAATCACAGTATTTGAAAATTGAAACAGCCATGGTTTACATGTTGACTGAAATCAAATGAAAAATGTGATTCTACACAATGTTTACTACAGTTTGTGTATGCTGATGCCACTGCTTCACATTTAAAGGTACTCTAAGCAATGTTGGGTGACGTTGCTTCTTGTTGACGTTCGAAGTATTTTCAAACAAAATGAGACTAGCTTGCCCCTCCGGCCTCCTCATCCCGTCCCCTCCCCGTCCCTTCTGTGCTTCCGCGCACTAACCCCTCCATCCCCAAATCCTTCTTGGCGGTTATTGGCTGGAACGCTGAAAAACTGTTTGTGTATGCCTCGTGGTGCAGGTTGGCACATTTTGTTTTTGTTGCCTTTTGTAGACCCTGGGCTGTCTACAGAGACCGCGTTTTTACAGTGTGCTCCGGGGACAGGCAGCTAGTGGATAGTGAGGAGATGTTTGCTGTACGTGACAACAAATGATGTAGCTTAAAAGACACGCAACAACGTTTAGAGCACCTTTAATGGAGAGTAGAATTAGACAGGAGGTGAGAGTTTCATCAACAGTCTTATAAAATACATAGCAGAGGATAGTTTCGATCTATTGACCTCTGGGTTATGGGCCCAGCACGCTTCCGCTGCGCCACTCTGCTGTGCACCCCAGATGGGACTTGAACCCACAATCCCTGGCTTAGGAGGCCAGTGCCTTATCCATTAGGCCACTGGGGCAGCTGCAGGAGTTGCAGAACAACTGTTCACAATTCATCCATCAATGGTAGTAACACATACCCTTTTCAGGTAATTTGCTTGTATTCTTTAATTGTAACTAAGAAATATCACAATAGCAGTGTTGGTTTAATATTGTAAAATAATGAAATGGTTACACAACATGCAGTAGACATTTAAATGTAGGAAATAAAATAATGATTTTACTCTTTCTATGTATTGTCATAGTTTTGTTATTTGATGCAGTAGAATTTTATTGTTTAATTTGCTCTATATATACAGTATAGAATGGCATGGGTGTGTTTTTTTAATATATACATATATATATATATATATATATACCACAATAGAAATTTGTATTTTATTTGTTAGATTAAAACTGAAATGTATGTGAGGTAAACTGGTAGTTTGGGAGGACAGCATCCTCAACGAATTGGGCGCCTGCTATTCTATCCCGAGGCCTAGCAGCGGGGCCTTCGGCTTGGCTATAATAACATTTTGGTCACATAACATTCAGGATGGCTTAAAGTAAGACGTACCCGTATTGAATCACCTTTCACAGAAGAAACAATCACACAGGGGTCATCAGGCTTGGCCGGTCTGGAAACAGTAGCTGTTGACCTTGTCCTGTTTGCTGTAAAAACAATTTAGTGTCATTTTCTTCACACAGTCAAGTGTGTGTTTATGTTTCACAACGTGTCTTTACCTGCTTTCTCTCCAACTACAGTACATTATACAGAGTACAGTCTGAAAACACCCTGTTTAAATTATGAATCAAATAATTAGTAGTGAGAAAAACACAATGCCTTTAAGAAATCAGGTAAATCACGGAAACAATATCAATATATAATAAGCCCACTGCCTGTCTTTCAAAGATGTGGAAAGTGAACGTATCCAAGATAGGAAGTTCACATGCCAAATCCTTGAATGACAGCCTGAAAAAGCATGCAAAAGAAGAAAACACTTACCATCATCGCTGACATATTAATTCCTAGTTATTGGGAGAGTAAAATAACACAGATATCAGAACAGGCCTGAATACATCAAAAATAACAAACTAGCTGATGGAGAACAGTAATAGCAGGTGAATTCTGCTGAGAACAGAATCATCCTTCTACACTGAAGGAAAAAAACCTATATGTGTTGTGAACTGACCTAGAGTGCTGGATGAAGGCAGCTGATGTCTTGGAAACTCGTGCAGGTGGTTGGCAGGAGGGTGTGTTACCGGCCTCAGACTCTGGGCAGGTACAAAGCTACAGGCCGGGTAGCACTGTGGATTGGAAAGAAACGGAGATACAAAAATTGTGTCTTTATCAAGCGCTGGCTGTTTATTTCTGAGCTGAAAATATTTTGTTAACCATGCCAACAGATAGGCCTAGCACACACTAAGACACTGGATGATTAACAACACATACAATTATAAAATACACTATAATTATATAAATATAAATATATAAATAGTCTATAATATATTAATACAATAAACAAACAGATATGTAACACATTAGTATATAGAAGATAAAATACTAAACCCATTAATAACATATTGTGAAATAGATATCAGTCTTACTGTATAATACATCAACAAACGACACTACTGCTCGGAATACATGGTCTAATAATTGCTATAACACCTTCAAGTACGTAAACATAGGCTACCTGGCTATCTTGCTATCTGTTACATTATTTCTTTAAAGTGAACACAGAACACAGATCAGAGGCTACATTAGATTACTTCTATGAAATACATTACAATACAAACAACCATGTACTAGATCAACTACAAAGGATATTATAGTAAGATTGAAGCTGTTCACGTAACTATGTGATAATCAGTCACCAACGCAACTCAGCGGTCAGCCGTTTACGTGTGAGTTTACAAGCACGCCCACATCAACTGACGACCATAGACATAATAAAGTATTATATTGTAATGACCTGAGTTAATGTGTCCCTGTCATTACGAGTTCATCAGTTAAGCAAATGTTTATATTTGTTAGTGTTATGCACTACTGTTACAGCAGAGGTCAGTGTGGTTCTATTGGGGGGGGGCAACCCAAGTTTGGGCCGTAGAAGAAGGGCTCCTGGTTCCGTTGTTGTGGACTGGATGTTCGGCGTGGTCATGGCCAACAGTGACCGGAGTTAAGCGTTGTGTGTTATAAAATAAATGCACAGAAGTTGCAAACCAGTTATCGCCTCCTTCTTCAACGCTGCAACACAGGGGTGAGCG
>NC_048418.1:18758322-18766090 GCF_013103735.1 Etheostoma cragini
CCAACAGTGACCGGAGTTAAGCTGTGTTATAAAATAAATGCACAGAAGTTGCAAACCAGTTATCGCCTCCTTCTTCAATGCTGCAACACAGGGGTGAGCGTTACAATATTATATATATTATATATTATATTATGTCTATGCTGACGACGGCTTAGCCGAACGTTGACAGGCTAACTTCACCTAGCTCGCTAGCTAAACCTGCAAGCATATCCGTACCATATAACCACATCATAATAACCTTTCTACACAAAAAATGACAACAAACGTCATCGAGAAAACCGTACTGGTCATATACACTTTTAGTACCTAACAGAAATTAAAGTAAAAGTTTAAAAATTCAGCCGTGGATTGGAAAGAATTAGAGATACCAAAATGGTGTCTTTTTCGAGCGCTGGCTGTTTATTTCTGAGCGCTCGAGCTACCAACTTCATGGCAACCCACTACGGTGAAGCATGTCAACTGCGCCATCTACCAGCATGAAGTAAAATACATGGCAATGAATAGCCAACATGTAATATATTAATAAAAAAATAGGAGGGGGTAACTTTTTTTTTTTAATTAACCTTTTCTACCCATTACAGATGCACTGCTGTAGGTTGTACATCTCGCTGTTTTCGCCACACTTTATTCCTAAAATGATGGCAGCAAATCCATCAGAACTGCTCTCCCAGATCTGCCTCCAAGCGTCCTTGACCCTGACTCCGAAACAGACTCAGATCCCCAATTTCCAGGAAGTTCCTGGTAAAGTACATAAATTACAGCAAGCTGCCTTTGATGTGTCCTTTAGGGTTGAAGGTCCCATCCCTTCTCTTCTAACTTTTATTAAAGCTTCTGTTAGATATTTATAACTAACTTCGCGTTCGTTTGGATCTCTGAGGAAAAGGAGGCTGAGGGTCTAATTGAGAATTTAGGAAAAGGTTTAACAGCAGTGATGAAGATGATAAGACAAAGACAATCAGACATAGACAATACAGACAAACATAATAACACTGCAGCTTGCAGCGGACTGATCCACGCTTCCCCCTGATGGAGTCACGTGAAACCAGTCCTGAAAAGTCCCACTGTTTTATCCCCTGCACTTGGGGCGTTTCCTTTTCACCTGGCACATTCAAATCCTTTCTCATTGGTCCGCTGTTGTCATGACAACATGCAGCGCATCTTTCCTGTCCAATGACCTGCCTTCAAACACTGCACCTTCGGGGGTTGTTTTGGTTACAGAGCAAATGGTTCTGTCGTGTAAATGTGAAACTCTGACATCAACATAGTCCAATCAACATTGTATTGTTTTAGCCTAGACAAAGACCCCAGGGGACAGGAGACAGAAGGCCCCCTCCTGGTGTTGTAGCAGGAAGCTCCTTTCCATATGTTAAATGCCAGACTTGACCTGATCAACTCTTTTCAGTCAGAAGGTGGGGGGAAAATGGGGACAGATGTATGCATAATTTTCTAACCTGGCTCCTTCAGACATTTTAACTTTTTAAAACTCAACACTTCTATTATACTTCGTCTAATAGCTTCTAGCTGAGCTCGATAGGGGTCTCCCAAGGCGTAAAATCATGCTGTAGCGTCTTCTGTACCCTCACTGCCATCTGGAGGCACAGATTAGGATGACAACTGTAAAAAAGAATGTTAACATTCTACAACATAAACACGTATATGGATATATAAAGATATACTGTATTTATGCTATATATTCCCCAAGAGATCAATAAAGGTATATCTCATCTTGGTATCATAGACTGAAATCATGCTTTAGTTTCTTCTGTAGGGATGACATGGATTCGAATCCTAGTCTACCAAGGCGTAAAATCATTCTGTAGCGTCTTGTACCCTCAGTGCCATCAGGTGGCTGCAACCAGGTTTACACTGGCTGGGTGCTATCAGGTGTCAGTTACATATTTATAACGTTATGAAACCTGATAAAATAGTATCAAAGATTATGTTATTAAAGTAACGTTAAGAGGCAAGTTGCATATACATACTCTTTATAAATATATAAATATAAAACTATACATAAACACGTGATCAAGTTCTATTTCCTTCACGACTTCAATGTTACGGTTCCAGAAATGGTCCATGGTCGCTAGAGATGGAGTGATTTTGCGCTTTAATTTGCTGGCCATCCATTGAAAGTGAGTTTGATCTTAAATTGTTATTACGTCAGTCATGTGTTCGCGATAAAGCGGTTTATGCAGTTTGACTTCGGTTAAATTTCTTTGAACACCTTTCCTCGTGCCAATTCTACTGTAAACTGTTAACTTCACGTAAAAGGTGTAGCTTGTGTTTAAAACAGTTAGCAAAATACTGGAGAGAGTCGTCTAGTTGTCAGAAAAGATAGTATTTAGCACGTTCCCTTAATAATATATATCTGATGACGCATTGGGGTAGTTTTTGTGATTTAATTCTATTAAATATTGGACTTGACCGTTAATTGGTTGAGGAACCACTGACTGGGCCCTCTAACTAATGTTTAAATGTATTATGTTAGTCAATTTGGGTTTATTTATGTGCCATGCTGCATTTAAGTTAACCATTATAATTTGACTCTTACTAATCAAGCTAGCTAGCGTTAAATACTTAGCGCACTAGCTAGTTAGCTTGTAGTAGCGCGTAGCTAATTAGCTAACAACCGGGCGAACCGAAACTTCTGTTTTTCGACAGTCTATAAAAAGTTCACCGCGCATGAAACGTTAACGGTACCTACCATGTACCCCCATTTTCTCGCTGTTTGTTAGCTTCTATCTTGTAATGTCGCGTATGTAGCTAACTATCGCTTTTAATTACATTTTAAATTCGCAAATGATTAGCCCCCTCGCTAGTGGTGGAAAAGAGAAATGCACGCAATATGAGTATCTAAGCTGTCACAAGGGGGGCGCAACGTTGATTAATGTGATCGCTGGCAGGCTTGGATGTATCACGTGAACTATACATTGTGTAATTATGTCATAATTGTTCATGCGTGTTTTACTTGTACGGTTGTCTCTGTGGCGCAATCGGTTAGCGCGTTCGGCTGTTAACCGAAAGGTTGGTGGTTCGAGCCCACCCAGGGACGATATTATTTTTCGTTTTATTTTTTCCCCAGTGTTGAGTAATTTTGAATCATGTCTGCGATCTACACACCGTACAGTACACCTGTATAGATGTCTAAGCGGGATAAAGAAACTACCTAAACTTGTTTACTTTCTGAAGCACAGGACTGGCACTACGCATGTGTAGTGTCTATGGCTAATGTGTAGCCATAGATGTACAGTCTACGAGTGTAGCACAAGATTAGGGCTTTTATTGTGAAAGGTAAGAACGGAAAGAATGTTTCTGGTAAACGCAGGTAAATGCTGCCTTTGTCAAAGAGAAAAACAACAGGGGGGTCAACAACACTTGTTTCATAGACCGTTTATATATATATCCGTGATAAGCTCTGGTTCGGACGACAGCCAGTTCTCTTACATCCTGCAACAGCCTCCTTACTGTATTATAATCCTCCTAAGAAAATAACACAACGCGATTGGTTGGTGACGCCTCTATTACTGGTGCTACAGCAAAATCTACCTACGTAAAAAAGATTACGTCGCTTTATTGCCCCATTAATATTCGCTAAAACTTGGTTTAACTGCAGTAGTTAACGTTACCTGAAGTATGGAAGCGTAAGAAGTATTGCTTTACTACATGTTTATGCCTGTTGAACAGGTGCCTTGATAAAGTATTGTCTTTTTACTCACAAAAGTTTTACTTCACTTCACCACAGCCTCTCTGCTGCGTATGGATCACTGACATCTTTGTTCAGGTGGCAGCTGAGATGCAGAGAAGTATTCCTAAAAACCTCTGGATGTTTAAAATATGAAAGAGATTTAATATCCCAGTCGGCCATCAGTCAGTCATCATTGCCATTGCTGTTTTTAAACGCACACCTTGATGCATACATTCAAATCTGTTATGGGGACGCACAGCGGCTCTAAGCTCTGCTATGTTCACATTTTAGAGTATGTAATTAATAGTTTCATAATTAATCATGTATTATTTTACCAATCTGCTATAATCAAAATGTGTGTGTGTGTGTGTGTGTGTGTGTGTGTGTGTGTGTGTGTGTGTGTGTGTGTGTGTGGTGTATTTGGCAAATATGAGCTACTTTATAAGAGCTGCAATAATGTGTTTTTTTAAACCGGCCTGTTGACTGGTATTTACGTGTGGTAGGCTTATTAGAGTTTGTAATTTACACATTGATAAACGTAGTAGCGAAGTAGTAGTAACGAAGTAGCCTGTTTATTCTACGATGTCATCCACATATACTTACTCCATCGACGGTAGGGATGCAATTTGATCGGCAGCTGTAAGGGTTAAATGACTTTACCAGGTTTGGCACAAGTACTAATACACTGTTCTGTTTCAAGGTATCCCTCCAGATCAGCAGTGTATCAGCTTTGCTGGACAACAGCTCTGTCTCGCTTGTCTCTTTTCATACTCTCTTTGACTACCTGTGCTACATTGGAGGGGTTAAAGAACACAATAGCATGTTACACAAATTGGCCCAGTCAGTGACACTCCCCCGCACCGCACCACCTGCAGCAAATCAACGGATTGCAGTTTCCTGGTTTGAACGCAGCCTAAGGCGATCAAACCATCAAGCTATTTAAATTGTAGTCTTAGTGAAACAGGGATTGCCGCTTAGAGGAAAGGTGGCGATAGACTGACTGAACAAAGTGATTGCATTAGTTGTGTGTTCATAAAAGAGGTGGGACAAAAGACGTAGATACTGAGACATTTGTAGGTGAAATATTGTCAATAAAACATTTTTGACAAGCAAGATTATTTAGTAGATTGTTTTTCTTACTTACAGTTTTTACCTTTCTCTGAAGTTCCTGCGGGGTAAAAAAGCTTAATATAAGAAAGAAGTACATTGAAATGACAGAGTGATATTATTCTTTGCTTTTATTTCCAAACTGTCATGACAACAGCTCAAAGTTTGAGACACGGCTGGCATAAATATCAACAATAAGGCTTGACAAAATAATGCAAACATACCATTATGGACTATGTCAAACAATACAGTCTGTGTGAAGTAGACTTTGCTTTTAAATAAATTCACATTTCATTACAGTACAGCTCCACTCTCAAGGCGTGTGCCATGTTGTCCACAGCTAAAGGTAACGTGCTGAAATATGACAGAAGGCAGAAAATAAATAACAATAAATTTCCTTGATTACTGTGCATTACTAAGTCAGTGGTTTGTGTAAAGATGATGCACAAGACAATTATACAGACAAGACCAGTTAAACCTATCTGTAGCAATCAGTGATTAATCATTTCTTGTGTTTACTTCATAGCTATAGCATTATTGATTGATATCATGTGGAAAATACTTATTTATCCTAAATGTAATTACCTACAGTGTCATATCTACTTACACGTTACTGTCACATATCCTAGGTTTAAAGGGTTCTTACGAGCGTAAATGAAGATGTGACAACAGCCAAGTTGCTGAAAGACCTTATCGACGACTCAGCCTTCAAAGCCGTAACCATGGCCTACTTAAACATAAAACACTATTAGCGCACTTTTTTTATTTTTTTTTATTGACCTTTAATCTGTTTAATTGCTTATTCCTATGGGGAAAAAATCACCAACTGGAACCACTCTGCTACTTCAAGCATGGCAAACTACGAGACCATACACAAGTTTATCTCTGCACAAATCTGTTAATTTAGTAATAATTATATTGTATGCAGTTTGTTTAATAGGCAAACATCTTATAAGTAAATTTGTCATTTCTTATTTGCGTTCACTTCATGGTCTCATTTTGTTGTAAAGATGTTTAAATATCAACCTGTCAGTGTAAAAGGAGAAAAACAAAGGCCTCTTATCATTCATACTGACACTGCATCGGCATTTGATTTATAAAAAGTCATACTTATGAAAAACTACAAGCACCAATTCTCAATATGAAACGTCTAGCCATGTTAAATACTTACCTTAAAGTTGGTTTTATTGCATTAAGTGTTACCCCTTGAAAGCAACATGAAGCGTTACATTAGACTGGACAAGCAAAACAATGTATGTGCTGTTGCCTAGCCCAACACCTGCAGTGTGTTGCAGAGCACAGCCACTGCTGCAACACTGACGTGGAGCACCCCCCCCTGCAGCTGAGAAGATGCTTTTTGTGCTTGACGAGGACCGGTCCAGCTCCATCTTGATTTCTTCTTCCCGCCCCGCTGCACTGGCCACGACAAAGATAACCCCGTCATCTGTTCCGTCTCTCTTTCTTGGGTTGGATTATTTGTCGATGAGTTTAACCAGGCTCTGGCGAAGATCATTGAGGTCAAAGATCTTGATGTCCAGAATTTCGATGGCCCTCTGGACTTCAGAGTCCATGCGATCCCGATCCTCCAGAGAGTTATTCAGGTTCTGCTCCGTGTTCTGGATGCGACGCTCCAACTCTGCATTACGCATCTCTGTCTCCTACAGAAAAAGAGAAGGCTGCTACTACTCCTACTACTACTGATTATTTCACTACACAATTTGTGAAAACAGACCACGTCGTTGTAATAATCTTACTCCTACCCGTAATCTGTGAATGGCCTCATCCCTGTCGTGTTCCATCTCGTGGTACTCTACTTTCTTGCTTTGCAAAATGTGGATTTCCTGGAAAAGATTTAAAATGCACGCTTGATTTGGAGTAGCTGAATCTTTCATCAACACCTATGATGCCCATTACCCGTTTATTGCACTGCTTATTAAAGAAATCATTTAAAAAAAATTGAAGATGTTTTTTTGGCCATTTTAGACTTAATTTATTAAGTTTATTAATTTTAGAGAAAAACCGAAGAAATGAAAGGGGAGTGAGGGAGGTTCGAACCTGGGGCAACTGAATATTTTTGTGCTTGAGTAAGTAAAACTCCAGTCAACAAAACCGCTTAAAAAAAATTGTATAAAAAATATTTTAAATACCCCCACTAAAATTCCCCAAAGAGTTAAACACAGCCAGAAGCTGGACGGTAAAACGGAGATGGGCGCCACTAATCCAGTTCATGCTCTGCTTTTCGACGGTTGTTTGGTAAATTGCTATCAAACACAGTCGGAGAGGATTTGAATTGCTATTTTTGTCTCAATTCTTTTTCAGCCTGGCACGGATTTTCCTTTGGTGCTGGCTAAAACCTCTTTCGGGTATGCCAAAGATCCTTCTATGAAGGAAAATCCCTGAATAAGCACCAACCTCATCTTTGGCCTTGAGCAGGGCCTCCAGCTCCTCCAGGGACTGGGTCAGCTCATCCTTCAGCCGGTCACTGGGCCCGTGGCCTCCGTGGGCTTCGAGCTCAGCCACCTGACAACACAGGACAAATCATGGTCAGCATGTGGGACACGGCTTCAGCTCACCCCTTACTGTAAACTCATCCTATCTTATTGCGTTTGCAAAAAAAATATTAGGATCATTTAAAATGCTGCACTTCTGTTATTCTTTAAAGCTTCTGGAAGACAGTATCAGGGATCTCTGTGTACTCATGTCCAGAGTGGTCCACTCTACAGAGAGGACCACTCAGCTTTATCACTTTGTATACAAATTAAGTTGCATAGGTCCAAATCCTAAAAACATATAGTTTTAATGCATAGAATACTAAGCTGTTAAAATAATAATTGTTGGCACGATTTTATAAATCATGTTTTAATCTTACACATACACAGTGATCGGTGAATCCTTAGAATAATGGCGTTTTTCCACTGCTGGTAACAGCTTGCCTCGGCTCGCCTCGGCCCGCCTCGGCTCGCCTCGGCCCATTAT
>NC_048418.1:18766190-18826787 GCF_013103735.1 Etheostoma cragini
CGTAATGGAAAACCAAAAAAAGCGAGTAGACCCGAGGCGAGTCGAGTAGATACCACGCAGTGGAAAACCGCCATAACTATCTGTGGATGGCCTAAGTGACTACCTTAAAGGTGCCCTACCACATGTATTTCATTACTTTGTAGTCTGAAGTTCTACCATGGACTCTGTAACTTGGTTACCTTGTTTCAAGCCATTCTAGCGTGGTATAGAAAGCCTGCAGGAAGACTCAGCTCCATTTGTGCCAGTTGTTGTTAATATTCAACAAGCTCAGCTGCTTGACTCTGATTGGCTAACACTAGGCAATGAGAGCCTGGCCATCAGCATCCTTTACCCAGCACCACTCGGCAACTCATGAATAGTAATGAGCTCAGGCAACATGACATCAGACTGACCAGCTGTTGTAATTGGCCTGATTCCTCCTCTAATTTCTTTTTGGTGGCTAGAGGTGACAGAGGAGGTAGCCGTTCATCTTCACATTCACCACTTAACACAAACACATGTGGACCTGACATAGTTAAAAAATGCAAGTAAAAACGGTTTTGTGTGGCAGGGCACCTTTAACTATAGGCCAGTAAGCATATCATTAATGGTTTTTTTCCCACATTTAGATTTCTTAAAAATACCTGCCATTTATTTTAAGACTTTAATTTTTTTTTTTAAACTTTCAAAAAATTAACAATAACTCGCGGGCCCCTCCTGCAGTAACTCTGGGGACCCCCCAAGGGTTGAAGAGGTCTGCTTTAGAGGCTTCAGGTTATTGGTGAGAGTTCTCAGCCTCACATGCTTTCAGTTATTTATTTATTTAGATTTTTTTGGAGGCTTTATCCCTTTATTTCAGAGTGACAGGAAAGGAGAGAAACGTGATGACATGCAGCAAAGGGCCGCAGGTCAGATTGGAACCTGGGTCGGTGCAAAGACTATAAGCTAGAGGTCACCCCTGCTTTCAGTTATTTTTAATAACTGTATCTACAATTTGTGACATGCTACAACTTCAACTAGGATTCA
Organism: Etheostoma cragini; assembly: GCF_013103735.1. NCBI lineage: Eukaryota > Metazoa > Chordata > Actinopteri > Perciformes > Percidae > Etheostoma > Etheostoma cragini. Next base: position 18,767,196 of record NC_048418.1, read on the forward strand.
TCAAGCGGCAGATGAGCAAGCCTCATCACCATTATCAGGTGAGCAGGGTGAAATCCTCTCTGCTTTGTCATCTGGGCCAGGTGAATCAGATAACAAAACAAAAACAGAAGGGCAAGCTCTAAAAAGCATGTGACAGAGACAAACAGGATTATTAAAAACATGTATGGTTGAGACAAGGAGGAGCGTTAGAAAGAAAAAAAAGAAAGAGAACCGAGTAGATGCCAGCTCCCTCTGGTGATTTTTCATTTTCTCCTAACTGGGGCATTGAAAGTAGGATATTGCTGTCCTACAAACCCCTCTCCCTCGCACACCACCCGAGAGACGTGAACCATTTTCAGCCACCTGGTCTCCTTCCTCAGATAGAGGGGACGGGCTCGGTCCAAAAGGAGACCGACACAGACAGGGTTCTCACTTCTCTGAATTCATTTGATGACGTGGACCAAAACGCCGTAAACGGTTTCTTGTTGAAATACCAGACGAGTGGTGGAGAATTTAAAGAGCAGTGATCGATACTGTACAGGCGAGCTGTAATGGAAAGGGATCAAGGTATTAACGCATTGAATCAGAAAGGTTTGTAATTGTCGGCCCGAGGCGAAGTCGCTCCCAGAGGAGTCAGCCACCAGCAAATGTGGAATGCCCTTTGATTGATGAGTGAGAAAGAGAGGGCCGAGGCATCTGCAACCACTGGACCCTGAGAGGTAATTCAAGTGCAGTGGTGGAATGTAGCTAAGTACATTTACTCAAGTACTGTACTTAAGTACAAATATGAAGTACTTGTACCGTTTACATGAGTCTTTTCTTTTCATGCTACTTTTTAATTCTCCTCCGAGAAATATTGTTACTTTTTCCTGCACTACATGAATCTGACAGGCCTACGAGTAGAGCAGATTAAACAGTTAGTTGATCGACAGAACGGTTTTGATCGTTTCCAGATTCTAAAATGTGATGTTTCTGCATTGAGTACTTTTAGTTGTAATACTTTAAGTACATTTACCTGATGATACGTACATACTTTACTTAAACAATCCAATGCAGGATCTTTACTTGTAACAGTACATTAGTACAGTATAGTATAATACTTCTTCCACCACTTTTTAAGGCTAAAGCCCTCCTGAGGCTCGGGGTATTTAGACCAAACTCCCAAGTGGTGAAAATGTGACAATGGCTGTGTTGGTGGTGAACCGGTTCAATTGGCAGGGAAAAAGTTTATTAAAGCTTTTGGGGGAAAAACAGCTGCAGCACAGGTCACGTCAAAGATCACAAAGTGTGTTACTGACTAACTTGTCCTTTTTTAAATTATTTTTTTCTCTGAACAAGTGCTTTCAAACCTGGGGAATGAAGTGACAAGCCAATCAAAACCAGAGTGAGCTCTCTCTGCAGAGAAAGACGTGCGACTCAGCTGTTACTGAGTACAACAGACACCCGGCCGCCTCACCTTGCTCTTGTTCGAGCAAGGTTTTTTACTTCAGCAATAACCAGAGTGTCTGCTGCTGGGGCCGAGCTTCACAGCTCCAGCATTGATATTTAGGTGTGACATGACCATCAGCCTCTGGCCCGCAGGTTACTACAGAACGACTTGGCTGCCACAAGAGAGAACTACTACTTTTCAGTGTATGACTCAATAATGCATGAAGGGTTTTTTGGTTTGTTGTTGGCCTAATTTAATTTATCTTTAAAAAGATTTGTTTCCACACTCACCTCGAGCACCAGGAACACTATAAAGAGGTCTCATGATAACTCCCAATACATTAATATGGAGCTGTAGAGTTAATTCATCCATTCATTCATATAAACCGCTTATCCTGGCCAGAATGCAGTGGCTAGGAGGCAGGGTTTATTATTTATTGTATGTCTTTGGTATCTAGTACTTGGAGGACCCGGTCTACTATTTGTTTAGGGTTGCAGATTTTCACAGCACTATAGTTGTCTCCAAAAATAACATTGTTACGTAATAAGGCACACAGGTCAAACTCATGGCCCATGGGCTAAAGCCCCTCCCAATTTTTTTTTTTTTGTGATCAAATATTTTTATTCAATTAAACGATAAACTGAAACATAAGTACGCATCCCAGGACCAAAAAACACAGAGAAGAAAGACTGGAAGGCTTACGAATAAGACATACAAAAACAGAGATACACAAACACATACAAACAAACAAACAAAATACATTGACAGAGAGACGGACATAAGACATACGGGACTAAACTCATGCACAGATAGAAGTGAGGATGCTGTTAGTCTACAACATGGATTCCAAGGACTCAGCATTGCTGAGTCAAGAGTCCAAAGTCTTATGTGGTGTTCCATTAATGCGAACTGTAGAGAGCTCCATATATATATATATATATATCCATATATCCAAAAAGGAAAGGGTCCACCCATTACCAATTATAATTCACAATCAATTTTGGCCTGCTAAGTTGTGGGCCAGGCCAGAAACTGTTTTACAAACTGTAGTTACTCAAAGCAGAATTTGGCAGATTTGCCAACTTTGAAACTTTGCTCATCTGGCTGTAATACAGGTTGTCAGAGGGCTGTATGGTTGCATACTTTAAAAATGTAATCATTGTTTTACTTGATTTGCTAAGCTCTATGATGGCTTAGGAACGGTGTTGCTGACCTTTTTAGTGATTTAAGTCAACCAAACTGTAAGTGAGAAAGCTATACATATAGACAGGCAATAATACAGTCAAAGATATGTAGATATCTCTATACAATATGTTTCAGTTAAATAAAAGCATTTCAATGAACCATTCATGTCTGGCCCCGGGTGGTGATTCTCACACCCCTGTATTAAGGGATGCATGAGGATGATGTGAAGGCAGTGTCATACTGAATGCAGGAGAGGCTCACCTGCTCTCTGAGTCTGTCCGTCTCCTCCTGATATGCAGTCAGCTGTTTCTTCCACTGCTCCACATTAGCATTAGCCTCATGCAGAGCTGCCACCAGTTTGGTGTTGCTGTCCTGCAGAGAGAAGAACTCAGCTTCCAGGTTCATCTCACAGATAGACCTAAAAAACACAAACCAAAAACTGTAAAAACATATTACGCAGTATATGTAATACTGTCAACATGTACATGTAACCTTGTGAACATTTGGATTATATGGCACATCGTTATTATAAGCAAACCGCTGAAAACAGACTCCTTTCTTTTTTTTAAGATTATTTTTTGGACATTTGAGAGGACAGCTGAAGACATAAAAGAGGAGGGGGGGGGGGGGATGACATGCAGTAAAAGGTCGCAGGTCAGAGTCAAACCCGAACTTGCTGCATTGAGGAGTAAACGTCTATATATGGGCGCTCGCTCTGCCAACTTTGCCATCTGGGCACCCTGAAAACTGAGTCCTGAGTTAAACACTGCAATACTGAGATGAATGTTTCCCGACTACTACAGCTGGCTGTGTACTCACAACATTTTTTACTGCTGCCAGAAGTTTGGAATATGATGAAAAACTGTTGGACTGGTTAACACACGCAGCAAGCCACTATAACAGCATGAGGCTATACCAAGGACTGCAGCCTGCAGCAGCACACCTACTGGCCAGACTGAAGGTCATTTCATAGGTCTTCTAACAAAGCAAAGATAAACTCATTAAAATGTCCAGAGTACACACAACGAGACGAGTGTTCCCACAGTGATCCCCTCACCCTGCAGCGATGACTATCTAAAAGTTCTCTTCATCAAAAGGCTGAATGAGACACTGGAAAAAACTTTAAGGAAATTAGAGTGCTGACATGTCCCTAATAAGTTGGATCATCAAATGTCTTCAAAAAGTAATTTACCAAGATGGATGCCGAGTATATTTGGCATCATGGAGTCTTCTTTTGTGTAGTTTTTGACATTTATTTCCATTACAATGATTGTACTGACCTTGACCTGATTAAAATATTGTGAGCACAAAGCGTCATCATCTCATGTAGCTTAAAGCTGAATCATTTTTGGGACTGCATTTAAAATGTATTTAGTCCCAATGTTTATTGCAAACACTCCACAAATTAGCTATATGATTGTTTAGTTTCCATAAGAGACATTTGACATTAAATGTTATTGTTGTTGATATCAGTCAGATTCTCTCTTCATCCTTGATCCTTCGCCTTTGTTCTGTCCCTCTACATCCAGAAAGCTTGAGGCTGCCCCATGGCAACAGTTTCCCATGGTAACCATTAAGTAGCAGCTTTCTGTCCTAATAATTGAACTGTAGGACATAAAAGCATTGTGGGTGCCTCAAACCGACTAAATGAAGAGATGTTTACAAGCTTGTTTTGATGTATGCATGTATGAGTCAATACCTAAAGAATGGCCTCTTCACTTCCATGAAAGGCTAATAAAGTGAATGACGTCCCTCTGTAATTAAGCCTCGAAACTGAAAACCACGTTAAACACTCTGTGAACTCTGATGGGGAAGTGGATGTAAAATGTAATCGATTCCCTGCTCAAGCGTGATCAATAGTATCGATCAAGTAAAATCTGTAACAACCTCATGACATTTAGCTGAAGTTAGAAATACAAAAACTAAATGCCAGCACCATCACAATGAGGATTAATCTGTTGAGATGACTACTGGTATAATAAATGCTCTAAATGTCTGGAGAAGTCCTAATTATTCTGACTAACTTGATAAGAAATCACATTCTATCTGAACATGGAATAAAATACTTTATTCCCATTACAGTGGAGACGTGGCAGTGTGACCTCTAATGTGAATGTATTGCCTGTCTTTAAAGGCATTGGTTGGTGAATTGGGAAATAGACGTATTTTCTTTCATGCCAAGAACTAGATGAGAAGATCAATACCACTCTCCTTCCTTTTAAAGGCAGGGCTGGTATTGTTAAAAAGCTACCAGGATTGGAAAGTAGCATCTGCTCAGGGCTTCATGTCTCACTCACCGGCAAGTAAACAGCTAATATCACACAGAATACTGTTCTACTAATCTGGCTCATACACGAGAGGGGTTAATGCTGTCCATTGCACACTATATTTGTATATTTGTATTTGTATATAAGTGTATATTGGAAATAGTTACCAACCCTGCCTTTAATATAAAGCTGAAGCCATGAGACATTTAGCTTAGTCGAACATAAACATTAGCATAAACACACAAAAGTTAACAAAATCAGCAGCTCTGTTAAACTACAAATTGTCTTTTTTATATATTGTTTTTTGTATGATTAAACAAACAAGTTTTTCATGTTAATAAGTGAGCTCTAGTGCTGGCAGGTCTTTTTTGTTACCTTTGAACAAAGCTAGCTGTTAGCTTAACAGTTAGCTGCTAACAGTTAGCTGCTAACATTTATTTGACTGTAGATTCCTATTTACCTTAAAAGGCATGAGAGTGATATTGTTCCTCTCATCGTAGTCTCAGCAAGTAAGGGAACATTCGCATTTCCCCAAAATGTCTAACTATTCTTTTAATGATTTAAATTGCGTAGATACGTGAAAGCTGCACGATTGTTTATTTCTGTTGTCTTTTTTTTTTTTTTTGCCGTAACTGTGACACTTAAAGTTATATAGTTAGACACACTCTGGTCTGACCTATCTGGCGTTTTCCGCTGTGCTTATTTTCTGTCCTGTGTTCCTTTGCTAGCGTCTTTGATAAACTAAATCTAATGTTAGGAAGAACAACGTCACTGCCGGTATGACTGAAGTTTGGGCATTATTTTTAGTCTGTGGCCCAACAGATAAATTAGGTCTCCAACCTAATGTTAGTGAAGTGTTGACATGTGAAAGCATCAAACATGCATTTTAGATTAAAGTGACCATTGAAAATGTGCCTGTTTGGAACGGGCAATTGCTTGGCCTGTGGTATTGCTGCTTGTAAAAATCTTCAAAACCAAATTGTAGCTACCCCAAAATTACTTACAAATGGACACCAAACTACCAGAGACAGAGAGAGAGAGAGAGAGAGAGAGAGAGAGAGAGAGAGAGAGAGAGAGAGAGAGAGAGAGAGATTGTCTTGTGTTGCATGATCGTTAACAAATTTAACAAATTTAACACTTCAGCAGAGGTTTTCATTTCCATACAGGTTTAGTAGCCTAACGGTGAAGTATGGATTTGATTCGCCGAGGGTATTTTGGCAACGATAATGTTTGTGTTGTAAGTTAGCAGTAGACTTAAAACTGATGTGTCTGCCCAGTTCAGCTCTGAGATTTTCTCGCATGGCACAACGCTGTGAAGGAATAATCTCAAAGATTACGTTATGATCTGCCACCTCACAGCAATACAGGTAAAGAGTCTGTAAACCCCCCCCCCCCCCCCTCTGTTGTAAAGCGTTCTGCGTGTAGCATCTGCGTGTGACGTGCAGGTGACCTCCCCCCCACAAACACAGACATATACATACATTCTGAAATTGCCATTTGTTTAGTGAAGACAGTCAAAGACAGTCCAAAATAGTGCTACTTAGCACATTTTTGTGCATCTGAGGTGTATTTCACGTTTAAGCTGTCTAAGCTGCGCTGCTTTCTTTGACCCTCTCTGTCTCTGGTCCTATGTTGTGCTCAGTCAGTGTGCCATGGGATTGGCCAGCGGCTAGAGTGGCAAAAGCCAATGTGTGCTTCTTTCACCAATATATATTTAACGATATCTTTTACATTTCTAATCCAAACATCGTCAAACTGCACTGCACTTACTCATGCCCGTAGCAAGACACCTGTCATGTTTGAAATCCATTTGAGTAACGGTTGGACAGATATGGGAACGACACGCAGACAGACAGACAGACAGACAGACAGACACACAGACACACACAGACACACAGACAGACAGACAGACAGACGTTCCTGTAATTCATAGATTAATGAGATGAGAGTATGTCACGTTGTTCCTTGTCCCCGTTTGCTCTGTGACGTTAGATCATTCGCGACGCAAGAGTTTTGTACCCTAGGTCTAGGCCACGTTGGAACTAAACCATCCCCATGACAACTCCATCAACTGAAGGTCATAACATGTGGCGGAAGGCTCCGTTAACATTTTCATGAGCCTTATGCTAACATTTTTTTCTTTTTGTTTGCCAAAATATATTTCCACGGCCACAAGAATCAAAACAAAACCTTAGTTTCATACACGTTTGTGAGCACTGGATAAAGTGAGAGATAACCTTGGAGTTCTCTTTTCATTTTCTTTCAAATCACAAAGCAAGATTTTGAAAGAAGTCATAATCACCAAATTGAAACAGGATTTTTAACACCTACACAAAACATCAGCATTACACAAAGGGTTTCTCTTCTAAGTTGTTTGAACAGATCAGACTCAGGGAAAGGAGAAGGGTGTTTTTGTTCTCTGATGTGTTGTGCGTGCACATAACTCAATTACCCTTCAGAGAGCATCTTTTTAATGCGCTCCTTTTCAGAAGACAACGTGATGTCCGCACTCTGGCTGCGAAACAGCTTGTCCTCGGGTCCATTCACACACATCACCGGTGGAGACTGGAGTTCATCCGAGAGGTCCTGAGAAACACATCAGTAAATGGACTCTACTGATAGAACACACACAGCATTACAACCCCCAACAGATTATACAGAGAGGAGGGGGGTGGCTTCTTTCACCAATACTTCGTTCATGTCTTAAAAATCTCATTACATCAAAGTCCAATAAAGATTGCTCAATGTTTAAATTAAAAACACACATACTTAAAGTAAAGCTATCCAGCAGAACTACTTATTTGTCTCTTGATAGACCTATGCTAATGTGAAATGTATTATTGAGATAGTTAGGGTGTCTGCTTCAGTTTGATAAATAAGAGCTGTCAGCCCATCACAGTAGGTATGAATTCAATTCAAAACTCAGGGACAGACAGATACAAAAAAAAAATGTTGTTGTTTTTTGTCAGTTTCTGCTTTGTGTGGTGTCAACAAATATTTTTTTTTGTCAGAGTAGGAATGATCAAACAACGACAGACTCACCTGTGAGAACTACAGATGGAATCCATCAGGTGGAGGACAAAAAAACAGACAAAGAAAGATGTCATCACAAAACTCACCACAGGCCTACATAATGTCCTTTCCACAAAAATATTACAACCACAAGCAGTAATGATGCTCATTGCTATTTAGCAAGAATCAAGCACCATTAACTGACGCAGCTGGCATTTGTCTGGAGCTTCTCCACTGTGTTCATTCAATCGATAAAGACGTGGAGCGAGAGACATCACTTGGAATCTGTTCAACTGTAAATTACAAAGGAAATGGGCATGTGCCTCATGACCGAGCAGATGTTACTGATGGGTAATTATTCTCTATTGATCAAAAAAGCCCTGAGCCAACTACATTTCCATCATTACAGTGTTTGAGGCTTCTCAGTAGCAGTGGATGTGTTGCACCGCTGAGCGCCACGGGATCACTTTACCGTTGTCCTAGTTTTCCTCCTTTTCTCCTCCCTCCGAGACAAGTGACCCAGCTCATCTTTCTTCTACCTTTCCTTTCTCACTCTCTCCATCCCGCCTTTGAATTAGAAACAGTCTGATTGGCCCTGTCTGTCTAATAGCTGACCTGCTGCAAAGTACCAGAGGTGCATCCATGTAACTCTGACCAGTGCTCAGTGTCTCGCCTCAATCTTAAAAGTGCCATTCAAAAATGCTTCACCGAGGTAGGATCATGACAACGTTCTCACGTCTACACTTTCTGCCTGATCCACCTGCAGAGATTTGCTCTACTGTCATGTTCACGTTGTTTTTCCTCACCTGAGGAGCAGCGATGCTTAGCGCCGTGTTGGCCAGTTCTTTATCCTGTGACTTTTCTCGTGCCAGACGAGCTGCATCTTTCACCTCCTTAAACTTCTCGGAGAACTTTTCAAAAGGGGGACATGTGATAAATGGGTTCAGGTAATGAGACATTAATAATGCAGCACTCATTAGCCTCTGCAAATGTGCAATGATTGAGAAGTTTAGATAAATAAAGAAGATTTCCTCAAGTCTTTATCAGTGACTTTGGGTTAGTCTACCTGGTGCAGCTGTTGCTCGGTAGCAAAACCAAGCCCGTACACAGTGTTGGCCCTGCTGTCCGCCCACTGACCGAACTTCTGGGACGTCTTGGTAAACGTCATGCTGGGTGTTACGGTGCAGTTGATGATTGCCTGCAAATGCAGAGACAACAAAGACAATCGTCCATTGAGGTGCGTCTACAGCAGTGGACAACACAGACAGTTCCGATGCCTGTAGTCCAGCAGCAGATCTGAGAATCCAGACAAACACACAGCACTTGAAATGGCGTTTAAATAACGTTTCAGAACTCTAGGCCTTGAGTATACTTTCCCTTTTGTCATTCCAGACCCTAAAGCACTGTATAGCACTTCCATACAAACTGTTGATTGATATTTCTGACACCTAATGACACCTATCCTTGTGCTGAAAAACAAATAAAAGGTAAAAAAGCAATTATTTCATTCAATTGATAATGCGATGTTACTTTCAGTGGCATTATCTGATCATAAAAGGACCACCCTTGGCCAGTTATATCAACGTGGATGGCGTTAGATGGCGCTTCAATACTGCTTTACTGAAAATTGAATCCTATATCATTCAGTTTATTGCAGAATTCCAGATATTTGCAGACATTAATGAAGAAGACCCCAGGATAATGTGGGAAGCAATAAAAGGTTTTATTTTTTGTTCATACTTGCCTTGTGTCTCCCTGTGTGTCTGCCTGTGTGTCTGCCTGTGTGTCTGCCTGTGTGTCTGGTTCTGTGTGTGTTGTTTTGTCTCCCTCCCCTTTGTCTTTCTTCTCTGGTTTTTTTTTTCCGCCCTGTGACGCGTGCTCCGTCCCAGTGTGTTTTGATTGTAGTTAATAATGTTGCTTTATTGTAAATAAAGCAAACCTTGCCACTTAAACCTTGCCAACACTTCATGTTTGACATCTTTGCTGGAAAAGGGAATAAACATTTTTGAAGCATTTACTTTCCTCTGGGATTCCTGTCAATTAGCCATTTTCAAGTGCTTCCTCCCTCCAGACATGTTTGTTCTTCTGAACATGATCAAAGACTGATGCCATGTCACTCTGCCCCCTCACAAGCTCTTATTGTTCAGTTCATCTGTTAAGTAAATTCTGAGCAGAGGCCAATTTAAAACAATCCCATTCCTGACAAAGAGAAGAACGACAGCAAATACAGACAAACGTAGCACATCCACCAGGTTCATCACCTCAGTCTCGAAGCCACCTCTCTTCCCCTGAGCACATGAGAAAAATGATTAGAGCCGACCTATTTATAAACCCTTTTGCGTCATCTCCAGCCTTATAATACAGGACCTGATTTCAAATCCCAGAATTGCAGGGCAGTGGCAGCTTAGGATGACACTTTTCTGTCTTTCTCTCTCTCCAACAAATGATTACATGAACTCTTCAGTCTCCATTTTTGCGCTGACATGTTTGACACAACATGTTGGAAGGTGGCAACAGCAGTGAAGATTACTGTAGAGCCAGACACCAGTCCTGGCACGATTGGGCTGCTGACCAACCAACTGCCACCCCGCACAGCCTTCTGGGAGGCAGAAATGTGGGTCAGACCAGAGGTGCTAAGAAGAGATCAGACAGACCCCCCCACCCCCACCCCCGGCGACCAATGTGGACTGTGGACTCTTCCTCATGATCTAAATCCACAGGATGCGAGAAAGACACTAAGACACTCTGGTTGCTGATATGTTGACAGTCACTATGTTTTTTTATCCAAGTGAGGAAAATAAGTATTTGAACACCCTGCTATTTTGCAAGTTCTCCCACTTAGAAATCATCATCAATCTTAGCTGTAGCATACAAATAAATAGTGGATTTGGATCTTTTTTTTTTTAGATTATTTCTTTCACAGTGGACATGTAAATGTAAATGTAAATGTGCTGTATTTATATAGCGCTTTTCCAGTCTTAACAACTGCTCAAAGCGCTTTTACATCTACAGGAAACATTCACCATTCACACACATTCATACACTGTGGCCGGGGCTGCCATACAAGGTGCCACCTGCTCATCAGATAAACATTCACACACATTCACACTCCGATGCGCAGCACCGGGGGCAACTCGGGGATCAGTGTCTTGCCCAAGGACACTTCGGCAATGACTGCAGGGGTGGGGATCGAACCACCAACCTTACGATTGGCAGGCAACCGCTCTACCACTGAACCACAGCCGCCCCTCTCACAGACATGCACCTACGATGACAATTTCAGACCCCTCCATGATTTCTAAGTGGGAGAACTTGCAAAATAGCAGGGTGTTCAAATACTCCTTATTTTTTTTTTAACCTCACTGATCTTCTGGTAGGATGATGGCGGGTGAAAAGAAAAATTATTGTGACGGTGTTTATTTGGTCTTTGTTACCAATACTGAATTGCCTCTTTTGTTGCCAAGGCCACCGTCTTCACTGCAATCAAACAGAATAACATAACTTTGAGAAAATCCCTCAGAAATTGTGTGTTTGAATCATAAATGATACACGGTTCACATTTTAGAGCTCTAGATATCAAATCTGCTGCAACTATATGTTTTATATACATTCTATCTTTTTCCTATGTTTCCAGGTTTCTATGTTGCATTTACAAGGCTCTCTACCATCCCATTTATCACCATTTTTCTCCCCCTTACCTTGGTCCCACCCACGCTGATGATGCGGTAGACGTTACGGTTGGCATCGTAGAAGAAAGACACGGTGACGGCATGTTTGCTGGCGGGGATCCAGTTCCTCTTGGTGGTGGGGTCGATCTGGAAAACATGGGCCCGGGCGCAGAAGATCGGCTGCTCCCTGAAGGAAAACCCATTGTCGTGCAATTGTGTTCAAATTGTGTCTCTTTTTCTTACTTTTTTTTTTTTTTTTTAGAAAGAGAAGCTTCATAGTTTTAAAAATGGTGGATTTCCATCTATTTCTCTGCCATGCAGGGGCAAAAGCTAGAAACCATCCTTTGGCTTTCTCCAACACTTTTCCCTGCGTCATTCGCCATACAGGGTTGACACTTAGCTGGCAAATGATGTTGACTAAAACGCTCTGAACCCTCTCCCGAGTCAGTCACCCTCCACCCTCTGCTCTGCTCCTGCCAGTATTTGCAAAGATGTATCCTGAATACAAGGTAAATATATCAAAGCAACAAAGTCCCTAGTGTTGGGAGGAAGTCTAGCCACAATCATGTGGTATGTAATGGCAAGACTGCTAAAAGGTCTTTCTCTCTTTTTAACTCCCTTGCTCCTATTCAGCTGGTGTCCAGACAGGACATATACAGCACTGTGTTTAACCACACTTTGATATAAATTAAAGCCGCATACATTAAACATTTGCTCATTAGAACTTAGAACACGTTATAGCTGAGGTTGATAGAATTAGTTTTGAAGGTATAAGGTCATAACTCTGGCCTCTGACCTGGTACCGTACATGCCGGTACGTACTTTGAGATCCTCGGGCAGAGGTCTTTTGTAAAGGCCAGCGGAAAACTGGAAGGACCGAGCGTTTTCAGTCAGGGCCCCAAGGCTCTGGAACGATCTGCCCGAGGAGATCAGCTCAGCTGAGTCAAGTGTCTCCTTAACGCCTCTTCTTAAAACATACTTTTATCGGAGAGCCTTTCCTGTTTTTTTTTTTGCTTAAACCTTAGTTTGTCTTATTTCTTTAAACAAAATGTTTTTCCTATTTGTACCTACTCTATATTGTCCCGTTTTTTTTGTTTTGTTTTTATCTTTTTTGTTTAAAAGTCCCATGACATGGTGCTTTTTGGATGCTTTCATCTAGACATTAGTGGTCCCCTAATACCATATCTGAAGTCTCTTTCCCAAAATTCAGCCTTTTGCAGAATCACAGCCACTAGACTAGTCATCTAGGACGCGCCATTTCTGAGTCTAGGCAAGGTGGAGGTTGGGGGTGTGGCCTTGACCAACTGCCACTTTGCTCGTTTGAAAGCCATGATGTGACCATGGGTGGGCCAAAATTCTCTAGGAGGGCAAAGCAGAGAAAGGGGAGGTAACCTTGCCACTTATGACCTCATAAGGACCAAGATTCTAGACCACCTAGAATGGTGATTCTAGATTCAGCCCATCTGAGCTTTTCTCAAAGACAGAGCAGGATAACCAGGGTTTGGTTTACACCTATCACCATTTCTAGCCACAGGGTGACCATAGGCAGGCTGGGGAACTCATAATAATGTTTAAAAACCTCAAAAAGTGAGATTTTCAAGGCATGGGACCTTTAAAGAACCTGATGTTTTAATGGCTAGTCTGTTTTATTGTTAGCACTTAAAAGGTCCACTATAAATAAGGATTATTATTATTTATTATAAGACAAAGTATTCAACACATTTTGGCCTGCTGATTGGCACTAGAGCCAAAGCCAGTAGGTTGAATCCTATGAGGACCATGAACGCCCATGCTAAACATCATGCCACTACACATCTAATAGTTGTTGAGATATTTCAGTACTGAGGTGTTCAGGTACTGTCTTTTCTCTGAAATGTATTTAAACATTGGCCCTAACCCATTACTGATGTGCTTTTGCTACAGACAATACTGAATAGAGGTAACAAGTTATCAAGACGCTGCCATTCATCACGCATTCATTTTTGCATCTCAACGGTTCCCTAAAAGAGGTGCCAGGTTAAAATATGAAATTTTTTAAAATCAGGACACCTTTTCTTCGATGCAGCGGCTGTTCCCAATAGAACTGTATTATTTCGGCCAGTCATTGTACATTTTTATCTGACCCCATTAGTGACACACAAATCCAATAATGGTCTGTGTGCATTTCTCAGCGAAGTAGCAGACCATGATAAAAAGAAACATGGGATAGAATTGTACATACACACACTGAAAAGGTGTTGCTATGAACAAGGGCATTTCAACAGCTGACCTCCGTCGGACTGATATTAACCTGCTCTATTACTCTCCTTCTCATCTCACAGTAATCCTCCATGTTGTGGGAGGATGTCCTGCTGCAACCACCGATACTCTGATCCGAGGTCTGACTGGGGCAGGGCTCTGGGCTAAGTACCATTTGAAATCTGGGATTGAGATTATTTGTGCTCTAGCTTTCTACTGATATACTAAATTAAGTTGTCAAATTTAAAAGAAAAAGAAAGAAAGCAATCCAGCCACCTAAACTATTTTAAAGCAATGCTCGTTTGCAGACATATAAAAGTTGAGGTTTGGTTTAAAACAAGAAAGATCAGATCTGAAGCAACATAGGTTGACATTGAATCTCTGTACATGAACCTACATTTCCCATAATTCAATTCAACATCATCATTTATTTGACTAAGGCTTCTTGTGTAATGCCCTCATCTTTAAAATCATGACCCTAGTTTATAAAGTAGGGTAACTGTCAAATATTTGAAGCCTGACACCTAATAACCCGATGAAGTCATCAGGGACATTATATGTAAGCTGTTCATTTAGTGTTCATTTTATAATTAATATGATATATTTAGGGCTAGACCTAACACTTAGTTTCATAATCAATTATTCTGCTGACTGTTTCCTCCATTTAATGTTTGGTCCATAAAATGTCAGAAGATAGTGAGTCAATGCTGATCAAATGTTTCCTAAAACAGGAAAGGTGACGTCTGCAAACTGCTTCTTGTCCGAGCAACCATCCAAACCCTAAAGATAGTTTATAATCATACCAAGACCAAGAAAAACAATAAATCCTGGGCACCCAGATAGCTCAGTGGTTAGAGCGGGTGCCCATGTATAGAGGTTTACTCCTCGACGCAGCCGGCCCAGGTTCGAATCCAGCCAGCGGCCCTTTGCTGCATGTCACTACCCCTCTCTCCCCTTTCATATCTTCAGCTGTCCTGTCATTAAAGGCCTAAAAAATGCCCAAAAAATAATCTTTAAAAAAAAAAACAGTAAATCCTCACAGTCAAGTCGTAGCTATATACAGCATCCATAGCTATATTTATCACCACGTTGCTTAACCATCCCTCACATGTTTATGGAAGCCCATATTTCCTCCAATGACACTTGGAACAACAAACAATACGCACAATAAGACGTCATCCACTGCCTCCAGTGGTCCGTAAGAGCAGTGGGAAGAGGCTCCACACTCCACAGCAAAGTCCGTAGGGACTTTGAAAACAAGAGGGTCCAAGTAGGGAGTTTGGACTGACTACTGGATAGGTGCCAGTTCACCTCCTGACAGCGCCTTTGTGCAAGGCAATGAACCCCCAACTGATTGGGGAGTCTGTCCATGGACAGCCCCCCCCCCCCCCCCACTCTGACATCTCTCCATTAGTGCATGTGTATATGACTTGGGCATGTGTGTGTATTTCAGGCCTGTGTGTAACAACAAAGTGTAAAATGTAATTTTCGCTGAGGGGGATTAATAAAGAATGCCTTCTTCCTCTTCTTCTTCTCCGCTGGCATCTAATGGGATGCACCAGAGCTACAATTTGAGCTTCACTGCTAATCCTAACCGACCAGATATAAAACCTGCAACCTCCTATGGTGGAGTTAATCATTTTAGAACATTTAGCTGCAAGTGTGTGTATGTGTCTGTCAAGACTTGCTCCTTCCTGTGTGTGAAAATCGTTGTTGCAACTCTCTGGTTGTGTTAAAAACGAAGAAGAAAAAAACTGTGTGAGTGTATTCTGTTGACTGTTCAGCCCTCGCACTTCTCAAGGATGTTCAGTCACTCGACCTTCATCCTGGGCAGATGGATGTGGCCTACAGGGCTTAATGGGGGTCTCTAAGCACAGCAAAGCCTGATAGTGATTGGATGGGGGTCGGGCCTGCACCTCATGATAAATAACCCCACTAATTCCTGCCACAATCCACAGTCTCCACAATCTGCTTTGGGTTTCTTTTGTCACCCACTTATCTGATCTAAATCTTTTATACACAGATGTTAAACATTAGGAAGACAGATTTCTAAATGAATGCAAGGCTGCTACTTTACTTTGGCACCAATCCTCCGGGAATGAAGGAAGGGAACCTATATGTTTTTTGAATAATCCATTCTAAAAAGACAGCAGGGCAAAAACATCTGACAACACAACCGTCTGTGGCAGTCCACAGCTGTCCTAGAGCAGATTACTCACATCAGACAGATGTTTTTAAATTAATTGTAAAGAAATACCCAGTTTCATACACGAATGCCCACTATGTCTGAATAATAGATCAAATAATATGAAGACTTGGGGGAGCACATGGAGGAGGAACATTACAGAAGATCGCCTTAATTTAACAGATTCATCAAGTCTGAAATGTCCCTGCTAAATCTGTGTTAGTGCAAGGGTTGAAAAGAAACCACAACATTGCTCCACATGCACTGCACAGAAAAATCCTTTCATGCAATTTTCCTAGAACAGTGTTACAGTAGGACAATCATTTGAAATTGTTACTATTTATGTGTCTTCAAGTAAAGGCAATTTCCCCCTAGTTGTTACATCAGTAACACTTTCTTATTTAAGGGTTATGTGGAGTAGTTGGCATGTACAATAAATCAAATGTCATTTTGGTAAATGTCATATAACTTGTTGGTAAATGTTCCCACATTCAGGCTCAGAAATGTCCTTACCTTTCTCTGTGGTGAGGAAACATCTTAAAAGGTGACTGAGACTTCTTTTCTATAAAAACAAGAGAGTTGAAGCAGTGCATCCATTAAACCAACAACTTGTTCACGGTCCAAATTTGAACAGGAAAAAAAAATTAAACAGGAGATTGTTCCGCAGATTCAATAACAAACTCTTTACTCTCAATTTTCATTTGGAGCCTAATTAAAGCTCGGCAACCCAGCCACACTTACCCCATGTTGGTGTCCAGTTAAACCCTTGGCGGGAGCTTGTGTTGTAGCCTATCTATCAATAATTCCGCGATGCTGTACGTCCCAGTGTGCTCTTTCTTCCAGTCTGAGCTACCAGATGCTTTATTCTCCAGGGGGGGGATGTTTCACTGCAAGGTGGTGCACACAGTTTGCTGCAGCCCGCTAAGTGTCCGTACCGTCCTGTGCCGTTTGGCCAGCGACGTCCACCGAACACCTCCGCGGAGCCCGGAGAGTCACAACCCGGCGGAGGCAGCGCTGCTGACCTCGGGGACTGAAGTGACCGCGGTCCGGCGTGTGTCCATCCTCCACCTTTTTTCTTTCTGGTCTCGTCCCGGTGGTCAGATTTCTCCGCTCTCCTGTCTCTAGTTCCCAGCTCTTCGTTCAGCCGACAGCACGCATTCAACAGTAGGACAGAGTAGCACCTTCCGGCTCTACATGCTCCGAGCCCCCGCTACAGCTGCATGAGGCAGCGAATTGTTTCAACCCGCCTGCAGCCAGTGGGCCTGTATTTGTGCATACTGCAAACTGGATCTTATAGGTCTGCTTGCCGCAGTTCTAAGGCGTCCCGAAGGAAAAGTCTTGACCTAAAAAGACTCGTTAAGAATCCTAATACAGCCCCTATAGGACTACAGCTGTAATAAAATGTTTTTATAACTGAGATTAGCTCTGATCTAAGAGAGCCTAACATGCTTACAAATGTGGCATACTGCCAATCCATCTGCAACATAAGTGAAAAAAATAGAAAAACAACTGCGAAGTCAAGTTGAAATAGCCAAAAAGAAGAAAACTTTAATTTCCGAGATCATCAACAGGAGAATCTTTGTGAACATATTTTATCACTACTAACATCAATCATTTAAATAGCAATAAGCCAAACTAATATTTTCATAGCAAAATAGAGAAGAGGAAAACATCCAACTCAATAGTTCCCCTCTAGGGACATGCACAGAGTAGCCTACTACAGGGGATGGGTTGGTCATTTGGTATGATTCATTTTATATATATTTGTTTTTAAAGAAAAGTATAAGAATGTATAAAGTTCAACTTAAAATATGTCAACAAACAGGTGCATCTAGTTAGTAATTGGGATCTTATCCAGAAAAATTGGCTTGAAGGCTGAGCGGCGGTACCGCACCCAGTTCTTATTATACATCCTGCTATAGAGAGATAAAGTCCATTCCCTTCTGGTGGACCACCCTGGACCTTATTTTAATAAAGTTTGTCTCCCTTTAGGAGCAGGCCTGGAGTGGCCAGTGGATGCGCATTGGCTTCCTCTTTCAGTAACGCAGGTTGCCGCTTGCTTGGAAGTGTGGCTGCTGTTGAATGATAGCAAGCCTTCAACCAGCTCTGCTAGCTTACAGAGCTAGACAAACTAACTTACTGCTTACTCCTGACCAGTACAACATGTATCAGATTTGTTTGTTTTGAGACGGTAGGCGAGTGTAACTGAGAAGCCTTTTAAGGCCCTGACACACCAACCCCACGGCTGACTGTTGGCAGAAAATGGCCTTGGACACACTGAAGCGATGCCGACAGCAGCTGATTGGGTCACGTGGGCCTGGTTTCTCTGGAATTTCAAAGCCAGACTGTCGCGGAAGCTTGTTCAGAGTACGATCTCGTATTTTACTAAAATATTTCACCGAAACGTGTTTCTCAAAACATTTAAAGCAAGAAACAGGTCATGCAGTTGCTGAATCCGTCTTCATTTCAGTTCAACAAAGGTCAGTAAAAAAAGAATTTGTCAGATTTTGAGAGACTCTAGTCACGCTCATCCCGCTCGTCATTTCCGGGTTAGTACTCCACCAATCAGATTGGTCCCTTGAGTCCAACTGCCGGCAGACCCCGCCTTCCGACCGAGCATGTCAGGTCGGCCAAAACAAAGGCCGCCTGCCCCTCCGACGGTTGACGGCACGGAGTACACCGAACAGACCTGAGTCGCTGACCACGCCAGACTATCCAACGGCCAATTATCGGGTCAGTGGGTCAGCACCTTTAGGGGCCGTCTACACAACAGAATGTTTGGAAAATGACATTTGCCACGTTTTCAAAACTACGCTGCAAGTTATAAATAAACACCGACTAAACAGATAATACAGACCACAACAGTGTAAAATAAATGTTAATTTAAGTTAAGCAATTTTGTGTCTCATATTAAATTGTAAATCTCATTTTATAAAAAACCATT
Source organism: Etheostoma cragini (assembly GCF_013103735.1). Classification (NCBI taxonomy): domain Eukaryota; kingdom Metazoa; phylum Chordata; class Actinopteri; order Perciformes; family Percidae; genus Etheostoma; species Etheostoma cragini. The sequence continues at coordinate 18,786,103 of NC_048418.1, forward strand.
TTGGTCAACCACTAAATCTAGCCGTTTGCCCTTTACGTTACACAACATTTTACTTTTCTACAAGTAAAAGACTTTAGGACAACAAATGAAAAAAACAACAAGGGGAAGACAGCAACACTACACTTGGGTCTTCTTCTCTTTATAATTTATAGAGGTTTTTATGCCAAATTTCACAGTGCACCAACAACACGTAACCTTTCTATTTGTTATCAATAGGCTTTCCAAAATGCTAAAATATCTTGCACCACAGTCAACATGGTGAAATCTATGATCTCTTCAGGACATTTGCTCTGAGATGGGACCTCAGACGCTTTCACCAGCCTTTGTATGGAGCGGTCGTGTTTGACACTCCATAGGCATGAAAACTCAAGCTCATGATTTCGTTTTACAGAAGTGATTTCTTACATCACTACTGTGAACATCAGGTGCTTTAATTGTACATAATCTCAGTGTTTTTTTTGTTTTTTTACTTTTGGAGAAGAGTCTTTGGAAATAACTGCCCTCTTGATTTGGCTTATTTGATGCATGTACCTATATATACGCTCAAGACGATTCCCGTCTGCTCGCTCTAGTGGCATCAGGGTCAGCAGAAAAGAAAGCTGCTTCATTCAGTTAGAAGCTGGTCACGGTTTTCACTTTCACTCTTTTGCACTACTAAAGTTACATTTTCACAAACAAAAACAAAATTGTCAGATCTCTGGAGCCCACCTCCTCACATCTGCAGACAAAGATGTTTTTCTTTTATGTTTATATTTTTAACAGCTATTTCCACCACTTGTTCTCTGCAGACCACCTTGAGAAAGACCTGCCTTGAAAGACGGGCCAACTACACTAGCCTACATCACTGAACAGCTCAATGAAAACAGCATGTATTTAGAAAACCTTCCAACTCAAAGCTGAGAAAGAAAAGCAAGTGATCTGTGGCAAAGTAATCCACCCATTTCATTTAAACTCCTTGAGGCACAATACCACAAGCACTGTTGAGTTCACTTGGTTAGCCAAACTGTGATTTCAAACTCTTCTCTCCTGGATGCTTAGATGTGATCAAATGCAAAGCCTCAGTTCAAGCTTTGAGTGTAAAAAAGTTGCCATATCAACTGCTTTAAGAGTTGTGTCCCCCTTTTTTTTCTCTCTCTGTTTCTCCAAGTCACAGAATATGTCCTGTTGAGATAGCCTTGGAGGGCGTTGTGTGAGACACCTTTTCTCCATCTTTCTCAGCTTTTGGAGCAAGATTCCCAACCATTCTGCCTGGAGATCCCTAAGGGTTCAGGGGCACGCAAAGGACAAGATGACACAGTTGCCCCCCCCCTCCCCCCTCCAGAATCGTTTGGACCTTCCATCCTCTTTGATCCGTCGAAGGTCTCGCCTCCCCGACTGTGCCCGCCTCGACAACGACCGATTTCTCCCTCGCCATGTCGTCGCGTGTGAGCAGCAGTCCCTTCTCTCCTCTACCAGGCTCGTCCCTTGCTCTCTTCCTGTCCAGCTCCACACCCATTGTTGCTCTCACTCTTGTGATTGGTTGTTTCTCACGGTCTCTCTCTCCTGTTACTTTCACACAGTGGTGCTTCAGTTGTAGCAGTGGAAAACGGGTATCCATGTTTGTTCTTTTTTGTTATTACCCAGATTAAAATACCATTGAACTTCGCTTCACACAGGCCTTGCTCCTTTCCAGCAACCTGTCAGACAAATAGAAAATATATGTATACACATTAATACTTGTTTGGGGAAAGGGGCATAAGTCTTTTCGTCATATGAAAATATTTAAAAGGTTGGAACAATTCCATGTTTTTAGAAGATGACTTACTGTCTTTCTGACAGAGAGTTAGACAGGAAGATCAATACCACTCTCATGTCCATATAGTAAATATTAGAAGTGGGAAACAAATAATTGATTCTTAGATTCTCTCTAGAACGATTAGATGCGGGATTCTGTTAACTTAATAATGTAATTTTTTTTTTTTTTTTAATTTGTTGATTTTTATTAAAAAGTTACTTTCTCCAGACATGTACAAATCAGAAAACGGAGTGACTGATAGAGGATAGGATAATGGAAACTACTTAGAGTTTAGGCGGAGTGCAGGGAAAAAAAGGAAAAAAGACAAAAAAAGTTTTGTATATATACACACATGATCTAATAAGACATGCATTACATAATTAGGCAAAACAGATCAAGGCTGTTCATTGAATTTATCAGATTACATCTGACCACCTCATGTTTCATGTTCTAAGAAGCCAATTCTCCACCGTGACTGAGATCACAATGACAGGAGCTGACTTTCATAAGCATGTTTAATGCTTAAGTATGGAATGACTACACAATAAAAACCTCAGTAGAGACAAAAACATTAAAACTTGTGTGTGACAAATACACAGTATGTCAAAATCTAACAAACTCTGATTTATATGTATATTTTATATCGCTGGCCTCTGAATCGGAATTGAAAGGTGCCCAGAAACTCCCACCCCAGGTAAATATTAGGCTAGAGCCAATTAGTTTAGTTCATCACACAAGTGAAATCTGGATGTTGTCACCTTTGGAGAGAGTGAGGCTAGCCTCTGTTCCCAGTCTTTGTGCGAAGCTACACAGACAGATAGAGTACATTTATTTATCACAAAGAGAAATTGCCAAATCACATAGCGGTATGAATGTTCCCACCCAGTTCACTTTTGGCAAGGAGGTGAATAATTTCCCAAAATGTCAAACTATTCCTTTAATGTCAATGAGTCATCTTAGGTTTTAGTCCACAGCGGAATTACTCACAGTCTAGTACTGGGACAGTCCAGTCACGCTGTGTTGGTAGGCCCGTTCCCCCTGGTAGGTGGAGTCCTGGGACAAAGCCACATCAATCTGGGACTTGAACTCATCTCCTAGGTAACTGTCCTGTAATGGGTCAAACAAAAAGTGAAAGAGGCCAGTCAACAATTACTCTTTCATTTCTTTTCAGGCCGAAAAAGAAAATAGGTGGTTTTGGACAAGACGAAGTCTTTACTTGAAGCGGAAACCCGGAAACATTTGGAATATACTTTATGTGCCAACAACTCTGGCACTGGGCACTAATTGCAAGGAAACAAACCAACTTTATAATTAGGATTTATTCACAATGGATGACAGTTGAGTGAACAAACCTGGGAGAGTTCAGGCTGGGAGAGCCCTGGCTGGCTCATTTGAGACGGCTGGCTCATGTTCATGTAGCTCTGCGTCAAAGGCCCCTGGGAGAAGGGCTGGGAGCCCAGGTCCTGGCTGGCCTGGCTGCCACTCATGTGGCCTCCATGTCGGTCTGCTCCTCCATGTCCGCCGCTGTGGTTCCCCATGTTGCCGCGGTTTCTTTGACGCCCTCCTCGCATCCCGCTGCCTCCTCCACTGCCTGCCTTGCTTTTTATACCCCCACCACGGCCTGGAGGAGAAATGTGTGTGTTATAGCAGTTTCAACTGAACAACATGTGGGCCTTTAGAAACTCTGGAGCTTACTCACCTGCTGAGGGTCCATTGACCTGCCCCATGTACCCAGGTGGAGGGATGGGGGGTATCACAAGGTTGAAGGGGATGGGGATGTTCAGGGAAGTCATCGGGCTGGAGCCTGTTCCAATCATACCGATCTGGTCATGGGTCTGGAAATACATATTGGACGAACGTCCTGTAAAGGAAAGAAGTAAAGGTTAATTTTACATTATTTGGTGTTGTGCAGAACTAGTCTTGTCACAGACATCCGTACAGAGGGCATTTGTTTTTGTGTTTGAGATGCTTTAGTAAGCAAATTCAACCTGTTTGACATGAACTACCAAAAAAGATACGGTAGAGAGCGGGTTTTAGTAAGAAATTGTGTAAGATTTGAAATATCAGTGTGTTGTTGAAAATGTCTCACCGTTGCTGCTGCGGTCATAAACAGATCCAGGAATGAGGGCCTCCCTGGCATCATACATGGCTGTGCTCATGAATCGACCACCCTGCAAAATAACAACAACAAGCAACATTATTTTCAGTGTTTTGAAGGCATGCCGTATCTTTTTGTTTTTGATGTACAGTGATTTTTTACCCTGTATTCTTTAAACTACTTGCTAAGTGCATGAGTAAATTTTGAATTGCAAAATATTCATAGCCCGTTAAACACGCAGAAACACACACACACACAACCACAACTCACAGGGTTGATGGTGTTGACAAGCTTGCGGGGCTTGCTGAATTGCATGAGGCTCTCCCTCAGGTTGTTAAGAGGGCCTTCAACCAGAACCTTTTGCTCCTTGTAGTAATTCAACAGGTGGTTCCACAGAGGCTGCTTGGACAGGGCCTTGGGGTTTCCCACAATAATCACACCATACCTACATGACATCAGCAGAAGATAACTTAAAAGGAGAATTTTCAACACGTAGCTCTGTTGTTTGGAAATTTGGAGTGCTGTCAGTAGAGAGAAAAATGAAACCAATGGGATGCTGCCTACACCGAGTTATCCTCCTGTTAGAGTTAGCACCCAACAGGCCTAAACAGGGCAAGTTTCAAATGTGTTTTTATCCTCTTAAAATGTTAAAAATGTCATTAAACGTGCCTACCCATGTGAAGTGATTCCTTCCAAGTGAACACAATAAATCTGACTGCAGTAGATGTGAAAGAAATGCGTGAAAGTTGTGCTAATTCAGCGGCGTTTAGTTCTGGTGTTGAGAGGCAGTTAGGAACCGTCTACAAACAACTAAAGAGATAAAAGGAAAATATGTAGGCTATCAATATAATTATTAAAAAAGGTAGTGTCTCCAAACTTACCTCAATCATAACTTGTCTCCTGCTACAGCCCTTACTGTTTAAAAAATAAGCAAATGCTTATTTTTGAAAGTATGTTTGTGTCTCTTTTGAGTGATGTAGTTTGTAGACGGTTCCAAAGCACTCCTTGCAGTATCAACACAGGAACTAAATGGAGCTGAATTAGAACAACTTTCATGCATTTCTTTCACATCTACAGCAGTCAAGTTCACTACGTTCACTCGGAAGGAATCCCTGCACATGGGTAGGCACTGTTAATGACATTTTGAACATGTTAAGAGGTTAAACATTTTTTTTTTTAAACTTGCCCAGTTTGAGCCTGTTGGGTGCTAACTCCAGCAGGAGGATAACTCGGTGTAGGCAGCACAGACTGTTTTTGTTTTTCTCTCTACTGACAACGCTTCAAATTTACAAACAGAGCTACATGTTGGAGTCGACCGGGCTTTACCTTTAAGGATTAAAAGTTATAGTTAAGGAATGCGTAGTAATAACAGAGGACATCAACGTATCAAAATACTTAGGAAAACCTGAAATCAAGACTAAACTACAACATTCAATATGCAAACAATGCAAAGAGTATAAACACATTTAGGAAATTATACAGAGGGGCCCTCTGGGGCTTCTGCAAACGGATGTTGTTTTACTTTGTTTATTTTTACCTGGCCCTAGTGAGTGCCACATTGAGACGTCTGGGATCATTGAGGAAGCCGATGCCCTGGTGCTCATTGGCCCTCACACAGGACAGGATGATGAAGTCCTTCTCTCTGCCTTGAAAGGCATCCACACTGGCTATTTCCACCTCCTGCAGAAAGAAAAAAGAAAAATTAGTGGGGGGAAAAACAGAATGATTTTTAGGATAATATATTTACTTAAACTAATGCTTTCCTTGCAAACGTGATATTGTTAAATGCAAATGGCTACAAACCATGTTTTGGAGCCTTTTTTTTTTTTTAAGATTATTTTTTCAGGGTCTTTTCCCTTTATTAGATAGAGACAGTGGACAGTTATGTGAAAGGGAGAGAGAGAGAGATGGGGGGATGACGCACAGCAAAGGGCCGCAGGCTGAATTCAAACCTGGGCCGCTGCAGGACTCAGCCAACATAGGGCGAGCGCACTTACTCGGTGAGCTATAGGCCGCCCCTGTTTTGGAGCCATTTTAACCTAATCTTAGTTTAAACTTAACATTAGCTGAGTTTGTTTGGGCCAGATTCCAATTTGAGTCCTTTGACATTCTATATCTATTGATAATAAGTTGGATACATCTAATACCAGATACATCCATTTACACAGCAGCAGAATATATGCAATGCTGATTAAATATTTATCTGGCACACTGAAATAATGCTACACACTTTTTTTCCACCAGCAACCTGATCTACATACTAAAGGTCCTCCTTTAAAACTATTCAGTTAATAAAATAAACTATTGATATGATAGGAATGAAGGTTTAACTGGGAGAAAGCGACTCTAGAAATTGGTGTGATGCTATAGTCTTGAGAGAAGATGTAACCCTTTGTTGGAGCTGTTGGAGCTACAGAAACACTCCAGTTTCAGTCGTTTTGCAGAGTGAATGCTGTTCTTCTACAATCACCGTCTTGTAGAGAGCACACAAACCCAACAAACAACTTTAATACTGGCCTGTCATGTGGTTACTTACAGAATTAACGTAAATTAGCAAACACTGATGACCAGCATCTGGCGGCTTTCCATTTGAACCACTGAAAGTGACGGTCAGCACTGGCTAAGAATGAGAAACTGAAATTGTATTAAAATTTCTTATTGACAATATAAAAAATATATATTTTAGGCCTTTGTTTTCACAGAACACGTGAAAACATGAAAGGGGAGAGAGACAGGGGGAACGACATGCAGCAAAGGGCTGCAGGTCGGAGTTGAACTCGCAGCCGCTGCGTCAAGGAATACACATGTGCGCCCGCTCTTCCAACTGTTCCAACCTGGCACAATACAACATTTAAAGTGCAAATATATATTTATAACCATACCTGGTAGAGTTTGGTATGAAGGGAGCCACTGAACTGCATGTACTGGACCAGGTAGGACCTCTGTCCCTCGTAGGGCGTAATGATTCCAATCTGATCGGGTTTTGCTCCAGCCTTTAGCAATCTTGTGGTTATTTTCTCTACATTGGCTGCCTCAGTCCTGCATAGACAGGAAGGGAAATCAATAAATAAATGACAAGAACATTTTATATAAACTGACATGGCACAGAAACTAACTATGGACACATGCATGAGCCAAAGGTTGACGTAGGGCTGCACGATTATGGCCAAAATGATAATCACGATTATTTTGATCAATATTGAGATCACAATTAATAATCACAATTATTTTTTGATTTTAACCAAAACAAATTTTACTGTAACATACGCTGTTTATAAGTGCTGTAACATCCATATTATGCAACATTCCTCCAAATTTGATCGTGGGAAGCCAAAATCGTGATCATGATTAAAATTCAATTAATTGTGCAGCCCTAGGTTGACATAACTCAGGAATAGATGCTGAGTTAGAAGAGAACTGCAAAATGTTAAGAAAACATTTGCTCTTTTCACATACAGTATAGTAATTAAGATAACAATGACTGACCGATAAATGAAAATCAGTTCAACATAATGATTAAGAAAGTTGAAACCTGTTGAGATAGGAAGTTCCAGAGCTGGCAATTTCCTCTTGGCCTTGGGTGACATAAAAGAACATGGGCTTGTCGGGCTGTGGCCACTGGAAGTCAAAGCCTTTCTTCACACGGTCCGCTTTGGATGACAAACAAATAAGAGTCAGGACAAGTGTGGCTGACTGAAGTACACAAGGACTAAATTGGAATAATGTAAGAAAGCAGCGTCATGTTATTGATGAGCATTTAGGGAGGATATTTAGAAGGCAGCTTAAGTGGGTATAAAGGGAAAGTAAATTAAATAAGCAGCTGAAAGTTTCTTTGCATCTTACCGGCAGTGACTCCATTCTGCAGAGAGCCCTCATAGAAGATGTTGGAGGGGAAGGCGCTGAGGGCCGGGTGCATGCGATACTGAACTTGAAGGCGAATTGGCCGGATCCCCAAAACGACAAGACGCTCAAACAGAGACTGTGACAAACCTGCTTTAGCTGCCTTCTTACACATCACCACAGGGCCTAGCTGGCAGTGGTCACCCACCAGAATCAACTATGGAACATGACATCAAGACAAAATAAATGACTGTGGACATCGTAGACCCCAATACTGGGGAACAAGAACAGTTTAAGCAGATTGATGATGCCAAACCCTATCCAGACACACTTTCACTCATGAAGCTCCTACCTGTTTTGCCCCCAGGACGACAGGCACCATGCACTCTGGTTCGGTGGCCTGGGTGCTCTCATCAATCAGGATTGAGCGGAACTGCATCTTGGCCAGGCGAGGATCCCCCGCCCCAACGCAAGTAGAGCAGATTACATCGGCATTCTGAGAAACAAACAAAAAGAATGAAGCAGACAAGTTTATGAACAGTGAAACATGACTTGTTGCAAAACGTTGCTACCGCTTTTACTTTTGAATTCATTTTTACAAACCCCAGAAACACATAAAAACCAGTAGGCACTTGAAAAATAACTGTTAAAAAACAAATATGTAGCAGCACTTTGAGTTCAGTAAGACCAGTGTTTATACCATAAGCAGCTCCCTCTCAGCGGTACGTCTCAGAGCTCTGTAGCGCTTCTCGTCTGAGGAGGACAGCTCTCCAGTCTCGTCCTTCAGCTGTTGGAGCTTCTGAAGTTCTGGCATACTGCAGGTATCAACCATTTCCATACAGTGAGAGATCAATGGTGGACTTTTGAGCAGAGACTCACAGTACATCTGTAACAGGCTGTATTACTGAGGGGTCTGGAATTATTTCTGGCCAATACTAATCATATTTGCACATCCTGGACTTCCAGATGCTGCTACACAATAAATGCCCCAAAACAAGCCAACGTTGCACTAACACAACTTGTCAGAAATGCTGCTGCATAGCAACATTCTCCTATTTAAGTTATTAACTATAATTGGGACAATTACCTTTTTTTTCAATTTACCTTTTCTAGACTAGACTAGATTGTGTGTATACAGGTATAAGCATGTCTGCTATTATAATAGTACCCACAGTTAACCACACACAGAAATGCCTTACAAAATGATTATTAATCATAGCCATTTATGCGTTACCTGTCCATGTTACGGGTCTGGTTGTGCAGAGCCAGGAAGGACACAGGCGAGTCGATAGCCTCCCTGCTCTTGGCGCACAGCCTCACCACCTTGAGGCCTGTCTGGTGGATCTTCTCTGTCAGCTGGTCGACGGCAATGTTACTGGGAGAACACACCAGCACCGGCCTGGAGGGACAAAAAGAAAAAGACAGCCTTAAGGAGCAAAACACATAGCCAATCCATGCTTTAAGAACATTATGGGCTAAGCGAGATATCATTACATTTATTATAACTAACACAATACCAATCAATTTAAAAACTTAATAAAACGGAATATCCTGAAAGACAGATGTTCGGTTAAATGTAGGGTCTCTGTGGTCCTTTGTAGTAGGTTGGTTTTCCTTTGTGGTACTTATGTGTATCTTTTTAATATCATTTTGGACCACTCTGTGTCTAAATCGTTGAGAAAGCTAGATCACTCAAAAGCTTGAATACAAAACTTGCTGGAGAAATCCAACTACAATCACTAGATCTGAGAAAAGTCTTTTAGATTAACTAACCCTAACCCATTAATTTGGCTTAGGTGGTGCACAAAACGTCTCTGGTGGTGGACTTAAACCTTATAATGGCCAGGAAAATCTCACAAAGTAATACATGACTTTTGTGTGTGCCTTACCCGTTGCCTTGTCTGGCCAGGTGGTAGACGATGGTGGCAGAGGTTACAGTCTTCCCTGTGCCCGGAGGACCCTGGATCAGACTGAGAGGACGCTGCAGCACTGTCTTCACAGCATACACCTGCATTAAGAAACCATATTCTATTAGCGTGCGAACCCTGGGGGCACGGGCCCTAAAATGCTTCATACAGTCACTATGTGTACGTGATATGAAAAAGAGTTATACATCTCTTGGATTTTTACCGAGATACCACAAGGGGTTAGTGTGAAACCGATTTTTTGATAGGAGTGACACATCCAAACTGTGTATGATCTTTATCATGTTGTTTGTGTGATCTGAGATGGGTATACCTTTTCTGATTATATATTTAAATAAAAAAGGTCTGTCAATCACATGACCCCATTTCTCCAACTCACCTGTGAGTGGTTAAGATCAGGAAGGCCTTGAGCGGTGAAGCGTTTGGGGAGCTGGCACTTGATGACCACATCCTCTACTTCATGTCCCAGCAGTTTGTGGTAGATGTAACCCGACACTGAAGTCTCATCCACGGCAAACGTCTTAAGGGAACTCTGCATCCTGGATAATGAAGACAGGAATATCAAGATAAAGTTGTGAATCTAAAAAAAAAAAAAAAAAAAAAAAAACATTTAGTGGAAAACATTTGCCAAAATCAACTGCCCCAAATGATTCCACTGATGAGCAGTTTCAATGACAACATTAATTTATTCATGTCAAACGATTAATTGTTTCTTCATAGCCGAATTTCAGTAGTTAATCGCATGTTTTATCACATGATTAAAATCCAATTATTTTGCATTTCATAACAGTTTTAGGTCTGTATTATCATTCTGAATACATTTGATTCCCTATCAACGTTCACAGTGTATCTTGATTGGGAATTAAATGAATACAAAGAAAGTTACTTTACTAACTTGACTTTTAGATTTATATTAATATTCCATATCAAAAAATATGCAACGAGACGAGTAAATGTCTTGAGAAATAGAGCTTGCTTTTTAAAAATGAGAAATGAACTTATACAGCATGTACAAGATGTCAAGATGGTCTGCAGTTAGTAACCCACCCACTCAAGCGCTTCAGTTAATTTTTTCAATTTGGTTTCATCCACAGGTCTGTGGTGACTTGCACTCTCCCGAATAGTGCTTTGCCTGAGTCCACTAGGATCAACTTCATTAGCTGTACTAGCTGCATGCTTAGCTCATAGATGGTAGCTTAAGGTTAAAGTGCTTCAGTGATATTTTAGTTTCATATCACACAAGGTGCATATTGCTTTTGACTCGTTGATGGAGCCGTCAGGGAGTTTTTTTAAGTAAATGCGCAGTTTAGAACGGTGTTGTTCATCTTCACCGCTGCAGCAAGAGCTAGGAAGTGTCTTTGGCAGCTTGACAACAAGTTAAGATGCCTCAAAGGGTCAAAATAGTAGCAGCCAATGATTCCATAGCGTAGCGATTCTTCACAGCAAAGTTTATTTGGTAAAAGCATCAGTGACTGTGTAAAATAAAGAATATTTGGTGCTAGTGATTAATGTGATGAACACAATTATAACGCATTATGTTCCGTCTTTAATTTCATTGCAATTAATGTGTTAATGCTGACAGCCCTAATTAATTTACTTTTCATGAAAATGTTATTTAACATGGTGTAAAATATTACACTTAATACAGAGCAAAGTCATTCATTGCAAATTGAAAAGCTTCAGATTTGCAAAATATACATTATCTTAAACAGGAAATGAATCTGTAGCCTCTCAGTTTAAAGCTGGAATATCTTGAAGTGCATGGCTCAAACTTTACCAAAATAACCGACCGACCCCCAGAGATGAAAGGATACATTTGTCAACTAAAGAAAAGACTGACTGATATTTAAAATTGGGTTTAGGCCTTGCACATACACATATCACAAGATAGAGACAACAATGTGTGACTTTCCCTGTGAATACCTGTCAAAGGAAGTGGACTTCCACACAAAGTCGACCTGAAAATTGTGGGGGATCTCCACTGGAGCCCCGGCACTGCTCCTTAGCTCTATGGCAATCTCATCTCCATAGTCTGGTACAGGAAGTCAATGAAACCGTAGAACCTTTGAACATATACTGCAGTTATCATCATATAGGTACGTCTAATTGGCTGTATTTAATCATGATTTTATTTACAGCATTTGCTGGGTGGGGAGCTAGGAATTGGGCAAAAATCTTCAACATAGATGCAACATGGAGAGTTGACATTATAATTGTTGAACAACATATGTGATAAGTATGGTGGAGTTACTGATACTTTTCAGAATAACGTTTAGAACTGTTGGGTATACACACCAACAATTGCTGACTGCACACTGTGAGAAAGACAAGTTTGCAGGTGTTGATGTAGTTTCCTACAGCTGCCACTGGATGCTACTAAAAACTCATTTGACTGATAGCACGTTTAAGTGAAGCACATTTAAGTAAATTTTAGCTCAACTAAACAAAGAGGCCTCCCTGTCTGTGACACAGCTTGGCAAAAGTGTGTGAATTTCAGATAATGTGGCTAAACTTTGTATGTCTATTATAACAGTCATAAGGATACTATCAGGGACTTTGATGACATGTCCAATGCCTTTCCATGGAGGGGCCAGGTCTCCTTTGTACCTCAGGCAAATTTCATCTCCCTGCATCAGTCGCATATCTACAGAACAGCAGAAGAGGTGGACAACAAAAAAAATAACTCCATCAGGCACAGACCACAGCATAGAGCATAGGCAATGCTAAATAAATAAATAAATAAATAAAGATTACACACACATACAAATGTTTAAATGACATTGGAACGACAACAGGTGTTTGTCACTTTTCTTAGAGGGTTGTCAGAATAAAATATCACTCATACCAAAGCATGATGATGATGATGATGATAACAATGAAAAACTTGAAGCAAAACTCAAAATACATACCAGAGTCTGTCTTGGGAAGAGTGAAATATGCAATCCTCTTTTTATTCAGGCCCAAGTCCCATCTGACAGTAATGTTGTCTTGAGTCTGTAGTAAGCAAGCAATATTAAAATGTGTTTCTCATACTTTAATGGCAGCAAACAACTTCAAAATTATGACGACAAAAAGTGTACAGTTTTTGGGTGAAAATCCCCAGTGGAGAAAAGTGCAAATGGACTGAAACACAGTAATTCACCACGCCTCTAGGTAGTACTACAAAAATTATAAATGACTGTAAGCATCATATCCTTTAACTCCAGCAATAGAGAATACACTAAATCAGTTTGTTTTTTAAGGCATCATTTGTTTAAACGTAAATTACTCATTGACTATTTTGACAATCTTGTCTGTTACAACATACGCAGGATCCTTTTTTTTCATTTACAATTTTCTAAAACTGTTTTTACCTGAGACTCTTTAAGTTTCTTATCGTAGTCAGCCTCCAGCTTGACGAGAGGGCCGAAAATGTTCTGGTACTGGTAGGCATCCTCATAGCGGAGCAGCACATGCTGGGGCTCCTCATCCACACCAGGCTTCTCCAGGTCCTCCAGGGTCGCAGTGGGATTTTCCTGTCAGAAGGCGCGCACACACACGCACAAGCACACACACACACAGCAAATTATTTTATTTTGTGTTTTATATCAAAATGCTCAAATCTCCTAAATCCCAACTCGGAGATATTCAAGCCCTTTTCACAGCAGACATTTTGACATGCCACGATAGCAAAAAGCACAGGTGTAAATAATAATGAATGGTGGCTAAATTCCATTTAGTTGCTTCAGGGTCCTGGTATTGTGCATACTGGCTCACTGTAACAGACTACTGGGATAATTTTTAAGAACGGAGCCATCGTTAATGTTATCAGTAACACTTGTGCTTTTACTACTATGACAAATAGAACGTGTCTGCTGTAAATAAGGCCGAAGAGTACACAGAAAAGAAATATACAAAAACGGTTAGATATGTGTGACTGTAAACAACAGGAAGTATCAAACAGAAACACAGGCAAGAAAGGGGCAGTGAAACTGTGAAACAGAAAATAGTAGCTCAGCAAACAGGCAGCAAAGTTATTTGCATCACACCCAACTGACTGTATCTGGTTAACTGTATAGATAAGCCCAACAGGTGCTCAAATTCAAATTATGCAAGTTTAGAATATTAACATGGTACAATGGCAGGCATGTGCCTAGTTGCTTTGAAATACCTTCCAGAGTTCCTCCAGCTTGTTGATCTGCTGGGCAGTTATCTGACGAGCCCTGAGCTGCTCCTGCTCTGAAGGAATTTTCACCAGCCAGGACAGGAAGCAGCGGTCCTGGATGAGAGGCTGCCACTGGGAGCTGTCCCAGTTGATGTCCTTCAGACTGCTCTGGCTGGCACATGGCTGCCTGTGTTACAACCACAACACAAATGTCAAACAATACCTGTGAAATTCTGTATTTTCTTTGATTTTCCCCCATCAGCAGAAAAGGTCAGGTACACACTCAGCTACATAAAAAGACCCCCTACCGGCATAGTAACACCACCACTGAGTCAGCTTTGGCAGGGATAAAGCCCAGAAGGAAGACATTACGACAGCCACAGTTGTAACACTCCAGTACCGTTTCCCCCAGAGGGCCATCTTTATGTAGGGTCACCTCCTTGGACTTTGCTCTCACCAGGTGGTTTACAATGTGGCTAAAAGAGAAGAGAATGTCAATTATTGCACCAGAAGGAGGGAAAACAAAAGACTAAATACCCTTGGTGGGAGGGTGTATTGTACACTATTGATATGTCCTTACTTATAGGCCTTTTATTCAGACTCAAATAAAACATGACTGCACAAGAATACAGCAAGGTATCTCAAAGATGTCCTTAGGAGAAATTACGTAAATGCGTCAAGATATAATTTGCGTCACGCATATAAATCTAAAATAACCAGCAGCCTCCAGCAACAGCGCAAGTATGGATTCCTCGCAAGTTCAACAACACATTGAGAAACAGGCTTGCACATGGTCTTCTAAAGTGTGGGAGTATTTTACTCTTAATAAAACCAACGATATGGCCCGCCAATATCCTCGGGCCAGGCCCTTCATCAAGTACTTGTGTTTTTTATTCATTACTTTTTAGCCTAATTGGGTTTGCTATGACTTAACATTAGCATTATCAAACGTTGTCAGTCGGCAGTGTTATTTTTTTGGTTGACCAACATCATGAGTGACCCATATTGATTACAGACAGAGTTATATTAGGCACTCTGCAACTTGCCTCATGTGGGATTTATTTGATACATCTGATTTCAAATGTTGCTAAAATTGTGTTTTGTACTGTAAGATTTAAAGGGAGAAAACAAGAGCTTAGGCTTTTCATTATTTTACCTACCGGTAAAAAAGCAAATACAGGCTAGCCTACTCTTTTTGGACTTGCTCTGTTAACTTTAAGTTTTTATTTTTCTATTCTTCCTGAAAGTGACTTTATTTTGTTGTTGGATGGATAGCCTACATCTGGCTTCAGGTTGAACTAAAAAGTATTTTTACCTGAACAGTGCAGCATTAAACAAGTTTAGTAGAGATTTGAAACTTATTGAAATTTGTTTAGTGTAAATTGTTAATAATTGAGAAATGGGAAAATAATCGCTAATCAAAAAATTAATCGTCCCAATGCAAAATTCTAAGTAATGACTAGATCACTGTCAGCGTATTCACACGATACAAGCCTACAAGATCAGACAATTGTCCTGCCCGTTCTCAGATTCCTGAAAACAAATAGTATCTTGCCGATGCTTTTTGTTTTTTTTTACAATGATTTAAAAAGGAAACTAGTAAAGAAACTATTTTAGGATTTACAAATATTTATTTGCTTCGGATAACTTCCTTGAATAAGAGCCTACGTGGCCCTTCAAAGTCAGTACACCTCAAAATCCTTTTTAATTTTGTTTTTAAATTCATACCCAAACACTAACTAACCATTTATGACCAAGGAATTTAAACACAACATGGACACATTGTTACAGCTTCTGTGTATTGTGCACTTGATATGACTATATTGTAGCTGTAAAATGACCTTTTCCGAGTTCATTTAGCCAACCGGGAAGCTCAACAAAAACTGATTAGATCACTGTATCTTACCTGCCGGATGTGTTTCCACGGCCATTACAAAACCACTTCTTGCTGGTGTTGCAGTAGACCACACAGGCTGGATCATGAATGCCACAGTAACTAAAATAAAAGTAAGTCAAAATTAAAAAAAGAACCACAAAACATTGAGGTTAAGAGCATGGGCTTCTTTCAAATCTAGTATGTCTTTCAGAGATCAAAACATGAAAATAAGCACATAACTTATGATAAATTCTAAATTTTTGAGAAAGTGACTTACAGTAGCTGAAGTGATAGATTTGGAAAATGTTGCATATTTATTAAACATGTAAATTAAAGCCTGAGCAATAAATTAGCCGGACTATGTTTGATTATTATTAACTCATTGCAAATATATTCGTATCACTGATGAAAAATGAGAAAAAAATGAAGTACCGAAATGCCAAAGACGCAGTATGTGTTGAATTAGTGTCATCATTCTATATGTGTCTAATGTAATTAGATTTAATGCGATTATTTGTCGCAATTGTAAAAAATTATTATATTCTAGGGGAACCTTATGAAAAACATTGTATGTTAGGGTTTTGTAAAGAAAATCAACATATGCCAAAAAATGATTTAAATCTGATTTTTTTTAACGCTCAATTATCAATACTGGGATCGACTTTAATATATAAAAAATAAATATCAGTTGGTCTATAATGTCAATATGAACTATTCAGAAAACAGTGTTTTTGAAAACTCCTCCTTTCATTCCAGGAAAATATGTATCCATGTAATATTCTAATTTTAATTGATATGCCCCTTGATCAACAATATACAAAGTGTGAGTTTTACCACAGCCAAACAGTAAAACAGTAACAGATCTAGCTGCATGGGTATAGAGCGTTTTCACCGACGTCACGTTCTGGACAGTAACCTGGATGCGTGGACATATTGGTGGCACTCGGTGTAAACAACTGAACGGAGTTCAGTGGAGTATTGTGCACATTGGGAAGGACTTGGACCACAAGAAAATACGCAATATTTCAAGAAATAATACTTTAATGGCGGTGCAGATCCCTACGATTTGGCTCTCTCTTCTTGCATATCCCAATACAGCTAGCCAACTACCTGCTTTTCTCGCCGAGCCTATACACAGCTGCAGACCTTAAATCCTACAAAGGTTTAGAGGCCCACATGGTGTGTGGATGAGTGAGGGAGACGCAGTACCAAGTCCATAACGGCTGTTGTGTTGTGAAGGCCAAAGTAAGTAATGCAAAAATGGTTTAATCCACCTAACCTTAACCGTATGACATCATTGCGATACTCAAGGTGTAGCCAAGTGACTCAATCATTTTTTTTTTTTCATTTTAAAGAGCCCCAGGTTGCTATCTACACTACCTGAGTGAGTTTAAGCTTTGCCAACCACAAGCGCCTCCTTTCCTCCAATTCCTCTCCCTGGTTTTAAATAACTTTTGGAAGTTGATAATATTTCAAATGTGTTTCCTCGGTCTGACCTATTGGTACAACCTAAAACACGGCAATAACAACCATTTTCCTTGACGACGTTAGGGATCTACTTAAATGCCTGTGTTTTGTTGTGATGCGGAGTACTTTCAATATGGCGACGTCTTGTCTGATGACGCGTAGTAAAAACCCTCTATTATTTTTTTTTACTTTTGCATTGCCTATACTGCAAATTTAGATTTACATTTCAGACATTGTGGTCAAGAACAAACGGCCACTGAGATTCCCACTGCAGTTCTACTGGGCTGAATGTGCAAAATAAATAAATAAACAGAAAATGAAATAAAATTAACAAGTGATTATTCTCCCTCTGTTGACACAGTCGTGGCACCAGTCATGGTAGTGTGGTCCCTAACCTGCATGCATGTACAGGGAGATCCTTGGTGTAGTAGGTGTCCTCCTCATCCTCCTCAAAGTTCAACTCTGCCAGCAGCTGACTGGCTTTTACCAAAGAGTCATCTCCATTCTGTAGCATGCTATCAGGGCCATTAACCTGAGGATACAGATGTATAGAATCTTAACTATGAACTGAAACTTAATGTCAACAGTATGTGGGAAATTAAAAATGAGGGATCATAGATCGACAAAATATCTGCAAATAGTGCAGAACCTGGACAGCCAACGAGATAAAAAATAAAAATAAAGCCTAATTTGGTCATATATTTCGCTTCCACAATCTTGCTTGTCTGTCACATCAACAAACGGTTTGTTTACAGCAATACCACACTGGCACACTAGTCTCCAACTAATTGTATCACTGTGATTAATGTTGTCAGTGGATAACTATCTAAAACATATACGAATTATTAAGTATAAATATGGGCATTTGAAGCTCCTTTGTTTTGTATGGCAATAAAGTCTTGCACTGAAATGCTAGCTATCAGCTTGCTAGTTAGCTAGCTAACTGTGCAAGCTAGCTAGCTAGGTAGCTGGCATAATTAGCAGGATAAACAGCATGGTAACAGATGGAAGGCGTCAACCGGAGGTAGCCAGCGATGTTGTTAGCTAACGTTAGCTATTTCACATTTTTTCAACATGTGAGAATACACATTTTGACACCGAGCCGCCACGAATAACCAAACGCACCTGGTTATCTAGCTGACTCTGGGTTTGGCATTGGGTCTGGGTCTGGCTCGGCAGGGTAAAGTCGGTAAAGTCGTACTCGGAGCCCTGGGTGTCCGCTCCCAGCAGCTCGGCTTCCTCGGTGTCGAGGAACGTTAGAGTCTGCGAGCTCGGCCCGTACGCCTCGACACTCATGTTGTAGCCTTCTTATTAACGGTATTTACCCACCCCGACGATTAATCCACAAACTGTTGCTATTCCAGGGGAAACTAAATAACTGAGACACAGCACAGATGAAATAATTACAAATACTGGTGGTGAAAGGGAGCCTCGACTACGGCTGCATTCCATTTGTATTCTCCCCCGCACGTCTCCTTTCCTTTCCTTTCCTTTCCTCTCCTCTCCTCTCCTTTCTTCTCCCTCTCCTCCCTCTCCTCTCCACTCCTCTCCTCTCCTCTCCTCTCCTCTCCTCTCCTCTCCTCTCCTCTCCTCTCCTTGCTCACTACCAGTCTCGGTCAACTGCAGGTAGCGAGGAAAGAACAGTAGACATACATTACAGAAAGTGGGACAGTTTATTAAGGTCATAAATGTCCGCTCTGTCATTTCATGTGTCTAAACATTATGCTCTATGTTAGGTGACTACTTTTTGTTGACATTCAAAGTATTTTCAAACAAAACCGGCTGCTGGATCATGCTTCATGGTGTTTGCGCAGATAGTTTTTGTTGCCGTTTGTGGAGCCTGGGCTGTCTACAGAGACAGCGTTTTGTTTTGTGTGTGACAAAAACTGTTGTAGTCTAAAAAATGCGTGACATCGCTTAGAGCACCTTTAAGAAAGAAAAGTGCAACAAATGTGGGAGTTAAGAGATATGAAGTGTAGCCTATGTAAAGCTTTTTCGCATTTCTTTTTCATTTTATTTTAGTTTATTTGACAGTGTCAATTCTCTTTGTTAGAAAACTGTAGGCCATTGTAACTGTACTGTACCAGAACGGTAAATGATCCAGAGTAAAAACAGAAGCCTTCTAATTTTCATCTGCCCAGATGTTAGAAAAGGCACGCTACTTTATAGAATAAAATCATGTATTGTTGTGTAAATGTAAACGCAAAATAATCTAGTATACATCAGACCAATCTAGTATAAATCAGACCAATAAATGCAGCTGTCTTAACACATACTATATGTGTAAGCTAACAAACAGCAACAGAAAGATTAGAAAAGATCAATAGACAGTATTAATTTTCTGTTATCTAAAAAACTGTGTAAATTTGCAAATTCAAGGGGCTATGCAGCCTGAGCATTACTTTTATAATAATAATTTATATTGTATACTCCTTTGTTGATCCCCTATGGGGAAATTACACTTTACACTGTTACACTGTAATTACACATTACACACACACCTGAAATACACACACATGCTCAGGTCCTATACATGCACTTATGGAGAAATGTCAGGGGGGAAGGGGGGGCTGCCAGTGCTGGACCAGCGCACTAAGGGGGGTTCGGTGCCTTGCTCAAGAGCACCATGGCAGTACCCAGGAGGTGAATTGCAGCTCCAGCTACCAGTCCACACTCCAAACTTTTGTCCGAACTGGGACTTGGACCAGCGACCCTCCGGTTCCCAACCCAACTCTACGGTCTGAGCTACTGCCACCCCCTGTGATCATGGTATTAAAATACTTTCTCATGGGCTCGGGCTCACTAAACGTTTTGGGGGCCCTGACAAAAAAAACTAACAACCTCTTATTAACAACAGCTATCTGCTGAACCATTCTGAAGCTTATATTTTATGAAAATTATTAAGGCCTATTTATAAGAAGCCGATAGACCTTTAGATTCACCATGTGACAACCTTCACTAACTTTAGATTATTTTTGATTAATTACATTTGAATTCAGTAAGTGTCTTTAAGGAACGTTGCTATTTGTAAACTACCAGGTCCATTTTGGGTCCTCATGTACCACCTCCTAACAGGTTAGGACATGCTCTCCTTAATCCTGGCACTTATAGGTTTGAAGAGGTAATACAATTGTTTTACTGCTGTGCCAAAGAGTAGAACTAAATATGCATCCCAGTGAGATTTTTTCTTTTTCTTTTTTACAAGTTAGAACTAATTTCCTATTTTGAAACATTACATAAATACAGACTTTGATATTGCTTGTTCAAGCGGACTTTAATACATGTTTAATGTTCTAGTAACACCATGTTCTTTTCACTCTGTCCTGCACAGATCAGTCAGGTCAGAACAAGTTCAGCAGGTCTGTCGAGCTGCACCCAGTGTTACTGTTAACTACCTGCACCAAAGGAATCGTAAAGTAAATACACTATTAAATAATTCATTTGAAAACTACACATGACAAAGCAGGGGATATCTGTCTGATAGTTTTACATCTTACTGCACAACAATTCTCAATATCTTCAGACACGGGTGTGGTTCTGTGTGACACATTAAGTCAAAAAACATTTGCATGTACATATATTAAAGATTCGAGCATTAGAAAGGTGAACAAAGTGTCTTTTAGGATAATTTACTTGTATCTCCAAAGAATTTTATAAAAAAATATTCAAAAATATTTGTATTGTTGCCCATGGATCCCATACGTAAATGTTAAAAGCATATTATAAGGACTATTTTTTAGTTTGTGAGAGTTAAACAAAAACAGCATGTTGCACTCACAGTGTAAGCAGTGCAAGCAGTATTTGATCTGACGGAGGATTCAGACTGACAATGACACATAAAAAATAAGCCTTTGTGGGATGTTTTAATTGTACACAGCTTTAAGCTGGCTTTGCCTTGCAAAGCTGCACTACAACTCATACATAAGACAGAAACATTAAAATTGATTATTAAATATTGATTGCATGTGAAATATAATCCCTGAGATAAACAAATCAGTGTAAGTGTGAATGTTAAAATTTCTTCAGTTTTCCGTCATGTGAAGAAGAATATGGCGTAAATAGTAAGTTGCACCATAAATGTTTCCACAGTGTAACACCATATATAACGTTCAGCTACTACCTTGTTTGTACTATTATATCTTAATAAAGTCACATAAATCCTCCTTTCACATGTGACAATGTTCTTACGTCCATTATTGATGTTGACATCTATTTTCACAGTCTTATGAAAGGCAGAGTTGTAGAGACTTGACTAACACTCACAGATGCCCACTACTGCACACACATGCAAAGACCCGGACTACAATAAGCAGATGCTGAAGTCAAACCTGTAAAACCTGTAAAATACAACACATGGTTTAAAGTTGACACTAGTATTATAGTTAAAAGCACTCAATTTATTCACAGGATCCTGTTCTTGAACTGTAAGAGTGAAATTAATGCCATTCCTTTTCTGGAGCTTATGGACATCACTTCCTGCACTATAAGTCATACGTAGTCATGCTGGTGGTGGTGCTTGTGGTTGCAGTGCTTGTTGTGTTTGTGATCCAGTTCCAGCAGTTTGAGCATTTCCTGTATGGCGGCCTGAAGAGCTCTTCCCAGCTCCTGGCTGCTGTAGGGTTTTCCTAGTGGAGGCACATGGATGAAAGCGGAGTGACCCTCCCCCAGGTACAGAGAGGTGTAGTAGGTGTAGTCACACAGATACCTGCCAGGGAGCCAAAGGATGGATGTTAGGTTATAAAAAGGTAAAAAGTCAGTGTTATCACATTTCTACTTTGCTGAACAGACGAGTAGAGACTTAAATGGGGGTGCATGTGACAAAGGCTATGAGTCAACTATGCAAAACAGTAGCTAGGCCCCCCTACCAAAAGACATTTCACATCTTAATTACGCCGCAAGCAGTGATGAATAGGCCCTCACCCCTCCCGGCACGTCAGGGGTAACGGCGGGATGCCGGTTGATGTAGCTGTGGATTTCCTAAGCGTCAGACCATGCATGCACAATTTAATTTCCTGGGTGGAGTGCGTGGCAATAGAAATGATGTAGCCTACTGCAAATTTTGTTACACACCCCTTGTGCACTTTAGAACACACACTAATAAATGTCATGTTGCTGTACGTCATATGTAGTCCACACCATGGACATCAAATCCTCTTTGTCACATAAGGCTGACCCTCTGTTTTCAGTAGGTGGTGCTATGACTATTACTCAATATGGGCATGTAGATGTCTTCAGGCCGGGACTCTTTTCCAGCATGTGAAATTTGGGGCGGACTGAATTATGTAAAGTCAAGTTACAAAAGAATCCTGTGTTATGGCCAAACATTCAAATTGCATGCAATTTAGTTTTGACATGCTGCTGACCCAATTTGAGAAGGATCTGTTGAGTTTTCTGGCAGGAGTTTCAAAAAGTTCCTGTAAAGGGCCTAAAATTATGCATTGTGATAACCTATGACATCATTTTTTCACCAACAAAAAGTTCCTGTAAAGGGCCTAAAATTATGTATTGTGATAACCTATGACATCATTTTTTCACCAATCGACTATATCTTCACATCAACCATATATGAAACAAATGATGAGTCTAGGAGGAGTTTGACTTCATCTATTTAAATTCTATATTCTATTTTAGAAGGAGAACCCGGAAATGAGTAAGGGGAAATGCAAGACACCAAGCCACAGCCATGTGACATGCGTTGTCATGATACAATACATTTTTCAAGAGGTGCACGTCAGGCTATGCCGTAGGGTCCGTGTCTCCACATGCAGTCCCTGTATGCGCAGCCACGTGTTAGATTTAACGCAGAACCATAAATCATGCTTTACTTGCACATTCGCAGTAGCTAGGTAAGCACTATTAGCTAGTCAGAAGCAGAGTATGAGGGCGTGCCATGCTAGCAGGTGTGTGTGTGTTACAAAGTAACTCCAACAGAGCTATTTGGAGCAGTTTATGAACTGTGTTTTCTGTTGGAGATGGTAAGTCTTTGATGGTAGGACTTTGTAAACCTATAACATGTACAAAAAAGATACATAACAAAATAAAGGAAAGGGAAAAAGCCCCAAAAGCATAATATGAGCACTATAAATAAACTAGAGTAATTGCTGATGTTATTAGTAACACCTGTGCTTTAGTAGAATTTGTGCATATGTAGATTTTCCTATGTGTAAATAACATCAGATACCTTCCAGCATCCTTAGACACAGAAAGAGCGACCCTGAGGCCAGATTCATTGACCCTTTGGCAGACCGTCCGCATGTCTATGACTGAGTGTATGCAGTCCGGGCCCCTGTCCATGCAACACTGGGAAGCTGGGCAGAAGCTGCAGTTGTCCAGTCGTTTGTAACCCTTGTTGTGGCCGCATTGCTCCAGAGTGACAGTGGTGGCTAACCCAGAAACACCGACATGGACCACCAACTGCTCGCAGGACCCCAAAAGACAGGTGGCAGAGGTTAGTTGGGTTTTGATCAGTTGATGGATTTTAGCAACATTTCACATACATTAAGTTGAAAAGATGTGGTGTTTCATGTACAGTATTGTGTATTATATTGAATACCTGTGGCTGATGCTCTTTCCACAAAGTTGGCAGTAGGACCTTAACAGCCTGGTATTCAACAGGCACCTCACACACATGAAGGTCTACTGCTTCACCCAGCCCTAATCGCTCCAGTTCCTGTGAGCATGAGTAACATATATATATATATATATTTATATAGAACTTAATTGCAGTCTTAAAGGCCTTTAGAGGCCCACAATAAACAATATAATGAAATGACAACCCCTTAATCAGGTGAGGGAAAAACTCCCCACAAACAAAAATCCACGTTAAATGCATAGTGCATAAATGCAGCTCCATATTTAAATGCCATGTTTCGGTCCTTAACTGGCACCTTTGTTGAAAATGAACAACCTGATTACTGATTACCTGTACTGCCACCCAGCTGGAGTTCACTGCATGCTCACCAAAAGGCTCAAAACCTGCACAGAAAAGAGCAGCAAAAAAGATTCTTAACCGCAATATTAAGACACAGTCCAGGAAAGTATATAAAAAGTCAGTGAGGATGTTAATCTGACATGGACAGAAGAGATAAGAGTAGATGGGCTCTTAATTCAAAGTCCATAGGTTGCAAGTTAAACATTAATTGTAGTAGAGACAGAATGATTTCTTTCTCGCGGTCGTTCAGTCTCCTTCTGATATCTTTGTTTCTTTATTTAAACCAGCAGACAAAATTACTCTGCAGTGTCATTATATATTAATAATGTAAACACAAGTAGAGAACTCTATGAGCTGTAACAGCACTGTTGTGACAAAAAAAGAATCATTTAAGACACATTTGTCTCTCACCAGTCTGCTGACCAATTAAAACCTCTCACCTGTTACTATTACTTTCTTCTTAGTGGCCATTATCCTTGGTTGTTGTGACAGGAATTGACATAGATTTGTAATAAGGGAATCAAATATCCCAAACAAGAATGTAGGGATTGTCTGCGCTGGCTGCTCTCTTCTTCTGGCTTAGAGCTGAGAGGAAGTGACACACCAAACCTGGATGGATCATACTGCCATCTGCTGTAGGGGCATAAACGCATTTGGCTAAGAAATGGCATGAATTGGTAGTTCCTTAACATGCAGCACAAGACATTTTTGGAAAGAGGACAGGAGAGGATAAAATGGAACCTTTAAATCCAACTGTGTTAAGGCAATAGAATGTAGTTCAAGCCGGGGTGTGCTGAAGCATCTGCACTGCATTCACGGAATAAAGGTTAGAGAAGCCATCTTGTGAGTGGCCAAGTAAATGAAAAACAACCCCCCCCCCCCTCAATCATTAGAACTGAGACAGCCCATGAATGAACATTTAACACCAAACCAGCCGCTGCACTGGAGCAGCTTAGTGGTTTTACTGGGCAGCCCCCAGGTGTGAATATGTGTACTGTTAGCTTCTCCCAAGGGAGTCAAAGTCAAAGGACACTTCTCTGGCTGAGGGAGGAGAATTGTGGCTACACAACCTCTGACACACTCCAATACCTGGGTTAAGAGGACGAACCTTCTTCCCGGTTTGTTATCATCAAGGCAGAGCTAATCTAATATCGCGAACAGCCATTTTTTTTTTCATTTGCAGTGCCGTCCACACCCTTGTGTTGCGAAATGACTCACACAGTCTGAACACGGCACCCTGTGTGGCTCCACACTGGCACAGGGAAGAAAATATGCTCTCCAAAGGGTGGAGATTGGTCTTCATGGAAGGGTATTTCAGGTTAAATGTTTCAAACAATGTTCTCTCATTCATGCCTCTATTTGTAAAATCAACACTGATTTCTGCCTCTGAACCACAACACACACACACACACACACACACACACACACACACACAAACACACACCACTCGCACTGCAGTCACTTATAGCCTCCTCTTCTCCCTCAACCCATTCACCTTCTTCTCTCTATCTCGCCTGCGTCACTGGCTATGTCAGTGTTGCCATGGAAACTAATGATGCCCTCTCTGCTCAGTGGTGCTGATGCAGACAGTCTGCTGACGTCCTTGCTGTTTATGGGCTGAATAACAATATTCTACTGTAGTTTCCACCAGCAGACTCAATGTCTTATGCATGCTGTATTCTTCTAATTTACTTTCTATTCTATTCTATAATGCACTATTATATTATATTCTGTTGTATTTTCTGATGCCCAATTCTATTCTATTCTATTCTATTCTCTAATGCCCTATTATATTTTGCTCTAGTCTATAATAACAAACTATATTATATTCTGTTCTATTCTATAATGCCCTATCATATTCTGTTATATTCTTTTATAATGGCCTATTATATTCTGTTCTACTCTATTCTAAAATGACCATATTGTTTGTATTATATGTTCTACATTGTGCCTTATTTTATCAGTACTCCTAACCAAACAGACTTTTGATAGCTCAATTTAGCCACAGCCATTAAAACCTTTACCCTTTCCACATTTCAATCACAGAGCACACATGGATTTCTCATTCTACGGTCACAGTTTCTTTCCCTTTCTCATATGCTCACTTGGAGAAGCTGTAACACCTCATTTTCAGTGTCTTGGCCCTGTGTGAGGACTGAACCATGGACTCTTAAAGAGCTGGAACAAGAGGTGTTGGTATGGTTAGTGTTTTAAGTTTGAACTTGAACACATACTCAAGACTCCATTTCGTCTCGCTAACATTATTTAAAAAAATTACTGTTCTATTCTATTCGTAAAGTATTTTAAAAGTGGCTTAGCCTGCCTGAGTTGAAAGACTATTTTCTGTAAAGCCTGTTCCTCTGTTCTTCCCTTGGCCCTTCGCCTCTTATACCTTCCCCGCCCAGTCTCTGCTCTCTTTTGGCGACCCTGAGCTTTTTTATGCTATGACATCAAACCACAATGCATTGCACTGTTTGTAGTTTACCTTAAGTCTCCATGGCAATAAAGACCGGCTCGGCCCCTTATTCAAATCGAACCGGAAACCAACGTCATTTTGGGCCAATCTCCGCGCTCAGGAATGACATAATGGAATTTTTAGGGCTAGAAAGCAAGCGAAGTCTGGCGCTGAGCATAGCAGTCGTGCCATCGGGAAAAGACAATATCATCCGCGCGCAGAAGAGACACATCAGAGCCCCTCGGGCACAACAGCGCAAGTGGTCGTCTGATATAGTCAGTAATACATTAAAAGAAGGGGATACGGAAATAGGATCGCATAAGAAGAATAAGGATCAGCTGATTTCCTCATGTTTGGATATGTCGCTAATGCGTAACGCTCAACATTCCCTCATGTGAGGGTGTAGAATGGAAACAACCCTCTACCCAGGCACCGTGGTGAACACCCCGAGGGTCTCCAGCATCTATTCCCAGAGCACGATGATGAAGAAGGACATTAATCTGAACCTGGACGACCACAACTCCGAGCTCAAATCCAACCCGCTCCGGGACACAGACGGACTACTCAACTCCCCAGACCTGGGGCTCTTGAAACTAACCTCTCCGGACCTGGAGCGCCTTATCATCCAGTCCAACGGGCTGGTCACCACCGCCAACCCGGCCTCCCACTTCCTCTACCCGAAGTCAGCCAGCGACGAGCAGGAGTTTGCGGAAGGTTTCGTCAAGGCGCTGGAGGATCTCCACAAGCAGAACCAGCTGAGCGAGGCGGGCTGCGTCTCCGTGGACAGACTGGAGCTCCTCGGATCAGCCAACGCAGTCAGCTCCGTCGGGCTTCAGACATCAGACCTTCCTGTCTACACTACTTTGAACGGCTATGCGACCAGTCCGCTCGGAACCACCTCCATCAACTACTCCACGGACACCATCCCCTTCCCGCCGCCTCCGTCTCATCTGGCCAGCGCGCAGCAGCAGGCGGCCGCTGCGGCGGCTGCTCTGTCACGACTCCATTCTGCCGGGTCGGTGAAGGACGAGCCTCAGACTGTACCGGACATGCAGAGCTTCGGAGGAGACAGCCCCCCGCTGTCTCCTATTGACATGGACAACCAGGAGCGCATCAAGGCCGAGAGAAAAAAGCTGCGCAACAGGATAGCCGCATCCAAATGCCGCAAGAGAAAACTGGAGAGGATCTCTCGGCTGGAGGACAAGGTCAAGAGCCTGAAAACGCAAAATACCGAGCTGGCCTCCACAGCCAGCGTCCTCAGGGAGCAAGTGGCCCAGCTGAAGCAGAAGGTGATGAACCATGTCAGCAGCGGATGCCAGCTTTTACCAAACCAGGTCCAGGCGTACTAAATCCAAGTGATGGTGCTGTTCATTACTTCATGGAAGGTTTTACAGCTCCAAATATACTCCAAATATATGTGGTTACAGGCCTGTATTATGAGGAACATTTACCGTTTGTAACACAAAATCCTTTATCAGAGACTTGATGTGAGGCCATAGTAAATGCACCTCCAGAAAAAGCCTTAGACTGAGAAACTAAACAGACATTTGCACTGCCCAGTGCGTTGAGCAGGCCTTGATGAGAGCTGCAGGTCTACTGGAATAATGGCAGCTTAACCGGCAGCAGGTGTGGGCTGCAGCCTCTTCAGATTCATGAACAACTGGCAGTGTTAAGCAGGAAGCAGACTTATTTTGTTGCCGTAATTTTTTGGGGAAGCCATGTAGCAAACTGCTATCCAGTGGACTGGTGCAAGATGTGTGTGTGTGTGTGTGTGTGTGTGTGTGTGTAAACTGGACAATCTCAACAAGAGTGTAACCAAACCCCAGGGTGTCACCAAGTGCTGTCACCCACTGTGTAATATAATGCCTTACTTGTTTACAAGCACTTAGCAATGACAAATATATATTTTATTTACTGGAACATTTCTTATTTTACATATGGTCTTACTTCGTCCTTTTGCAAAAATGAACACTGCATGTCTTGTCACTTTTGTGTACAGTAACTATTGTATTTTTATTATGGTGGCTGCTGTGTAGTTCTTCAGTTGCCAAAGTTCATTGAATGTATGTGTACGTGCTGAGAAACCCTATCTATTCATGTTTAATGGACTTTCAAGTCTCTACCTGACATTTATTAAATTCACTACATTACTAAAGCTCACGTGTTTTGATTCTTGCTAAGAACAGTAGGCTCTGCTTACTTAGTTTGGAAGGAACATGTGAAATAATATATAAATCCATATCTTTACATTTATCTTCTCCTGTACAGTTGAACAGTGGGTGTTGTATTAAGTGCAGTAGAGAAGCTGAACCAAACCATAGATGGTCAAACAACTCTGATGGTAGAAAACAAGACGTTACTGAGCATTATGCCCTCTGCTGGGCACAATACAACTGACTCTAAACCATTTCTGAAACATCACATGTGCACTTCTTCTAAATCACTCACCTTTGGGAATAACTGTTGAAACAACACACAACTCCAGCTGTTAGAATTTGTTTATTGATTCCTCATTTTAGCAAATCTGGCATTACAGAATTACAGCACAATTCACACAACTAATACCCAATGGGCGGGAAATTCCTATTTACAAGAGTTATTTAAGATGAGGAAGGAAGAAGAATTAAAGAAGAGTTAAACAGGATCCATATGTGTTCCTACTGTAGGTCACCAGAAAGTTTACAGCTGTAGCGAAACACAATAAATACACAAAAATTAACAAACAAGTCAAAAGTAAACCACGGCAGTAAGAATCACTTTTTTAATGAAGCGTTTAGAGTATTCAGTGTACTTCCCAAATAGTTTCCTTTTTAGTATTAAAACACTACCACACACAAGTGTTAGTTATTCGTCTAACAAGCGCTCCTTTGGGCTCTAAGTATATTGTTGAAATCTCTTTGGAGAGAACAATTAAGACTGCCTTTATAGGAGCTGTACATTTGCACACCCACGTACAGTAGGTGTGTGTTACAAACCTTCAGCAGGGTTGTATGTATGAGAAATCTCAGCTATTGCTCTGTTAGATCAGTCTGCGTCTACACTACAGAGTCTTTAAGGTTACATAACTATGATATCAAAAGACAAACAAACTTCCCACCAAAGCTGCGTAGACATGATAAGAGATTCTAGGACTGGAATGTTTTTTTAAAGATTATTTTAAATGGCATTTGTAGGCATTTATTTGACAAGATAGCTGAAGACATGAAAGGGGAGAGCAGGGGGAATGACATGCAGCAAAGGGCCGCAGGTCGGAGTCGAACCCAGGCCCGCTGCGTTGAGGAGTACAACTCTATATATGGGCGATATATTGAGGAGTACAACTCTATATATTCTGCCAACTGAGCTATCAGGGCGCCAAGGACTGGAATGTTTTAACGTGAGGAAACATCTTAAGCGTTATATTCCCTGTAAACACAAATACATTTCCATTTTAAAGCTGGGAGAGTTTAAGCAATTGAATACTATTGAACATCTCTTTAAAAAAGTAAGAGTGCAGATTGTAATGCATAATCTAGGAAGAACATTATCTTGAAGTAAACATTATAAATAATACAAAATAAATAAGTTGTATTTTGAAATATAAATAATACATGCCTTACAAAAGAATTATCTGTATACACGAGCAGACAAATCCCTAATCTTAGCATCAAAGAAATAAAACATTTAACATGCTTAAAAACTTCATGTTCCTCCATAAAGTAAAGATAAAAATGACATCTACCCTGACATAAGAGACTGTCCAATGTTGATGGAGAGGTCTCATGCCTTTCTAGTGAGTGCATGTGTCACGTTGTATGAATTGAATGAAAGTTAATACAATGAGAAGGGGTTGTGGGTTTAACATGTGAAACCTTTAGGCCCATTTGGTACCTCAAGTACAAACTGTAGGATGGCGTAAAGTCAGACAGCACCTACCAATAACCCTCCGGTCCACAACATGCACCTCTCTCACCCAAGCACGGTAAGAATCCAATATCCTGAATCCTTCTTATTGTATATGTTAATTATACATGTATATATATTACATGCATCCTTAAATGCACATCTATCGACTTTTAAACATGTATACACTCTTCTCCATGTGGTGAGAGACATCCCTTTTCCTATTATTCTGTTGTATCCCTTAAAAAAAAAAAAGTACAAAAAAAAAAAAAAGTACAAAAAAAACAAACTAAGAAAGACTAAGAATCTAAAATTGTAAAAAAGCAACACTGCCAACTAATTTCGCTGAACAAAAATCTTAAAATCTGGGGAAGTGGCCAAAAAATGTATAATCATTATAATAACTTGACCAGCCAACTGATATGCATGACCTTTGCTATTCTGACATTCATTCCTAAAATTAAAAACAAAACAGCAACTTTGAAATGAACCCGTTTGGATGTGAAACGTGGAGCATAATTATCTGTAGAAACTCAATCACAACACGGGGAATGACCAGTGATTTCACATGCTCAGAACTACAACCAAACAAACTCACAACTTAAAAAATAAAGAAAACGCTATTATAGCCACAGCAAAAAACATGTATTTCCAATTGGACTAAAAGTAAAACAAATGCAACTGATTTGTCTGAATATAAGTTTGAGGCTTTTGTACAGAGTGGGGCCTGGGACTGGAGGACCCACAGCCTTTTAGATTAAAACCCAATTACAGAAGAAATGATGAAGTCTCAGCCTTCATGGCCTTTTATAATTCTGTTAGTATACAGTATAGTAAAAGTGTGTGTGTGTGTGTGGGACTAATTTTGACATTATGTCTGCATTACTGAATTCAACAAAAAAACATTTTTAAGATGAGGTCACTGAAAACACCAAATCTTTGGAGAGAGCCGGCTCATTTAGATAATGCTCTTGGTGAGGTGAATCTAAGCAGCCAGGTTTTGTGTCTCTGTATGGCAGTATTTGTGTTAATGCGCATGTACCTATGAGAAAGAAAAAGAAAGTGGAGACAAGTGTGTGTGTATATATATATATATATATATATATATATATATATATATATATATATATATATATATATAAAATAAAAATAAAAATAAATAAAAAAAGAAAGGTGTGTGGATTTTAGGACAGCAGTGTGTTTGTGTAGTCAAGTTTAGCAAGCACAGTCCTGATGGGACCTCTGAGGCTGCTCGGTGAGCTGGGGCCCCTGTTTATTGCCGGTGACAGCCGGGTCATTGTTGTCCAGACTCTCGGACATCCTCTCACAAATGATGTCCACCAGCCGCTCGAAGGTCTGCTTCACGTTGAGGTTATCTTTGGCGCTCACTTCAAAGTGCTCGAAACCTGCCGGGACGGGTGACAGAGTGAGACAGAGAGGCTGTAGCTACCCGTATTCTTCCCGAGGTAAAGGTTACCCGGTTAATCCAGTCGTCTCCTCGTGGCTCTGGTCAGGCAGCCAGCTCAAACCTCAACCATTGTCCCCTCCATATCACATTTTTGCAAGTATTTTAGGGCTGTACCAAATCCAATTGTTTGAGCTTTGAAGTTTTATTACTTTTCATCAGCTAATATTTGAAGCTTTGGTGGTAGCAGCGTTTAAAATTCCCCACTGCACTTGAAGGCAGCCTTATATCAAAGAAAATGAGAGCAAGAAAAGACATGATCGAAGCGAAAGGTAAAGCGACTGCTTTGGTGTTTGCAGGACATAGTTGCCTGTTGTTACACAAACACCTTCATAGGTCTTTTAAAAAAAAAAAAAAAATGTGGCAGAGATAGCGGCAATGAGGTTTTCTTTTAGCTGCATTATAGGACTCTCACACCGCCACAAAACGGACTGGCAAGGCCACCACAGGGTGATGTCAGGTAGCTTTTTCTCTGAAAAATTGAACTGGGTGCATCTTTTTGTTGTAGGCATTTCAAGTGACTGGAAAGACCTGCGTTTTTGCCAGTTTGTCTGACGAGTGACGACCGACGCATTGTGTGGGAATAAAAGCTCAGCCAAGCAATGCCGCGCTGTATTGGAAATATGCAAAGCCATACAAACTTCACCATTATCAAATCCCACAAAAGCGACACCAGGTTACTACGCTATACAGAACTCTACAAACAGTCAGCTGGCTGGTAACTAAAGACATAGCATCTAGTTTTTCCTCTGACTTACCCAGCTGTTCTGACAGCTGCCGGCCTCTGTCTGAGGCCACCAACCGCTCATCCTCCATGTCACACTTGTTCCCCACCAGGAGGACCTGTGCATTGTCCCATGAGTATGTCTTGATCTGGGTGGACCTGTTAGGAGATACAGTACAGCGTGTTCAGCTAGCTCGCCTGACTGAATTTTACTAGCATCTCTGATTCCTTGGATGCTAAAGCAGTTTTTATATAGTACCAGAGACCTAACACACAATGGGAAAAAACAACAACAACAACAAAAAACGTCTGTTTTACAACTGCCATTCCTATTGGTTCTAATCACATTTTAAATCACCAACTTCATTTCAAGATATGGGAAAATGGCAAAGCCACTAGTAATTAGGGCTGGGTTCCGAATTCAATACTTTTTAGGTACCGACTGAACTGCCTTGCAAGTAGACGTGCACGATTCATGGAAAAATACAAATCACAATTCTTTTGCTTAGAATTGATATCCCAATTCTTTGCCATGATTTTTTTGACCATGACAAAACATCATACAGTTTTATAAATATGTATTGACAATGTATTCAACAATAACACCAGTACAAACAATGTTCATATGATGATGAGCAAGACGAGGCAGTAAATGCAGAATGTGTTTGACGTGTTCCAGGAGAGAAACCCAGACTAAAGAAAACAGACATCAACAGGTGTTTTAAAATATGGTTTGAGTAAAGTGGTGAACTTTTTGAAGTGAATCAACTCACACAGTTGTACACACATCCTAGTATTAATCACCCTATTAACCCACGTTCCTTCCCACTTTTGGTGTTCTGCGTATTACCTAACCTGCTACCGGGTCGCCGGTGAGAGCATGCCTGTAATGTTCTGTCCTGCTGCTGTCTCCGTCATGCTGCTGGCCCTACGTATCCATACATCCATGATCGTAACGTTACCGGGGTTAGCTTCTGTTTCGGGGAAAGGGAGCTTGTCGTGCTCCTTAACCTTGTTAAGGTAAGATAGGTTAGCCTCCTTGTGTTCGTTTCTCAAATGTAGGCTACTTTCATATTTGTTGGATGTTTCCCTTTAATAAACTGTAGACATATTTTACCACCTTCCACTGCAAGGCACTGACACAGTCATAATCAAGACTCAGCCGCTTTTTTCCGACTTTCGGTACGGCCATGAGGCCAGGCGAGGAGCCACAGACTATGTTGTTTGTTGCGTTCAATTTTGCACAGAATGTCGGAATTTCTGGTTTCCCAGTCGGAAACTTTACACGTATGTTTCTTATTGGCTGTCTAACGTTACACATTGTAAAGAAAAATGTATTTAAAAAATTAAAATTAAAAAAAAAAAAAAAAAAAGTAAAGTTTACTATATTTATCTAAACCACTCATCTGGATAAAAAGGTAAGAAAGGTGAACGTTAACATTTAAACAAAACTATCTGATGGTAAAAAATCTTTTCTGCTGCTTGACTTTTTGAAGTAAGGGTCAGAGCAAGAAGTTTGACTTGCATGACTTCCAGTTGTTGTGCAAACTTGCAGTTTGACGAACCCAAATGATGATTTAATCATCATTAGTGCTTTCATCTGTCTTCTCACTTAACAAATGCTACATAACTGGATGAAAGGCAGGACTTGTTTGAAAAGTGTCCGATTCTCCTGACTACTTGTGTGGTTGGCCCATCCACTTCTGGTGTTTTTCCATTACATGGTACCTGCTCCACTCTACTCGCCTTTTTTTGGTTTTCCGTTATAAAAAAAGTCGCTGGTACCTGCCAACAGGTACTATTTTAGTACCACCTCAGTCAGGGTTCCAAGCAAGCTGAGGCAATACCAAAAGGTGCTAAGAAAACCCGCTGACTACTGATTGGTTGGAGAGATTTGTCACTAATCAAAGCATTGTCATCATTGCTTGCACCAGACGGGGGTGTCCTGAACAAGCCTGCCGTGTTTAAATAGTTTAGCCAGGTGTAGTTTTATTTTTTTTCCTCCAGCTTCTTTTGAAACAAAATTGGTCTTCTGGCAACAGCCACATGCTGAGAATCAAAAACAACACACATTCAACATTCTGTGTTTGTGTGTCGCGTTTGGTCAAAGCAGTTTCCTACGGCGTCGCTATGACAATCAGCCACACTCGCCTCACACATGAGGCGGTTCTAAATCAATGAAAAATAAATAAAAATAAAATAAAAAAAAGGACAAGGCAGGATGAGTTGAGCCAGTACTAGCAGTTGGTAAGCACCATAAGTGGCCAGCAAACCCACATCTGAGATATTCCGCTGGTGGATACATCGTGGTCATAAATAACAGGAAAGCTGATTGAAAATCAAAGTAAGTAAGACTGTAGGTTCTTAGGATTCCACCTTCATACACACAGACGTGCATACTCGGGTGTCCCTTACCAGTCCTGGACGGCGTTGAAGGACTCCTCGTTGGTGATGTCATACATGAGGATGAAGCCCATGGCTCCCCTGTAGTAAGCTGTGGTGATCGTCCTGTAGCGCTCCTGGCCCGCAGTGTCCTACACAAATACACACGAACAGTCTTTGAGTATCATTGTCAAATCAGAATATGTTCAACATTATGATGAAAACATCCTCAAAAAAAAAAAACATTTGCACAACCTGGGTCTCATGGACCTAATGTTTCCATTATTGCTGCACGAAATGAGGAAAATACGCAAAGATGTCGTTGAACTTCGCAGTAACGATAACACTTGTGATAAATCGACAGATATTAAAGTGTGCTCAGTTCTGCATTTCTGCTGTTTTCAGTATTCTGCTTAGTTACAACAAATTGCTTGTTCTTGAACATAAAAGCACTAAAAAAGGACAGTTTCCTTTTAAAGTGTAGTTTTCTGTTGACACCTGCATTTTAAAACACCCAAAAATCTCAGTGTCTTTTGCAGTATGTCGCTGCCTTTCACAATTAGTTAATTACGTCAGCTGATATTACGATGACAATATATATAAAAAAATTATATACAGATTTTTTTTTTTTTTTAAACAATATATTGCGCAGTCCTAGTTTCCATCTATCCACAGATGCTCTTGCTCAGGTTGTGGTCTAAACATTCATTCTGAGTTTTTTTGTGTGTCTTTTTGTGAAGATGATTGTCAGCCAGCATCTGCAAGTGATTTATGACTGTGCACGTGCCTGCTGATGACTGCTGAGTTTTAACATGAAGCCCAAATCCCATGAGCATTCGGTATTCCTCTGGTGTCCCGTGTAATAAGAAATTGGTCCCAGGTGCAGGCTTTATGGCTCACGTTAAACACACTTCAAGGGTATTGCCATTACACAGCAGATGAAGTGTTTCAGGGGGCTGCAGAGGCCAGCTGGTGGTAATCAGAGATGCAGGGTAATAGAGGTCGCTTCAGTCACAGATGTGATGGCGCAGCATGAAAAACAGGTATTCTTACCTATTATTTTTGCTATTTGTTTTGCATGCTTGTTAGATTAAACTTGTTGCTGAAACAGTTAGTTGATTAATTGATTGGTGGATTGACAGTGAATAAATCAACATGTTTGTTTATAGATTAATTGTTTAAGTAGAGCAGTGCCTACATCCATCAGACTCATGAATAGCTCTATTTCTATTCAGTTATTTATATATTTTTTAAATGTTTTAAATATTTTTAACCTTCTGCTAGATTGCTCCTTTTCAGTGTTTTCTGTCATTGTAAATTGAAAATTTTGAGTTTTGGACTTGATGGACATTCTCTGACATTTTATAGACCAAACGGTTGGTTGAGATGGTAATCAGCAGGTGATTAGAAAAGGCAAATCATAAGTTGCAGCCTAAATATTGTATCAGGAATGTCAGTGCATTTGTATTTCAGTATATTGTTAACTGAGATGTTTGAATCTGGTGCCAGACAACAATTTTACCATTAAAAGGAGGGCAGTGTGTGTAGTAAGTGTGTAGCTATTCAGCTGTCACAGACATCTTAACTGTTTCTAATCATACTGTAAGCTAATTCTACGCTGAGAGAGCCGTGTCACTGTATTATTGAGGGAAATATAAATATGAGATTGGACTCTGCATGAGATATAAAGGTTGATTGGGACATCTGTAGTAATAACGTAATGCAAAATAAAGGGTGACCATAGACTTCTCCACCTGTTACACCCATACTTCTTCGGTGGTACCTGAGTCTAGACAGCCCAGAAGCGGCAATGAATGCAGAACACTGCTAAAGCAGAAGGCAGCACAAAGCAAAGCAGGACTTGTTTCATTTCCTCTTCACATCTCGTCAGGAGTTTAGAGTTAAGTATCAGCTGTCAAAGAGCAACCATAGGGGAGACTGTGATTCACTGGATTCCCCAAAACAATTATTTTTACACATTTTCCTTGTGACCCGTACCCACCAAAACATCTGCATGCATCTGTCCTGTGTTCACTTCCTCACCCATATCTGCAGCTTTATCCTCTTGTCGTTCCTGTAGATGGTCTTCACCTTGAAGTCGATGCCCACTGTGCTGACAAAGGCTGGCGTGAAGGAGTCGTCTGCATAGCGGAAAAGGAAGGAAGTCTTTCCTACGCTACTGTTGCCAATGATGAGGATTTTAAACATGTAATCAAAGTTCTGGTCCGAGGACTCCTTCTGTCCGTATGTGGAATTTGCAGACGCCATCTATGCAAGGATTGAGATCATATATTAATCAGTTAAAAGAAAAATAGTTATAGTAAAGACGTTATATAGTTATAGTAAAGAAAATAGTAAAGAAACAGTATGTATTAAAAGAAACACCTTCAACATAACCCAACAGCAACACTAAGACCACAAAAATAATCAGGGCTGAATTAAAAGCCTCTTCAATAGTGTCTCCAACACTAAACTTTATATAAATCTACAAAAGGTGTTGCATTTGACTCCATCAGATTGTGCAAACCTGTATTCACAAGTTACATTGTGTCCACTCCCTGTAGTTACAATGTCATACACAACTCCCCTGCCATTGGCTGAAACAGTTCATATTTGTTGCAGATAAATGACACAATTAACGATCCTGCCTTTTGCCATTATAGATAAAAATATATTACTTTTCTAGTTTAAGACCTGGGGCAGATTAGATTACCACACCCTTTGTCAATTGGTATGCATATTTTTGAATGAGTCATACTAAATTTGTTTTAATTGGTCTATAGATAGTAAAAAACAATTTGAAGATTAAGTCATTTCAAAGGCTTTGAGAAGCAAAACTAAAGACTTTGAGATAAGCAAGATCAACCCCTGAAATCACCAGACACACTTAGATTAAAAAAGTGTGTACAGGTCACCTTTACCTGAGATATAGTAATGTCAACACCTCTCAACA
Source organism: Etheostoma cragini (assembly GCF_013103735.1). Classification (NCBI taxonomy): domain Eukaryota; kingdom Metazoa; phylum Chordata; class Actinopteri; order Perciformes; family Percidae; genus Etheostoma; species Etheostoma cragini. The sequence goes on from NC_048418.1 coordinate 18,824,019, forward strand.
ATACATTTCTTAAACCCCTGTAGACATGATGACAAAGGTCCTTACGTTATGAGGCAATTCTAGCAATATTTCCAAGGTTAAAAAGGTAAAACAAGTCAGAGAACGAGAGACAAGACAGAAAGCATGTATCAACAGGGCTTGGCAGGTGTCAACTATCTAATTGACTAATGTACAGGACTGACTGTTTCTGGTTGGTTTGCTTTCTTCCAAAGTTATGTTCAATCCATGAAACACTTCAGAACCCACAGACCATTCTGGGGTACGTCTGTGAGGAATACCAGAGGACTGGTCTCCTACTCATTCCCCTAATAAACAAAGAGTCAGTTGGTTATAGAGCATTTTCCTACTGTGTCCCTTATCTGTGGATTGTCCTCCCACTACGTGTTAAAGAAGCTCACTCAACTGACATTTTTAAATGTAGATTGAAAACCCACCTCTACTCGTTATACAACAGACAACAATAACACGCCATGTTTTCTGCGTCCTTCACAAACAAATTAACGTATTGTTTATTATGACTGCTTTATGGTTGTTCAGTTTTGTTGCTGTCTTTTATGTCTGTGTTCCTTTAATTTTCAAGTGCACTGTTAAGTGAACACGTTAAATGGTGATTTAACACTTTAAATAAATGTGATTGATTTGATTGACTAATGCATCAAAAACTAAGATATAGGTCATCATCATTCTTTAGACAGACCAGCGTGAAACCATGTGACTCAATATGACAGCGTTAACAGCCTCATCTAACCCGTGCCAGGGTGAATTACTGTCAGTATCATCTGCCAGGTTACACTCCCATAACATTATTCTCAGGGTATAAAGCCGTTTCACCAAGAGGCTGTGTCAATACAACTAACAAGCACACAGCCTTGAGTTATTTCCACTTAATGTCAATAATACTGATCGACCAAGGATTGCACACCTCTGCCCCAAGCAAGATAAGAGGATGGAAGTAGCAGAGCTTAGCAGTCTAAGCAGGAGCTAAACTGACTATCCTTTCCCATCCAGGAGAATTTTTTAAACGGCCCTGAACCACCTTACCAGCAAGGGAAACAGAAAGAAGGAATCTTCATCAGAATTTTGTGTTGGTGAAATAACTAGTGAAGTTAATGTAACCCATTATACCTGTGTTATTTCAGCTTTGAGTGAAACGTGCTTCCACAAAAGAAAACAAACACATTACGTAATGTTGACTGACGTTTTATTCTAAATGTGCCCGTTTGTTTGCCTTGTTATTGGTCTCCAAGCAGATCATGGCTCCGTCCAGAAGCTGCACATGCTAGCTTAACTCAAGCCCCTGTTTGGTCCAAGATAGCTGCATTCAGGCACATTTGGACACCTCCTGACAATAATAGGACACATTATGGATAGAGCTGGCTGACGTTAGTCTACCTAGATATTACTAAATACAATTAACAGTTTAAATGGTTGTTAAGTTATTGATAACAAAAACACACGTAACGTTAAAATTCTACAGGCTAACATAAATGACGCATATAGCTAGGCTAGCTAGCTATGTGAATAACGACTAAATATATTCCTTCTTTCTTGTTTCCTTGATCCACAGCGGGGCTTATCTAGCGTTCGTTTGCCAGTAAATATGTAGCTAGCTAGCTGCCTAAAATTTACAGTCTGGTTCACGTTAACTGGAGGGAAAAGAACCAGAAAATACAGTTAATGAGTTTTGTCATACATTACTTACCACCTGCAATACAGAGCAAACAATTTTCGAAGAGATGGAAGCAATACAGATAAAAATGCAGTTAAGACAGCAGCACGTTAACGTTACCAGTATTAAGAAGTGGCAGTAAGAGCTAGCTAAGCATATCAGCTAACGTTATGTCAAATGAAGGTTACTCTTCCTTATTTACCTATCCTAAAACCAGGATATAATAAGCGACAAACATTCCGGATGTAATCCGTTGCAACTGTTAGATTTAACACGGCCCCGCAATGACAAATAAGCGCAGGGCTTACCATGAAGTGTGTGTTTTATCCTCGGCTTCCCAGCAGCGCCTAGCCCCAGCTTTGCACCTGCAGTAGCTTGTGCCTCTTGATTGACAGAACCGGCATAAGCGGGTAGGTACAAAATAGATTGTAAGGATGAGTGTCAGGACGATTGACCAATCAGAGACGATAACCCGTCCATTCACACAGAGGCCTGCCCCCTATCCATTCTGTAAATTATTCACATGTTTTAATTCTGTGTTCTTGGTCCAAAAAAAGTTCTAAATGTTGTGGTGGCTAGATATATGTTGTCATACCACAGATAAACAATTCTCAATTACATGTAAAAGTCCCGTATATTTTAGAGGTATAATCAGTCAAGTATAATTAAAGCCGTCATGGTAAATGTATGAGCTAATGGTCACTTCCAGGGTATTATATCATCATTGCTATTATGTTATTGGAATCATTATGCATAAACATATTAGAGCATTTAAATGTGTAGGTGGTCGAGGTCTAACCAATTGTCTTATACTCGTTGTGTTGTTTATTACACTGCATTATAGCTCATGCTCATTAGCTTGTGTTTTGTATGTAGCTACCTAATAACAGCTGACAAGTAAATTAAGATTTTTAGATTTAAAGTGCCTCAAGAGTGTACTTTAGTACAGTACTTGAGTAAATGTTCATTCTTACTTTCCACCGCTGCTGGACATAAAGTATAACTCTTGTATTTCTTCTTAACACTGTAAAACCTGATGAGTTAGTTTAACTCAAACCGTTTGAGGAAACCGATTGCCTTGAATCATTTAAGTTTATTAA
>NC_048418.1:18826887-18857562 GCF_013103735.1 Etheostoma cragini
GTCACTCCAACTTCTTGAGAGGTTTAAGTTATGTTAAATTACTTCTTTTATTAAGATGGGCTGTTAGGTTTTACAGTGAAGTAGCTTTAGGGTTATTACAAACTTTATCACCTTATTCCACACTGTTTGACACTATCGTATACTTTATTGTTAATAATAATAATAATTTTGTTCTTACTCTTTATTGAAGCTATAAGTCATTTACACTTGTGAATAATAAAACCACATATCGCCTTTTTTCTTTTTTATAACGGTAGCTTTTGAATATTTAATACACCTCCAACATGCAGCCTACATATTTGGTCTTTGGAAGCCAGGATTTAAAAATAAAGTTATATTGGCTGCATTGAATGACTTTGTAATGACTGACTCAGCAGGTTGTTGTTTGTTAGGAGACTACCATTGCATTTATTAACAAGATTCTTCTTCTTTACAATGTTTCATTATTTAGTTTACTCATAAAAGCAGAGAACAGAACATCCGAGAGTGAAGAGCTTTTCTTTTATTAGCAAGGCATACAGTTCTAGTTGGAGTGAGGGCTAACACACTCGCAGTTAAACAGCAGAGTTCAGATTGTCAAAGCTGCAGTCTTAGTTCACAACCCATAAAGTCTTTGAAAACAGAAATACTGATCTAGGATGACTTGAGGCCCTGTGACTATATTATCTTCACTATAAATAAAAAAAAACTCAGATCAACACTCTGACTGTAAGATCCTTCATGAACACATGATCTGACCGATCAGTGGAAACAGAGGAAGACAGGAGATGATAGATGTTTCAGAAAACTCAGACGGAAATGTGTCACTAAACTATTGTCATTCCAAGAAAAACATGAAAGTCAGTATTTTTGCTTATGTATAATGTTATTTTCAGACATAAAGAAATGAAACGAGAAGGGAAAAAGCAGAGTAATGGAGGAAATCTGTGCTGTGTGACCTTCTCACACATCAAGCTACACATAAGTACTAAACTCCAGACTACAAAAAGCCTACTGTCCCATTGTTTCTGACAGTAGTAAAGAAGTAATAAATAAAACTGTACATGAAGCACTGTGAGGAAAATGTACAAAATCAAACAATTAGTGACACGCAGATACAGACTGAATCTTTGCATGTTGTGCTGCTTAAGCTGTTGTTAAATAGTCCTTAGTGCTGAAGGCCTCCTTGAGTGTTGGTCTGTTTGGTGCTGTTATAGCTACTGAAAAGATTGCACATGTTTTACTCCAGCATGTCAGTGAATACATCTATGACCAGAAACCAAGTGTGAAAATAAGGCGTCAAAGAGAAACCTTTCAGCTCGTTAACCCAGTAGAACATGATGTTTCATGGTGATCAAATAAAAACAGGTTAATAGCTCCACAGGCTAAGTTATCTTTACGCTTCTTCACATCCTGCAGCCAATGTCATGAATTTCAACAAAACACTTTTTTGTTTGTACAGTCAATTATAAAAAAAGAACAAATAAAACAATGTCAGTCTCTCCAACATGGCAAAGTCCATGCAATTGAACTCAACCACCACACCATTTGCAGACAGAAAAACAGGTAAGAAGTCATGTTATACATGTTCAACTGTATAATGGAAGTGCAGAACTGTAAAAGTACCATACAAAGTGCTTTGGTTTTTTTCTCAGCAAATACATCAAAAACGTTAACCAAGTCATTCACTCACACACAAAAAACACATTACTGTTCTAAGACAGTATCAGCTTCAGTTACTGTTAGAACAGGAATACAAAAAAAAGCAACAGAGACACTAGGGTCAGATTGGCACGCAGGGTGCTACAATCAACCAACTTTATCAGTCACTGATGGAAAGTAGCCAGTGGCAAAATGGAAATTACAGTACGGGTTGTGTCATGCTTGCTTGGCACTTGTTTTGTCATTGACTATGTCCCTGTGAAGAGCAAAATATTGATCAATGAGAGAGAAAACAAATTCTGGCATAGGAAACTGTCTCCTGAATTTTACAGTTAAAGTGATGCTAACATCCTTCTTCGCAACCTTTGTGCTTCTAACACACTGCCCTTATCAGTCTAGTAATTTATGCAAGTGGATGTTACCAAAAACAGTATTCAGTAGGTGATCGCTGTGTGTGACACATGATGTGGTAATGGATTTAAATGGACAGCTAAATGCATTCGTAGCTGTACTGTAGAGTTTAGTTTTTGCATCATGTCGATGCTGGTTGCTAGACAGTCATTGACAAACAGTCATCAGCCTCCAATGTGTACATAAGATTTTCATAAAGTGCTAAACTTGAAGGCAGACTGATAAAATGGGTGCCAAATATTACGAACGCAAAAATTAATGACATATATATTTAAAAAGAAACTCCAACAAAAATGAATCAAAATAGCAAACTGAAACATAACTGGGTAGTCCTACAGTTAAATATGTTTTGGATGTATTTTCCATATACGCCTATGCAAAATCTTGCAAATCATTTGCCTCCAATGCCAGAAGTTCAGTTCCACTTGTTGACACTGGGAGGCACCATGTGCACAGCCCACATTGCTTTGGATGTAATTCCTTGACTGTAAAACACTACACTGAATCTGGCTCAGTTTTACAATATCAGATAGTTTAGGATTATAAAAATGGAAATAGTAAACCCCAAAAATTATATGTTCTGCCAGCCACTTCAGTATAATCATATTCTTCCAAAACTACTGCTTGCTGAACACAATTAAATGGGCTGAAAGGAGTGCTACTTATACAAAATGTTTATTTTACTTTGAATGCTGCATTTAAAGTTTCCTGCACAAAATCAAGCATAGCTTCTTTCTGCCATAGCTTAGCTTACACTGCTTTGAAGTTTGCTATTTACTGTACCTTCATTTACCGTATTTCACCGCATATGGACCTAAATAAAAGACAACAGAATGAACAAACTAAAAAATGAAAAGGCAGTCAAAACAGCGTTGTGCCTGTAAATTGCAAGTTTGGCAAGATGTCTTTCAAGACGTTGTGTTTTCACGCTCATTCATCACTTCTTCACTTTCTTTATAAAAGAGGAAGACAGTTCTGTCATTTGTTGTAGTAGACCTTGGGTAGGCTGGTAGAAGGGAAGTTTCTTCTGAACTTCTTATTGTCTCTGTAGAACGTCCACAGTATGACTGACTGAAAGTCACAGAACTCAAAGGACCGGTCACAAACTTGGTTTCCTGTCCTCTATTAGAACAGTGACTCTATCTGTCTCTCTCCAGTGCAAGTGACTGCTGTGTAAAACTGCAGACTTTCATAACACCACCCACACCCCCACAGCGCTCTCCCGTACTCCCTAACCCGAGGCTTGCTGTCACCCTGTCTGCAGAAACCAGAGTTGGTGGTGTTTTGGTTGGAGTGAGAGAAGAGGAGTAACAGCGGAGGCACCAAATTCAAGAAGAATAAACAAAAAAAAGGCCAAAAGAAATATAACTTTTGACTGGTGCTATGTGCCAAGTCTGAAGCGTGGAACCTCAGAGACGCCTTGCTCTTCTGTCTCTCTCTCTTCTGCCATATCTTTATCAGAGTCTAAAGAAAACGTCCGGACTGAATCACTAGTGAGCTTTTTAGTGAGTCGACGAGACGTAGCAGATACTGCATTGGGTCCGCTGCCAGAATCAGTTCTGGAGAGTTCAGGCCCCTTACTGCCACTGTGGCCCTCCTCTTCCTCAGGTGGACTCTCTGTGTCAGACTCTCCCTCTTCTTCCAAGGTCAGCTCAAACTGGAACTTGTCGACCGAAATGGAGCCGCCGGCCACACCGAGCGCTGAGGCTTCCCCAGCAGGGGCTCCCTCCCCCGGGCCCTCTGGGTGGGGTGAGGGGCTGTGGGGGATCATGCTCTGGTACCACTCTCTGTTATCCTCCAGTGTGTCAAGGATCTCCTGAGCATCTGGGTGGACAAGGTCAGCCCACGTCTCCCACAGAGGATGAACGATGTAGTCAATGAAACCCACCTGAAAGAGATAGGAAAAAAGTGTTGTATATCTACACAGAGATTTCACTTCACTTTTTTTTAGTCCCTTTTAAAAAAAGTCCACTATTTCTACATTTCAACAAAACACCCCTATTGTACTCCTTTTTGGCATCATATTTGTACTCTATGGGTCTACTGGAATAGGTTTACCATGCTTTGATGTTCAAAAAACATATCATATTATGCTCACACTGCTCATTGTTGCCCATCGCCTTCCCAAAAAGCCCAGTCTGCTCTGATTGGTTAGCTGGCTCACTCTGTTGTGATTGGTTAACCAAATTCACACTAGCCACTGGATGGGCTGTGCTTGGCAGGCAGCACCAATGGGCAGCACGTATTAACAACTGGGCTGGCTGTCTAAATCAGTGACAACACTAACTGAGTAATTTCAAAAAGGAATGTGGGCGAAGATTTCATGCAGTTGAGAAAAAGTTCTGTCTGTGGGGCAGAAAGCTCCATTTGGAGTGAACTGTGTTTCTATTATACATCCATTACATACACAACAAACTATACAACACACTAAAAGACCATAATATAATAACAGGGGCTCTATAAAACTTCACAAATGAAGCAATTTAGCTTAATACTGTACCTGGTTCTTCTCTATTGAGGCATTGTGTTTGTCACACATGGGGCTGACCTCCATGCCTTTGTCTCTCTCCCTGTCCCCCTGGGTGAAAAACTCCACCATAATGCGGTCTGTCCACTGCCGGTACAGCTCCAGAGGCTTGGTGGGGTTGCTCAGGTCTGCACAGTGCACCATGTTTTGAAGGACCTGTGGTGACAAAAGAAGTTTGTAAATACTCAGTTTTTGATTGATGTACTGTAAGTCCAATATTCACTCTTCTTTTAGTTCTCTTTTGGTTTCGACCAACTTCTGAGGGAAACCTTTGGCTCTTTTTATCAGCAATGTCCACCAGCTAGTTGAAACTATGTTTGCCGTTTGGTGCTAAGTAGGTACTGTACAGTGGGGTTTTAGAGATTTCACCTGCCTGTTAGAAACATGGTAGATTACACAGAACCCAAACAGTTAAGTCGGAGGCTGTAAAAACTAATACAGTGAACTGAAATATGCTAGAATGCTCTGTAGTGCTGAAGAAAACTGCTAAATTTGGTCACTACAATTGACACCTTGTAATTGTATTCATTGTTGGTATAGAAATATTGATTAATGTGGCTCAAACAATGAATCGTTGGCAAAATGGTTCTCACCTGTATGCGATCTGAGTAGTTGTCTAGCAGTAGGACTCCTAGACTTGTGACTTTCTTGGTCTCCACCATGGTTTTCAGGTCTGCCAGTAGGTTCATGTGTTTATACATATCTGTGGCCAGCACCTGTAGGTTAAACCATTCAATTAAAAAAAATTATCGATGAAAACATGCATTTTAGATCAATTTCCTGAACTTAGACAGAAACAGTACTACATCCGCAATGTTATGGGTTCCACGGAGGTGACGTACCATATCAATGACCATCTTGCGCAGCGACTGTCTCTGCTTTTTGCTTAGGTTCTGAAACATGTCACAGTTATCTTCCTGCAGAAGCTTAAAGCCAACAGCCAGGTGGTGATTCTCCAGCACAGACGAATCATTGTACATCAGGGCCAGCTCTGAGTCTAAAGGCAGTTTACAGAAAGCACGGTAAATCACCTGCATGGGAAACAAATGCATGCAGAAACACAATGCTACACAGACACTTGTACACAGGCACCTCATCCACATTATTAAATACATTCAGCACCCACGCACGTTCATATAATCCCTATGAAGCTATGCAAACTCACTGGTGTTGATGAGAAACTGATTGGAAACTCCAGGGTGATCCACATCGTGTATGGCGCTTGCAAACAAAGCGGCGAGGATCTCCAGATCAGTAAACACGGCCTGGGCACAAGAAGGCAGGCACTGTCAATATGCGTGTGTGTGTGTGTATGTAGGCGTGAGTGCGTGTGAATGCTTGCATGCCTGGATGTGTTTTTGTGTTTAGTTGCGTGTGTGTGTGCATGCATGTGTGCGTGTAGGAGGGAGGGGGAGGGGGGGACAAGGCATGGAAAGATGGTTCGATCCCCGCCCCTGCAGTCATTGTCGAAGTGTCCTTGGGCAAGACACTGAACCCCGAGTTGCCCCCGGTGCTGCGCATTGGAGTGTGAATGTGTGTGAATGTTTATCTGATGAGCAGGCGGCACCTTGTACGGCAGCCCCGGCCACAGTGTATGAATGTGTGTGAATGGTGAATGTTTCCTGTAGATGTAAAAGCGCTTTGAGCAGTTGTTAAGACTGGAAAAGCGCTATATAAATACACCACATTTAATAATAATAAAGTTTGTATTTGCTATTTAAATTTCTCTTGGATGAATTAGGGTGTGTACCTCCAGAGCTGGTGTGGACAGTAAGACATGGGTGGACTGGACCACGTCTGCAGCATGGATGTTGTTGTGGTAGGCCACGTCGGCATGGTAGTGATCCTCCAAAGTCATCATGAAGGTAATGAAAGTGTCTGCAGGAATCTTAAAGGACTTGAGCAGGTCACGTTCCTATAATAATAATGTTCAGAAAGAATGTGGGGCAGTCAAGGTAAAACTCATTTATTGAGATGTCTTTGTTATTAGGGCATTGTTTCATAAACTTTCTTTCATTAGTTTACTGTTTTGCTCATTAATTTGCTGTATCCAAATGTTTGAGCTTATACAAGGAGCATGCGGTGTTTGAGGAAGTAGGGTATGTCGGTGTGTGTTACCTGGAAGACGGAGTACATGGTGACCGTAAGTGGGCGTTTCCCAGAATACTCAGAGACCTTGAAGATGTCAATACCCCATCTGTTTATGTCCTCCAACTCCTGGACAATGAGGACAAATGTTTCTAATTACAATATACCGTACAAGGGAGAATATAATTAACATTATAACATTGCCAAAGGATTTGAATTAGGGCTGGGCATTATGGAGAAAATCAGGTATCACAAAAGATAGACATAACACCTCAATATTGAACTTGCCACGACATTGTAGGGTTGACACTTCTATATATGGGCACCAGCTCTACCAACTGAGCTGTCTTTGTGCCCACAATGAGATGATTTTAGATAAATAACCATCAATAATGTTGACATAATGACTAAGTGGATAATGGCAAACAATTGAGTGGTTAGGCTGGTCTTATGTGTACGTGTTATTCTTTTGTTTTTTGTGATGTATTGTATTTATGAGAGCTGTTAAATGCTTCCTTTTGTTGTGAAGCACTTTGTGATCTTCATCTGAGAAAAGTGCTATACAAATAAATTTTACTTACTTACTTGAACAGCTAGACCAGAAAATTACTTTAATGTAACGCAGCCTTAAAAATCCGGAAAAGAGTTACCATATAACGATATTAGGATACACCAAATCTAAGAAGATATCTAGTCTCATAAGATAGGATAAGATGAGAAAAAACGTATCGTCTGTCACAAGTGACAGAAATTTGTCTTTAACAGGGCAAGCCCAAAAGACATTATACACATATAAGAACATAAAAGATACATGACAATATTGAAAAAATTTCATATCTCGCCCAGCCCTAATTTGCATAGAGATAAACAAGTGTTGAACTAGTCTGCCCACCTTGGCTAGGAGTCCTTCCTGGCTGGCGTTGACCCCAAAGCGAGGGATGGTGGAGGGGGCGAGGCTGGGGCTGTGGGTGGCCTTCTTCACACCACTAATCTGGGACATGGGCCGCTTCTTCTTGTCCTTCTCCTTGGTGGGGGGGGACATGATATCCATGTCATGTTGCTTCTCTGTAAGATGAAGACAGGGAAAACATTAACACTAGAGTCTCTTAATTATCACATTAGCAACACAACACTTCAACTCAAACACATCATTTCTATGATGCACATCAATATGCACAGCTTGTGGAATATTAAAAGTGGAGGTATTTTACCAAGGAAGGTGCTGGAGATGAACTCAGACACCTGGTTCCCTGAACGGCTGGTTTCTGACAGCTGGGTGAGCTCTCGGTTCAGCATCCTCTTGAACTAAAGACAAACACACACAAGCATCCATGAGTTTGCTTACACACACACCTTTAGGCTAAAAAGCAGACAGACTAGGGCAACATCTTTCTTTCTTTCTGCAAACCCAAAAAATTGAATCAGGACTAAACTTGTTCAATTTGTTTCATTTTTCATTAGTTTCATGTCCCTGTGTCTGACATTTTATCATCAGGTTTGGTGTATGCAGACATACTAAGTTAAATGTGAGTTCAAACGCAACAAAGCAACCCCCAACACTTGATTCTCCTGTGCTTAAAGGCAAAAAGATGTCATTCTGAATAATGCTTCAAAAACTTACTAGAATGAATTACTAGAGATCACGCTGAGTAACTTTTCAAAAAACAGACAACCATAACCATCTATAAATATACCCAGAACACTTTGATTCTTTCTCTGAAGCATTCACATGCGTCTGTGTCCCCTCCACGTCACAGTGCAGAGGCAGATCAGACATCAGACACCCTAGTACCCACAACCCATACACAAGCATGCACTTGAATTGTGAAATTTCAATGAATGGTGTCAAAAGTCTAAGCGAAAATCCACTGTCCCATCTCAACCACCAGTTGTTCACTTCTTCACAAAACGAGCAACATGTGAGCCTGGAGCAGCTTCATCCCTTCCCACCTACTTCATCTCTCGCCTGTCCTTACCTGAATGAGCATCCACGACACAGAGATGAAACAACTCCCCTCTGGCATTTCAGCGCAAAGTCAAGCATAGGAGCAAAAATAAGACTGAGTGAGAGAGTTGAGCTTTCTGGTTGTCCTCCACACTGGCACTGCCTGTTCGACAGACAGCAGGGATACATTTAGCTACTACACAGCTTGCACGCCTGTGCCAAAGCCGAAGCGAGCAGACAGTCCAATGGTTAGTGCTGTGGAAGCTTTGATCAGTACGAGCTGAGCAGATGGAAATAAAGAACTGTGCAGAGGTCCATGGAAGAACAAGAGAGTGGAAGCATAGCTGAGGGAAGGCTGTGGGATACGAGGATGCAAGGCAGAGAAGCCACACTCCCTCGCTCCCTGTGACTCTCCCTCATTCACTCAGCCTGCTCCAGTATGTGTGTAAACAGAGGGAGAACGCGGTACGCTAATCCCCGCCTCTTTCCAAAAATGCCTAAGAATAGCAACCAATCAGGCATCTGCTGCAGCAGAGGTTGGGAGAGACGAAAGGCCCCCATTGGTGGGAAGATGAACAAAGTAGGCTGGGCTGAGTGTGCCAGATGCTGACGCTGTGAGACACACCATGTGCACCAAGTTTGAAGAAGATATGAAGGAAAAGCTGTGAATGGATGGAGCGGGGGGTGTAGTTCATTCATGGGGCCAAAATTAAAAACAGTAAACCATGGACCACTCAATAGATAACTACAAGCAGGCTGCCTTAGCACAATTAATATATGTTGACTTGTGAAAATAAGCCCAAGCTAAATACAAAAAGGCTTCAATGGCTTACCTTTTGGTGACAATGTAGTGCAGTTAATCTTTCTAAAGTGGGTAGCCCAACTTGTTATGTATTGATTAATTGTTTTCAAGCTGGTATAATATTAATATAATATATATAATATAATATTATAGGATAATAACAGAAGTTTTGTTTTGAAAATAAGTGACAGGAAGTCACAGTTTATTTGCTTATATTTAGTACCCAATCAGTGGTGGTGACTGTTAACAGCAGGAAGTGGAAGGGACGGGAGGCAAGGTGGGCAATGTACTGTTCATGTTGTGGTGGAATTTCCTGCTCATGAACTCGTGCTATGTAAGTTGAGACAGTGGTACTCCAGGTCTCATTCAAGTCAGTGTCCAACATAACCGCATACGCTTTCCAGGCAAAGGAAAACTCCAACTTTATGCCGGTGGGCCAGCCAGACTTTTGCACACTTCCCAGAGAGAGAGAGATTGGCTGAACTAGGCTTTAGCATCTGTGTTTTAGGTGCCTGAAATATCTTTGTTTACATTGAAGGTTCAGCTAGCATGAGTTTAAATACACTTTCAGTAGGACAGAAACATCTCAGAGTTGGGATGGAACAGCATGTGCATGTTGTGTGGGCGGTCTAATCATGAAATCACACAAGCGAGAGGGGCTCCAGTCTGAGGAGAGGTATACACAGAGGAAAAATGGATGGGGGCGGGGATGCTGTTTTCTCCAGCTCCCACTACCTCATTCGCATGTTTTCTGGACCTGAATGGGGGGAGGGGTGCATCTGTGTGTCAAATCTCTATTTCCGTGCATGAAACCATCCCGCTCATTCATGGAATAATCCCGTCAGCGGACGGGAGATTCTATTCATGCTGTCATGATGGATTCTCTGTATAAGTGAGCTTTCAGATGTGTTTAAGGCTAACTGCACTTACATCACAGCACACACAATCCACAGGCTAAGTGATAGTGGTACTTGGAACTCTAATTGGGCTGCATAAGATTACCACCACTTAATGAAAAACTGATGAAAATGATTAGCATGTCTTATGTATTGCTTTTATTATCGGTTGCTATTTGAATTTCTCTTGGATGAATTAGGGTGTGTACCTCTAGAGCTGGAGTGGACAGTAAGATATGGGTGGACTGGACCACGTCTGCAGCATGGATGTTGTTGTGGTAGGCCACGTTGGCATGGTAGTGATCCACCAAAGTCATCATGACCCTAACCCTTAACCCTTAACCCTAACCCTAATAAAACCTGCTGACAGATTTAATCTCAAAAGGGAAACACCAATTCAAGTTAATGAAATACTGAGTTATGGACATTAAGGTCTCATCCGAAGCAGAGAACAATAACGGTGATAAGAACTTCTTAATATTTCATGATATCTTAACAATCAGGAGCTGAAAGCTATTGTTAAATGCTGCATTAGTTGGGATAGGTCCAGCCTTTTCAATGGGATGAACATTAAAATACTGGAATTGTATTGTATTGTAAATGTAAGTTCAACCTGGATGAGTTCAGGGTCATCTACAGTACCATGTTCATATAGTTGGAGTCGGATTTGCTTAAAAATGGCAACAAAATGGACATGACTAATAAAATCCTTCAGGGCGGTGAATCACTGCACAGATTAGAGTGAGTGCACTGCACTGCAACCTTGCACTAGTAAGTGTGTTGCTGTGTGTCTCTGACTTTTATCCTCTTACAGGTGTGTATGTTTAGTATGTCACTTTGCTGTTAGTAATGTGTTTTTTTGTCGAAGTACCTTGTTGGAAGCCATCTCACTGACAGAGTGTCGAGTTTTAAGTGTCTCTAGTTGTTCCAGACACCAATCCAGCTCATCTAGAGTCTCTATGGCCAGCTGCTGGTGAGGCTCCTCTGTACCAGACAAACACAGCAAGGCATCATGGGAAGGATACAATTATCGGAGAGCTTTCACATACTGTTTAAATGTTTAAAAGATTGTTAAAGTGGAACTTATTGTTGTTTGAGAACACTGAATAAATGTAAGATTTCATCAGTGGTGGAATGCAATTAAGTACATTTACTATGTGTAAATTTAAAAGGTATTTGTACTTTACTTGAGAATTTCTTTTCATGTTACTTCACACTTCTGTTCAACTGCATCTCTAGTTACTGAAAACATTAAGATTTCACATACAAAATATATAATGATCTTATAAAATATGATGGCAGAGTTACTGATTAAACTGCTCTGAAATATGTAAAATAGTTTAAATTAGCTCCAACTTGAGGAGCTACAGCACTAAAATGCTACCTACAGAACACAATGATACATCAGTAATAAGGATATAATAGACAATTGTGAACACTAATGGGGGGGTCATTCACACTTCCACTTTTGTTCTTTCCAGTATGCTTTACTGATAACCCTTACATACTTTCTACTCAAGTGCCATTTATTTCAATGGATTATTCTTTCATAGTGATACTTCTACTTATGTAAATATTCTGATTCCCCCACACCCCCAACCCCCACCACCACTGGATTTTACTGATTTATTATATAACCTAGAATTAACAATTCGCTATTTCCAACTACTATACATTTAATCATGATAATGTCCTTGCCGTGTCTCTGTCTCTGTGACCAGGGTCAGTGTTGATAATGGGGTATTGATTAGTAAATTGCTCATTCTGACTCCAGCACCGACCTGCGAGGCTGGTCTTGCACATGGACGGAGGGTTGCTGCCTGAGGATCGCGTCCTGTAGACAGAGACCATCCAAAGTCAGCAAGCAAAAGTCAAACTGTAACTACAGCATGATTATTTTTGATAAGTGTGACGCTGAGATTGCTAGAAGATTCGTTTTCAAGCATTTTCTCAACAAAAAAACCCCTACTTGCTGGCTGTGCGATCTTGCTGGCCGGTTATGACGGCAAAGTTACTTCGGACTGTCCTCAGGCTGGCGAGGACCTGTAAGATAGGAACAAGAGACTAAATGTACAACATCATTATCAGGTGACGTACATAACGGGCTCAACTCTGACCTGCGGCCCTTGCTGCATGTCTTTCCGCTTCTCTCTCCCCCTTTCAAGTCTAAACTGTCCTATACAAAAAAAGGCAAAAAATGGCACAAAAAAACCTTGACATTTTTTTAAAAGAAATGCCTTTACTTTATTCATCTCTATCTTGTAGATTCTTATTAATGTGAATCTTTGTCAAGCTTTCAAAACCAGATACTCTGGCTTTCACCCTCCAAGTGCTACGTAGAGGCATTCCCCTCTTGGCTGTCTGATGTTTTGATGGCATCACTGACACCCCTCTATGTCATGTCTGTCACTCCATCTGTAGCCAAACACTGACTCAGCACGCAGAGGAAGCCCACCGAGTATCCGGTGTCCAGGCCTGACCCATGTAGCAGCCCTTATCAGCCAGCATGCAAATTTTAACAACATGATCCAGCAGTATTAGATTTACCGCTTCTTTCGTGGTGCAACAGGAGCACAAGTGTGACGCACATCCCACGCACAAGCCAGGCAAGAGCCAGGCAACAGCAGCGGGGAGCCTGATCCTGTCACAGGGCTAACATAATGCCGAGGGACTGTTCCGATGAGGCAGTAAAGCTCTGTCTTGTACCATCTGCTGTCTTTAGCTGAGTAGTGAACGTGGTTTGCTCAAGCAAATTTTCAAATGACACAAAAAGGAAGAAATGCTTCCAAAAAGGTTGGATGGAAAGGTTTCAGAGGACTCACCTGTGCAAATGGTGTGACAATCATGTCTTCTGTATGTCTGCAATACAGAACAGAATACACAGGAGGAAAGGCATGAAACACTGACTAGAGGCACAATCTATAAGCGCTTACATTTTATTTATTAATCTGTGTTAGACAAAAAAAGGCACTTTGTTAAGATGAAATAAACAGAAACTAAACCGCACGTGGTATTACTTCTAGTTCATGAAAAAAACGCCGTCTGCGCAACCAGGCGGCCAAAGAATGAGTTATCATGTCTACTTACTCAGAGATCCTCATACGTCACTCCCTTTGTCATCATTCTGTTAAAGTGTAGCTATGTCAAAAAAACTATAGGTCATGCACTGCGTATGGTAAGGTTGGTAAGGAAACAGATCGAGGTAGGTGGAAGGGTGGGTGATATAAGTATGAACTGGTAAAAAAAGACAGACCTGGTGTCTCTGAATAAGCGTCACATGCAAATAAAAAAAGAAAGAAAATGGGTTTGTTTTTTGTTTTTTTTGGGGGGAGGGGGGTGTTTTAATGGGGGTCACAGGTGAAGTGTTTAATATTTAGTCACGTTTGTCAGGAGGGAGGTGGGAAATGGCCATGAAGCCATCTAGAGGGGAATGCAGGAGAGGGCTTGAAGGGGACAGAGCCAGTGTTTTTAACTTATTTTTATTTTATTTTTATCAGGTTCTTCTCACCGAGTTGACAACCAGTTGACTTCCCAGTGCTTCAAGCTTTCTTCCCTTCAAAAACAGATAGGCGAGAGTTGGGAGGAGATCTGCGACTGCTTACTACACAGACTTAAAGGTGCTTAGACATTATGAATTATGTGGGGGACTGTTTTTCCGGACATATTGTAAACAGAAAAAAGAAACAGACAAGAAATTTGACCCTTTCTTCCAATTTCTTGCAATCCCAGTAAGGCAGATTTGGCATAAAAAAAAACTGGTTGTACCAACATTGGTTTCTAGATCTGTAGATGTTTTTGAAGACACACGCAATTCACAGCATGTTTCAAATACTGCCCTAACAAAACTGAAAGACTGGGTCAAGAAATTGAAAGTCACCTAAGGTAGACACCTATTATCAGTCTATGTGTCAAATACAGTAAAACATACAGGAGATAGCTTTGATACATCAAAATACAAAGCCATAAAAGAGAAAGCACGCAACAAAAGGGGCCTTCGGCTTCAGAGCGTAGGAATCCAAAGAAAATGCCAAAAAGCCTAGTTTAAAATTTACAAATGAGATGAGACCACAACTGTTTGCTGCAGTGGGAATTATTAAAGCAGCAGAGTCTAACCTTGAACAAATGTGTGTACTCAAATATACACCGATACTACATTAGAGTAGCAGGAGCAGGAACTATTGAGAGACAATGGACTGTTCTGAGCAAATAAATCAAGGGAATCCACAACCCATCCTCCTAAACACGCAACAAATATAATACATTGCATTATGTGTAGACACAAAGGTGCCATGAAATCAGTGTTGACGTATGAGACAGTTGAAATGAACTTACAGGTCACTGGCGGTGGAGGAGTTTCTGGAAGGACCTTTGGGTGAAAGGTCAAAGTCGGAGTCGGAACGGTAGAGGAAGGATTCCCGCCGCTGGCTGTGAGGAAAGTTGGCCTGTAGGACCAGACCAGAGCCAGAGCCAGGGCTGGTCTGGGAGTCCAGGGGGCTGCGCCCCACTGCCAATCCATTCTCCACATCAAAACTACAACAACCAGAGAGAGAGGGGGGGAGGGGAGGGATGTATTAAGGATACATGACTCAAAACACATTTTACGGATTAAAACACAAACAATCAGATTTATTCCAAAGCATGAAAAGGAAACAAAAGAAGCATCCGCGCAGCCACCCTGGACACCCACGTCTCGGTTTAGGGCTTGGCGTTATTAAAACCACATGGGCTACTCTGGGACACTAGTTTGACCGCATCATAACCAGTGGGGGAAGAAGTATTCAGATCCTTTGCTCAAGTAACACACATCACAATGTACACTAAAACATACTCTGTTACAAGTAAATGTCCTGCATTGAAAACTTACTTAAGTAAAAGTGTGTAAATGTCATCAGGAAAATGTACTTAAAAGTATTAAAAGTAAAACTCCTCCTCATATTTAAGAAACTGGAAACGATCCAAACCGTCCTGTCAATCCACTCGGTGTTTAATGCTCTAATCATTTCATCTGGACTTAATTTAAAATAACACATCATATTTTATAAACAACATGTGTTTTGTGAGTCATAAAAAAACAACTAGTAACTAGTATTTAAAGTTGTCAGATGAATGTTGTTCTATGTAGCAAAAAGTACAATATTTCTCTCTGAAAGGGAGTGGAGTAGAAGTAGAAAGTGGCATGAGAAACAAGAAAAGACTCTAGTAAAGTACCTCAAACTTGTACTAAAGTACAGTACTTGAGTAAATGAGCTTAATTACATTCGACCTCTGTATATAACACAGCATGTCTGCTCTATGAATCTTTTTCTGGACCTATCTGCAACAAATGCAGTTTGTCACCTTGTGATTGTTGCAGGTGGGAACAAAATAGAAAAATACCAACTAACTCGTTACAATTCCAGCTGCTACAGCCGTGTCATATTGAAAGAAATCAGTTTCAGGGAGTGCAGCAGGCAACATGGATGTGATAGTGAGACAAACGCATGGATCAATGAGGACTGATCCTAAACTACGGATTTCATTTGAGGATGTAAATGTTATGCTTGCGGTCATAGACTGTCAAAATCTCAGTACCTACCCTAGATGAGATGACTGGTGTAGCTCCAGCAACAATGAAAGGGAGAAAATGAATACACAATATTCTATTTCTAAAAATATCACAAGCTTTCATCACTGGGCAAATGTATTCTGCTGTTTTAATCTCACACAGGAAAAGGTGTAATTTAGGAGGAAGTGCGACCATTATGACACAGTAAAGAGACAAAAATAAGAGCTGAAAATGACAAATTTAGGAGGTTGGCACAAAGGATATCACAATGTGAAATATGTGGGAGTGCAGTTATCCCACTGATATGTCACACAAAGTAGTCTAAAATCAGCTCTGTCTGTGTGTGTAACAAAATTAGACAGGAACCACAACAAGACAGATTGTCCCCAGACATGTTGGCTTCTCATTGTGATGGCTGCTTATCCAAGATCCCACTGCCGTAGCCAGGGTAACCATTATAACTGACCCACAGAGGCACAACAAAAATATGTAAACCAAATCTGCAAATCAGAAAAAACTGAAATCGCACCACTTCCAGCCAGCCGGTCTGAATGTTAGTGAAATGAAAAGGTTGCATTCAAAAACAACAGCGTGGACAACATGGTGTGCACTTTATTAGATTTATTAGTGTGAATCCTGTGGCTATGTCATGCAGAAGGGGTTCACGTGTGTGTGTGTTTGTGTGTGTGTGTGTGTGTGTTTGTGTATGTGTGTGTGTGTGTGTGTGTGTGTGTGTGTGTGTGTGTGTGTGTGTGTGTGTGTGTGTGTATGTGTGAACATCCAGAAGAGGTCTGCATGTGGTAAAGGACTGTGTGTGAACAGCAGGTATAGAATTAGCATCAGAGTATTGACATGGGGTCATGTGAGAGTGAGTCTAAAAATAGCCTGGCGCTCAGGTGAGGAGGAGTTCCTCCTGATCAAACATTATCTGACTACAAAGGAAAACACGGTGAGGCCAATCTTCACAGTCTGGCCACTTTTTCTCCCTTCATGCACATCTCTATTTTCCCACAGTTCCACTCTGGTGACATGCACACCCAGAGAGACTTGGTCAACTTGCAGCACCGTTTTGGCAACACGCCTTCTTTTCTAAACAGTCTGAGGAATTCCAGAGTAGAAATCCACGCTTTAGCAAAACAACCATTAGCAGAACGTGGAGGATTTTGGACTCGCAAGATGCTGAGACAAACATTCAATCTTTTTCAAATAAATACCACAGTGGAAACAATATTTAAAAAGAAAAACTGAAATCCAAGGCAAACACAAAACCGAGGTTATGGCTGCAGAGATGTCTGTTGCTAATAAGTGTGGGAAATAATGAAACACAACACTAAAACCTCATCACAGAGCCGAGTACATCACAATTTCCTAGACAGTCCTGAATAACACAGCACCAAATACACTGTTTAACTGTCTGCACACTACAAGCTATTAATGATTTCATTTGATTAATTCTATGCAACAGAATATACGTTTGTATATATATATATATATATATATATATATATATATATATATATATATATATATATATATATATATATATATATATATATATATATATATATATATATATATATATATATATATATATATATATATATATATATATATATATATTGTATATGTACTGTATAAGTAACATAATAATGAGGTTCCAGGGCAACATCTTACTTTAGCTTGTTAGCACTGAACACAAAGTACAACTGATGGTTGCTTTTGCAAGTATTTGGTCATGACACAAAGTATTGGACAAATAAAGGTTAAAAATGATGAGCTTGCTAAATTAAAAAAAAAATCAATTGTTCACAAAAGCCAATACAATTCATCCTAAGGGGGAAGTGAATATGTGTGATCAATTACATGGCAATCCTTACAATATTTGTCGAGATATTTGACTCAAAACCACAAACTCATGTTGGTGCTAGATGATCAGGGGGACTAAGGGGATCACCAAAGTCAGCAGAATTCTTCAACTGGGGGTCCATGAATGTCTGTACAAAATGTAGTGCCAATCCATCCAATAGTTTTTTTGATATTTCAGTTGTTGTTAATTACAGCTTTAATAGAATTAATAGTAACATTTTAATCCAGTGAAAAACACAGGCTGCTGGTTTCTATTGAATAATATCTGACAGCAGCTATGCACCAACTGCGGCATGCATAGCTTCCATTCATTACCCTTTCCACTCCTTCCTCCAATGACTCTCTCCCCCCCGCCCCCTGCTACCCTGCTAGAGTGCTGCATGAGGACAAGACAGTGGTGTGTTACTGGCTGTTACGTAACACCAAACAGAAGACCCCATCTCTCCCTTCATTTGAAAGATTCAGACACACTAACTACACTATACACAGCCAAGAAGAGGAGTCGGAGAGAGGGAGGGAGGGAGGTGGGAGGGAGGGAAGAAAGCATGGTGAGGGGTAAAACATAATGAAGAGAGAGGAAAAGTAAATAAAAATTCAGAGGAAGAATACACAGCCCATTCTGAGGCGCACACATGAGGGCTTTTTGGTCTTTACTCAAGCTAGAATACATGCATGTACAAATGTGTATTTGACTGTGTGTGTCAGACATGTGAGGATTAATCATCTTTGCAGAAAAATTAGGAATAAAGCAAGTTTTAATGTGTAAATGGTGCCTTTTAATGTGCTACAGCGGTGCGACATGCCACCTTACACACCTATGTTAATAGGTTTGATGTGTAAGCACACACATCATCCCTGCCCATTTACTACAAGCTCACATGTAGCTTGGAGCTACACCCACTCCTCACTCTCTATCCTGTTGTCTCCTTTTATCTTGTTCTTTCCCTGCAAATGATGCTGTAACCCTGGCTGCTCCTGTTTGCTCTGACCATAAACATGTTACTATTTTTGTATCTGCACGACGCTCTCTGCCTCTGTGCAGCTATTTTTAGCCTCCTCGTGCATGGGGAATAGCCCGAAAGAGGCAGCGACGCAGCTAAAAATAGAAGTTTCAGGTAGAATGCAGAGCCCCTTCCTTCTCTTTTCCCTCTGCATCGCAGAGCATCACCTTTTTTTTTACCTCCATCCATGAATATTTATGGAGACGTTTCTATTTGAAGCCAATGCAGTTCTAAAATTAGATCACAGATCAAAATATTGCCCACGTCTTCTTCCTCGCTGCTATTTCACTCCCAGTTTTCACGTCTTTCTCAGGGGAGTGAACAAAGAGTCATGAGTAATTGATGACACTGGACTATTTACATTTTACTTTACACACGCAAGCATGCACGCAAGCACGCACGCATGCATGCATGCGCACACACACACACACACACACATACACACTCACACACACACAAACTCACTTCACAATCTTCTATTTTTGCATGTGCATGTTTCCCACTAGTACATCACAATGATCTCTCTTAGGTTTATATGAACTAAGAAAAATATACACAGCAGTATGAACACCAGGAGTAGCTGTTGCCTAGGTAACAACAAATTGGGATTCATACTAGACTAAAACAATTATTTAAAACACATACTATCTAAAGTATGTTGAGACTAATTTTGTCCTTTTTTTAGGACCTTGGCAGAGTCAATGTTTTGAATTTTGCCGCAACTTTTATTTGTGATATTGTTGGTGTTTGTGCATTATTTTTCCGGCTTTTACCGTAAACCCACAACAACTAATCACACAAGTGCCGGGATGAAATTTTTTTCATATGGATTTGTTTCAAGAGATGGCATTCATTTTCTACTATGTACTGTATATGTTACATTAATACTGAAAAGCCGGTGTTTCTATTTTTGAATGCAGGGAATGTTGACAGAGCAAAACCAAAAAATGTCCATAGTGTCTTCAAGCATACATTTTACAATATGTACACTTAATGTGTCAACAGAGTCATTTAGTGTTTTCAAGGGGGTCAGCGTTGAGGCTCAGCGTGCTAATGGTCCGGACAGGAAGCTCCCACAGAGGCACCAGGCTGTTTGGGCGGCTGGTCTTCATATACGACTCTATTGTCTTTGTGTTTTCACATCCCAGCCAGTTGCACCCACCCACCTATCCTGTTCTACCCAAATCCCCCCTTCTCAGTCTCATTTACAAGTGATGAAAATAAAAAAGAACATGATGGGATTTTGTTTTAAATAATCCTGTTGAGTGGGATGGTGTTGTTTAATGACACACCAGATAAACCTGTTGTTGGAGTAGTGGCTGATGTGTGTAGTAGTACTGTCTGCAGAGCTGAAATACATCTTATAACTCACTCAGAGGACAGGGTCCCTCTACTGGGCTTTGGTGAGATTGCAAGAGCTGGGAAATTGGATGTTTCACCGTAGACTGCAGAAATATACAGTAGAGCTAAACAGTCCATTCACTGATTAGTCGATTAATAAAGAAATAATTTTGATAACTGAATAACTATTTATGTAATTTTTCCAAGAAAAAAAAGAAAATCTTCCTTTGGGTTTAAAAAAACTTTTGTGAGAAAAACAACATGTCCCAATAGGAGAAATGTATGCAAAATTGCAAAAAATAGGAATAAAATTGATGTTAAATGCATTTAACTGGGTTCTATAGCTATGAGAAAAAAATCATCCGTCTTCACATGTGCAAAAGTAAAACTTGAATAACTAATTGTGTTAGTTTTCAGTTACAATTTTTCAACAGTTTTGTAAAACAAACACACTACATGATCATATTACAACATACTGTACGTGTTACACTGAAAGTCAAGAGATAAGAATATTGAATTATCACCAAGCTCTATAGTACTGTAAATGAGAAAGATTAAAAGATGTTCATATAGGGAAAATGTGAAGAAGAGTTCTATTATAAAAGATGAAATGGACTGTATATGGTACATCCTTACTGGGGTGACCTCTAGCTCACCCAGTAAGAGCGTGCGCCCCATGTAGGCTGAGTCCTCTGCAGCGTCTCTTTGCTGTGTGTGAAACCCCATCTGTCTCCCACCTTTCCTGTCTATCCACTGTCACTTTCAAATAAAAACCCCCAATTTCTTGAAAAAAAATGACATCCATACTGGTTTAACATCTGCATTCGTACAAGGGGGGCTTCATTTACACACACACACACACACACACACACACACACACGCACACATACACACACAGACACACACAAACCTGATTACTTTCTGTCCAAACTGGAGCAAACATTCCTGGCCATCATAAATAAAGAAAAGTTTAAAAAAGGAGGTGTGTTACAGCGTTTGTTATTTAAGTGGCTGGCTCGTAAGAGGTGTGATTGATTGTAACCTGTCAGTGGCCCTGATACTCGACACCCCGCCTGCGTCACCGCCTGTCATGGCAACTTCAAGTCCATCTGGGGAGCATTAAAATACAGGAGCTACGGGGCAGAGCGAGAAAGAGAGGGAGAGAGGAGATAGGCCTGTAAAGCAGGGAGAGCTGTCATCTGAACCTTCCTTCATCAGTCCCGGGCCTTTGCGTGACCCAGCCAGAGTTACACCAGTCCGCGGCCGACAGTGTCTGAGCCGCTTTAGCCATTTATTCAAAAGATATTTAAAGAAGGCATTTATTACATGTAAAACAGATCTAATCTAGTGACTTTGATAATTTGCGTGACAATGAGTGTGTGGAAAGCAGTCGGATGTAAATGAAGAGCTGCTGGGGGAAAAAAGCAACAAAAGTTCTAAATCTCAAACTTTTTTTCCTGCCGTGGTGTTAAGGCATTCTAGGTTGTATGTACTGTATTTGCACATGACACGTAAAAGATGTTCTGGAGCAAACGAGGATTAGGATTGCCTTAACAACACCACAAAGTACACACCTGCAGCTACGAGTCCACACCCTTAAACTCAACACACAGAACAAAGTGAGCAAATCTGGTTAAAGACGGGCCTTAAAAAGTACTCTCGGAGCAGTTTTCAATTCAGTGACAGTTATCTATGTAGTCACCAGTGTGTATTCTGGGATAGAAGCTGTCTGATTGTTTTCACTGTGGCCCCTGGCACAGAGGGAGGACCACCCTGTTTATTTGTCTTGCTCTTCCTCTCCTTTCCTGTGACATCATATTATTTGGCCAATGCGGCCAAACCTGGTGGAGGTTGTGTGTTTTTATGCGTACACACAGTTTAAAGTACCTGCATTAGATCACAACAGCATAATGCAAACGATTACATTCTGGCTGTGGTGCTTATTTAAATGCTGGTTGAATCTTAAACAGCTGAAGTCCTCTTTGTCTTAGCTTGTTGTCTCTTTAGCATCATTTTATTGTGCAATATGGACTCTAATTACATTAACTTGATAACATTGCGGCTGACTAACATGTATTGATTATTCTTCAAATAAGTATCAGCCTTGGGAATAATAGAAGTTCAGTTTCATTCTGTATATAAAATTGAAGCCTTAAATAGTTGCTTACTTAGCATTAAAAACTGGAAACAATCAAAAAACAGAGAGTTAAAAGTGCAATTTGCTGGAGGGGGGGTTATGTGTGAGACTATTTTTTGGCCGGCAACTTCCTAGAGTTCCACTGGTTGCCTGGCAACTGCTGCTGGCCAAGAAATAGTTTGGTTCATGACAAATAAATAGCGAATTGCCGCTTTTATACGTGTTCATTTGTGAGTTTTTTTTGTTTGTTACCTTTGGACAGAGCCAGGTTAGTTGTTTCCTCCCTGTTTCCAGTCTTTATGCTAAGCTAAACAGCTGAAGGCTGCAGTTTTTTAATGTAAAGACATGAGTGGTGTTAGTTTCCTGCAAGACAGTGATTAAAGGTATTTCCCAAAACTTTATCTTTAGCAGATTTTACTGGTACATCTCTTGCATGGGCGGCAGCATGCAGGAAAACATTAGATCTGGCTCACAGCCTTCCTGTGCGTGTGCCCTTTTCTCTGTTACTGACTAATCCATCTCGTTAAAAAACATGAGGGAAATGGCTACATGTTGCATACATCCCCCTCAAAGCAATCAACAAAGTCATCATTTGACAACCAGCAAAAACCAGAGCCAATATGACAACCCCTTTTAAGATAGACATTACGGAACTGCCATTTTAAAAGAGTGTGAGCCAATGTAGTGTTAGCTGACACAACACAAAGGCAGGAACACAGAATCACTTCACTGACCTTTCAGAGTTAGGACACATACTGTGTGATAGGACAAGTTGTATAGAGTCAGTGATGTGAAAAAGACTGCATTGTTTTTCCACATGACTTGAAGAAAGAGTTGGTTTGTTTAATTAATACAGTGAAGAATATTTGATCATTGAAAAAAGATTATACCAAATGTGTATTTGTATTAAATATTATGAAAACAAATGGATCTATGCCTGTGACAACAAAGACTGTATGTGTTTCTCTACGTCAGGCTGTACACAGTTTTTATGATTTTTTATTCGCAGTCACCTAGCTGACTTGCTTCAAAACCAACAGCTGGTTGGTAAATTAAAGCAGTGTGTGTGTGTGTGTGTGTGTGTGTGTGTGGTCATGATCTTACGGTACTTAAGTGTGTTCACTGTGATTAAATCGGTTTATTTTGCTATAAACTCTGAACAGCCGAAAGCAAGAGACAGACAGAAAATAAAGACAAAACTGGTGAGTGTGCATGTGTGAGTGAGTGTGTACGCCTGTGTGTCTGTGTGAGTGTAATTCTTATTACATGTGAACTGTAGTCTCAGTGTTTCCTCTCTGACGCCTGTAATCGCCTTCTCAGAGTCCAGCCCGGCCCTCTTCATTAGATCTTTCCTTTGGAAAACAACACAATGTCGTCATGACGCATGCACTGGTGGATACGGAGCGCACATAATAGTAGGAAGTGTCTGCTGAGGACAGTCTCTCTGTTAATCAGCAATCGATCGATACAGTTATACCTTATACTGTATAAGCATGTTGTTGAAATGTTTGGTAGGGTATCGTGATCAGGGAGGGGTGCAGGAAGCAAGAGGAAACACTAATGTGTGCATTGGAAATAATTAACAGAACCACATGCATTTATTCATCTGACATGTATGGTTCCTTGGCATTTATATACTAAGTCTAGTATGGATGTGGATGGATATTTAATCTGCTATAGAAAGATGGTACAAAAAATAATTAAAAAAGAAAAGAAACAAAAACAGTGTAAATGTGTGTAGGTATGAGTGTATGCATCTGTGTCTATGATGTGTAAATAAGTGAAGCATAAGATTTTTTATTTACTAAAGGATAAAAATAGACAAAGGGGGTAGGACCTGATACGATTGTTTATGAAATTCTTCCTACTTGTTTTTAAACATGGGACATTGAACATTACTTTGTGCTGAGAAATACATGACCTTATTTATCTGTCATTTTAATATTATATAAAGTATGTATGCATGTATGTATGTGTATATATTTTATTTTTTCCATGTTCAAAATAAGCTACTACTACTACTAATACTACATCTCAATAAATCTCCCTGGATCACATCTCTGGTTAAAGTTCTTACCAGACACCCTGCAGCCGGCCAGTTTTCCAGTTAACCAGTTTTTAGTAGTTTTTACAAATTCATAGCAATGTTTTTCGCTCTTTCCTAAAAATCTTCAGTTTGGTTTTAAGTATTAATAAACTCTTATCAGCCGTCTAACCGTATGAGTACAGTCTAATAGTAGTTTGGGTACAGTAGTACAGTAGTTTGTTGGTGCCTGTTCAATGAAATTTGGCTTAGGAAAACCAATTTTCCACTGTAAACACATTCTTTAGGTTAAAATACTACTGATTGTCCTTTACTAAGTGAACTTTCAGATAAGGACATTTTCTAATGAAGTATGCAGTATGACATTGTGGAAAAGACT
Source organism: Etheostoma cragini (assembly GCF_013103735.1). Classification (NCBI taxonomy): domain Eukaryota; kingdom Metazoa; phylum Chordata; class Actinopteri; order Perciformes; family Percidae; genus Etheostoma; species Etheostoma cragini. The sequence goes on from NC_048418.1 coordinate 18,851,511, forward strand.
ACAGAGTGAGGTCAGCAGCACTGGCAGAGGTTAATAAACCTGAGTGGGTTGGAGCCCAGAAGAGATTTACAGTGCAGACATAGGAGTTTCCTACCTTTTTTTCCTAGTCTTGTACACTTTTACACAGACACACACAAACACACACACACACACACACACACACACACACACACACACACACAGACACACATCTAGGACTATTATCCTCCAAGATCGTATAGCGCAGCAAAGAAAACAGTGAAGTGAGAGGTGAAGAATTTGAGAGAAATTATCATAAATGGTGGGTCTGAAGAGAGGAAGTGTGGAGAGGAGAAAGAAAAGTTCAGAACATGGTCTATAAAAGTGCCATAACATGATCAGCATGAGGTATTAATGGTAAAGGTTCCTGAGGTGAGACAAGACCACAGAGAAACATCTGACACCATGTAGGAAAAACGGGTGAAATAAATGTGTGATGTTGATATGTCTTAAACCTGCCGAGCCCTTATATGCTTCCAATAACTGGCTTTATCTAAACAGCATTAATCCATTTGGTACGGTTTCAATGCAGACAATATTTAGATGATTCATTGTTCTAAAGGTAAGTTAGGATAAGCTTAGATAGTATGAGTATGAGAGTCACAGTGGCAAACCGAGCATACATGGCACAGCATACTGGATCAAACTATGAATAAGACTGAAACAGGCAGACATAAAACATAACACTGAAAACCTGTGGATTTGAAAGTACACATATCACAATTTCTAGAACTGTGGATCAAGTTTCACTTCATTTGTGTTTCTTACAACAATGTTACGCAACAAGAAGTTGAGCAGCAGTGTGAAAGTTTGGAAGACAGTAAGGATGTATTTAAACCGAACATAAAATGCAGCTGATGCTTAAAGCCAGTCCGATCTTCATGCCTGTATTCAGGTACCAGCGGATTCTTTCCCACAAAAAATGACAAGCTGATAGTGTGTACTGTTTCCATAGTATATGTCCACCAATGTCATTAATGTACAGAATAAGTGGGAAATAATAAAAACAATGTAAGTAAAGCATGAGGGTCTAAATCCTGTTTGAATGGAAGACCATGCAGAATTTCAAAATGTATCATGCTTGCTTTATGCTTCAAAACAAGGACAAAGTACCCTGATGCCAAATACTCCTGGATAGCACAGGAAAAGTCTAAACTTGGACTCACAAATACACACCCGCAAGCACATAATTACGCAATTGTTCTATCGCAAAAAAAATTGATCATTGTGCGCTTGTGTCTGGAAAGCTCGTCACCGCACAGTAAAGTCGTGGAGTTTTAGGAGAGCCCAGTCCTGCACACCGTCACACCGTCACAATGCAAACACTTGTTACAAATGATCCAGATCCAGCACCAAAAACTGGGTTTGAAGGAGTCTGTTCCAAGCATTCATGCTTCACATCCTACAAGAGTATAGTGTGTGTGTGTGTGTGTGTGTGTGTGTGTGTGTGTGTGTGTGTCTGTGTGTGTGTGTTTGTGTGTGTGAGGCCTGCAACCCAACACCAGTGGACATGTTCCTCCTGCTTGTAAGGGAGATAAATGAGGGTCCATGTGGCTGTCTGTGGGCGAGAACATCATTGAAAACCACTGATAATTTAGGAAATGCTTTGGAAACCCTTTCAGACTGATTTATTAGGACAAACTCCTCTCCTTCGCCAGGACCGGTGAGAGTTATACCCTGTGGAGGGCACGGGATGACTTCATCATTTCTGCCAATGAGCAGATTCATATATAGTGACCAAAAGCGCAGACTCGTTTATCACGTCCACAAATTTACCTGGCAGATTTAGGTAGTTATTGACCTCTAATACAAGCAAAGTCCATCCATCTTAAAGACAAGAGACAAGAGTTTTTGTCCATCAATTTACGTTTGACAAAAACAAGTAAAAGTTGCTTGACAGGTGAAGCAAACATTTACACTTGGAGATTTTGATAAATCAAGCAGATTAAGAGTTCTCTGTTCCCCTCCTGTCCCCTAAGGCTGAACGGGCAGGAGAGAGTTTTAGGTTCTTAAGAAATGCACTTCTAAAGCTCAACCTCAGTTACCTCATACACATGCAACCTGCCAAAAACTGTCATCTTTGTAAGACTCGTAATTCATATGAAATTACTCTGTGCATAAGTCACACTCCCAAACACCCAACAAAGCTCATACTTGTATTTGCTGTCAGTGGTTCATTTAGAAACCATTTTTAAGGATGAATTTTCCATCTATTCTCTGGCTGTCATTGCTGCATGATGTTCTGTGTCATTGCCACTTAATTGTATAGTTGGCCCTCTGCAGACAGCGTTGAGAGAAATTAGATCATCAGCGTGTGGACACACAGCAGGCTGCAGATGGCAGGAGAGCATGCGTGCCTCAAAATAACTGAGCCAGTGACCGCTATTACATTTTCATTTTTATACTTTTATGTTTACCATATCCAATTATTTAGTTTAGCATGTTAGCATGCTTACATTTGCTAGTTAGCAGCGAACACAAAATACAGTTGAAGCTGATAGTAATGTCGTTCATTTTTCGGGTTTTAGTCATACTGTAAACCCAACTATTGAACCAGTTTTAATTTTGACCTGATGGTGACGCTACACGAAACGTCAGGGGATCACCAAGTTAATGCAGAAGGACATGAATGTCAGTACCAAATGCCATTGCAATCTATCCCATAGTTGCTGAGACATTTCACTAAAAACTCACCACAAATGTCGGCTTCATGTTGGCGTTAGAGGAAAAATCGGAGGACGACCAAAGTCATTCTTACTCTGACAGCCATGAATTATTGTACAATGTATATGTATTTCAGAGCGACCCGTTTGACAGATGTTGAGATATTTTAGTCTGAACCAAAGTGGTGGATGTACCGACCAACATTACCTTCCCTAGAGCTGCGCTGCCAGAATAGCAAAAACCCAAGATCACGTTGTTCTGACATGGCAAATATCATCAAATTAAATGTGCTTTACGGACTGCTTTCATAGCCTAAAGCCAATTTTAGGTTCATAAAATTGAAATCAAAGGATAAATTGAATGCGGCGTAACACATCAAAGCCTATAAGCTTCTACTGTCCCAGGAATTCAAAGAAATCCTCCTATTGGTCCTCTTTTAGGAAAAGCAGGTGGTACTGTACCTTTACAGCTCAAAGATCAAAAGACAAACCAAAAAACGCCACTGGGCAAAGGAAATCCCCCTCTCATCATGTAGTGTGGCATGTTTCGAGAGCAGATGTGTTCAACATTTTGGTTTGTCTGGTACCTGTTGCACTCACAGATACATAAAAACATGCAGAACCCTCGCAACCTATCCATCTACGGAGTAAGGACTTCTGTTATCTGACTGTTATCTTCAGCGGTTAAATAATTGGGCTTTAAATCCTTCACAAAAGGCACACGAGACGTTCTGGGCTTGGTGTCTCATGCCAAAAGCAGATTTCTATCCCTACCAGCACTATGTTGCACTTTATAGGGAGATGCTTTAGACAAGGAGAAACGAGAAAAAGACAGAAGGAAAAATGAAAAAATTGGATGCACTTCGTAAGTCTAACACCACCATTCATCACTGTTAATCATTTCATGAAGATGGTTTTTACTTCACAAGTGTTGACTTCTTAAATATGTGATATTAATAGATTCCTAAAATGGGCACTGACAAGGCTGATAATCTTATGCACCTCTCCTCCCCTTGCACTCCCCCTTGCTTTTCCCCCAGAGAATACACAGACTCTCACAAAGTCTGCGTCTCCATCATGGTTCGGTGTACCTGGGAAGATCGATATCTCTACCTAATAAAGCTGCACTGCCTCAGCCTCCCCGTCTGGGACTCCCCTACTTGGGCACATCGATTACCATCGCTGCTCTTAAAACTGAGATTAAGTGCAGAGGGAATGTCTGGACTGCTTTTAAGATCCACAAGTGGAAGTAATCTGAGCAGTAGTGCAACAAGTAAAACTCCAACCTTGCCGTACCTTTGCATCACCCCTGAACTTTTGTCCACACACTAGGACATTTTCTGAAAGCAGATGTCCATTACATTTTTGGCATGGGAGGACAACTCCCCTTTAAAATCCCCAATGCTCACAACTGTTCTGCATTACTTCTGATAAACAAGGCTCCTGCCTGAGAAAGAGGACAGAAGACCATAATGTAAACACGCCTTTATCTCCAGGTCTTGTTCACAACCTCCCCGCTGACACTGAGGATTATGTGCAACGCTACAAAACTTATGGTGTCATTTTTCTGTAACAATATTTGTGTAACTGTAAGTCGCATTAAAGCCTGAAGGGAAATGGGCTGTGTTAAGCAGAGAACACACAGGATTTCTCATGGATGCCTGTACAAAACACACTCACACACACAGGCTTTATTGTGTATGAATGTGGTTCCTTCACAGTGACTGACTGCAAAGCACAGGTCAAGGTCTTAATAGTAGCTGTTTAGAGACGTAACAGGCTGACTGGTGGGTACAGCCGCTGCAACAGCAATCAATAACACATTTAATGTGCATTTGTCTCTGAATTCATTGTTAAATGACAAGATAACTGAGTATCCAAATATAAATTGGTCTATATTTCAAGTCAGTAACGTAAATCTGCTAGATGTCTGCTAAACGTATTTGCTAACAAAATGTCAACTGCAGATACTGTACCATCACCTGCATTTCTATCTCTGTTAAATAACAGTAAGACTTCTGTACAGCTTGCAACCTAATTTTCAAGTCATGGCCAAGCTATATAATATAGTATAATCCACAGCTGGTTTGTTTTAGCCACGGCTGTCATTTGGTATCAGTATCAGTTTAAAGTTACACAAAGCAATTCAAAATTCAAGTGAATCAAACGCCATTACTGTCGCACATTTACATTATGCCCTTGTTAATGGTTGTTAATGGTTGCAACATTTCTTCCAAATGAATCCATTTTTGGTGTCTTTTGCATGCTGAAAAAACAAATCACTCCCTGGAGCTAACAAAAGAGGAAATATGATCAAAACTTATTTTGGGAAATGCAGATATGAACCAAAAACAACTCATGCGAGCAAGAGACTGCTTTTGTAAATATTGCAGCTGATAAAAGACTGTATGCAGGCTACATATTTCAAATACAGCAATATAAAATGGTCACAATCTCAAATAGACTAGTAAGTCTTGTATACAGTAGCATCCTGTACAATCTCCATTTTTCTATTTCAATTTATACTGATACAAGAAACTGTGATATCTCAGGTCGGTTTTAAAGATACTAAAAAAGATTTTCAAAATAGAAAAAATGATCTCAACACCAACCATGCTCCTGACTTCATATCCGTGTGTGTGTGCGTGCATGTATGTGTGTGTGTGTGTGCATGAAAGAGATGAAAGGAGACAAAGAGAAGGAGAGAAAGACAAAATGACTGAAAGTAAATGAGATGGCTCTTAATTACCGCCTGCGTTTCTGTATGATGTCAATAGGCCTGTTGACAGCACATGGCGATCCCCATATGTTCCCACTCCGAACAGTGATACTCCGCTCCATGGAGTAACAGAAGCCACAGTTCGTTGGCACACTTATCTTTCTTTAGCCTACTTTCTTTTAACTTGTCCTCACCCCCCTCTTCTTGGCCGCTCCACTGCTCTCCCTCTCTTGGTTCTCCTCAGCTTGTCCTCATCCCTGTAAAACCCGGCCCTCTTCCTAAACTGTCTTGCTCTGTCATGCTGTCCAGCTCTCCACGGCGTCCCAGGAGTTCTCATTACCTCTGGTAGGAGTGGACACCAGCTCTAGGACCAGTGGCTCCAGCGCTGAGCCAGGATGACCAGGGTGATGCAATCCATGCTACTGTATGCTGGTGAAAATCTGCTCTTCCTTGGATTATTTGAATACATTTGGAGTGTATTCCTTCCTGAGCACCTGAATTCCCCTCGGCATACTTTTTGCTGTCTGTTTTGCAGAACAAAAAGCTTTTAATCACTCTCAGCAGAGGTCCATTAATCGGTCCCCCATGTACATTTTGTCTTTGCTCCGGGTCTAAATGTGGCGCAACACTCCCACGTCCCCCTCATTCCCCT
>NC_048418.1:18857662-18865877 GCF_013103735.1 Etheostoma cragini
ATCACAGGTATGTCTTGTCGATGTTAGGTAAAGAAATTGATGACAGGATGAGTATGATAGGGTATTACAGTAAGTAGCTCCTCGGACACAGCTTGCAGAGAACAAACACACACACACACACACACACACAAACATGCATATACAGTATGTACTCAGATGGCTTAGGCATTAGCATGCAAGGTCACCCATGGCCAGGGGCAGTGTATTTTTGAAGACCAGAAATGTGAAAAGTAAATATGAAACCTTAGCTGGTCGACCTTTTGTGCATGTTATATGAAAACGTAAACAGGAAATATTTGAGAGAGCGAGATCAGCTAAATGAGACAGGAGCCATGAATCTATAGGCTATGTTTCCAGAGAGATTAGTTCAGGATTTTTAGACCAGAGAAGAAAAGTCTGTAAAATGTCATCAAGACAAGATAGTGTATGTATGTGTGTGTGTGTGTGTGTGTGTGTGTGTGTGTGTGTGTGTGTGTGTGTGTGTGTGTGTGTGTGTGTGTGTGTGTGTGTGTGTGTGTGTGTGTGTGTGTGTGTGGTCTAGGTATAGCTACATTTGTGGGGACCAAAAACTGTGAAAACAGTATACTTATGGGGACCTGACTGCTTTGTGGGGAACAAAATGCTGGTCCCCATACCGTTAAAGGGCTTTTTGAGGACTAAGACTTGGTTTTAGGAGTAGGGTTAGAGTTAGGTTATGGTTAGGGTTAGGGTGAGGGTGAGGGTTAGGCATTTAGGTTTGATGGTTAAGGTTAGGGTAAGGGGCTAGGGAATGCATTATGTCAATGACTCGTCCCCACAAAGATAGGCAGACACGACTGTGTGTGTGTGTGTGTGTGTGTGTAAGTTCAGTTACTGGAGCAGAGACGGTTTCTGACTGTACAGCAGGTTCTTCGGTTTTTGCCATGTCCTTCTGACAATTTCTACTTATCAGTAGTATTGCTTTGGGTATTGAATATCAATTTTGACCTCTTAACTGTTAGCTAAACCCCGCCCCCAAACACTGCCTGTCCAATCATAGCTCGGCATCCATAACTTGATTTCTTCATGTATTTTGGGAAATTTACACTCCAGCAACCCGAGCCAACTGTACACAAGATAATACTAAATTTACCAAACACATCAGTTAGTCCTCATCCAAAAAGCCTTTTCTCTTGTAATATGGAAAACATACTGTTAAAAAACACAAACAAAAGTATGTAAGATAAGCAGCCAAACGGGGTATGTTAAAATTAAAATAAGTAGGATCTTGTTGTTATCATACTTAAAAAGTTTTAGACTGCAATAGAAGAACAACTCTGTTTTTTATTTTCATGTCCTAGGTTAGCCTACATGGACCATCAACTGGACAGGAGGCAAGCTTTTCCCTGAGACATGTAGGCCTACATACATACATATGTATACATATATCTTGTATTTAGCCATTAGGTTCAAATAAAGGATTCCTTTAACAAGATTGACATTTTAAAACGGGACAGCAGGAAACACGGAAAATCTGGAGAGGGCTTCGTTAGCTCGCTGGCTGCAGCTTATAAATCTGCCGGTGTGTTGTCATTTCAACAAAGATGACAGTTTTGGACTAGAAATAAGAAACCTGTTTTGTCTACCTCTGTATGAAATGAAGAAGCCATAGTTTGAGGTGTAAAAGTTGCCACTCTAATGAACTGCATTATGTGCCTTTGGGAGAATGCAAAGTGTGGCAGGCATAGTAGAAGGACATTAACAAACGGTCAATTACTATCCATCTTGCCTCTACACACAAAAAACGTCTCCATAAATGGACATGCACTTTAAGATAAATTCTGCAATACGACATGGTTCAATTAAATTGGCAAATCAATCAATAGATCACCTCATCCCAATAGAACTTACAAATGTTAGGCAGAGATAACAATAGGTTAGAAATGAAAAGAAAAAGCAATAATAGGAGTGGTAGAGGCTCAATAGGCATCTTTAACATAAACCAGGCCCCTTCTAGATGCCAGAACGTTTCAAATACATCACACGACCACTCATCCATTACCTATTATGTGAAAAAGCTGGCTTTTTATATTTTTTTCATGTGGTTTCTTTTTCAAATTCATATTTACGTTGGTTGAAATCTTGTGACATACAGTACAGACAGCTTGTACTGCAGTGTTTTCTCTCTAAAGGTATTGCATATAAGCCTTTGATATAATACAAAGGTTCTTGGTCTGCGGTATATATACGAAAAACATCCATTTAAGGACATCTGAAAAGGTGCACACACACAAAAGGCCAATCATAACCACAAACTGAACAGACCTACAATGCTGTACTGTATATTATATAGCCTTAATTCAACAGCTTGTAAATCACATGACTACAATGGAGTAAATGCTAGCTTTTTGGGTAAGGGATTGGCAGGGTCACTCATTTTTGAGTTCATGAAAAAAGCAAAATTTCAAAGTGGCTTGTTTGGTACATATTTTTCCATGAAGATCTCAGTCTCGGCCCCCCATTGCTAGCAGATGACCTAACCAACCTAACAAAAATCGCACCATCCCCCACACCTGGCCCTACCCCCATGATCACAGGTTAGCATACTGTGAACAACGAGCTCCCATAACGCTCCCTTAAAGGTCCCATGACATGGTGTTCTTTGGATGCTTTTATATAGACCTTGGGGTGTTGCCTTGAAGAACTGCCACTTTGCTCGTTTGAAAACCATGATGTCTCTCTCTCATGGTTGGGCCACACAAACACGCACGCACGCACGCACTCCATCTAGAAGGGATAGTGAGATTTATAAGAATTCTGTGTGTGTACGTGTGTGTGTCACAGGTATGTCTTGTCTATTTTTGGTAAAGAGATTGATGACAGGATGAGTATGATAGGGTATTACAGTAAGAAGATCGTGGGACACAGCTTGCTGAGAACAAAGAACATGAACAAACAAACAAACAAACAAATACACATTCCTTGAGCAGCCAAAGCAGAGAAAGGGGAGGTAACCTTGCCACTTTTGACCTCATTAAGGGCCAGATAAGGGGCCCATCTGAGCTTTCATTTTCTCAAAGGCATAGCAGGATACCCAGGACTCGGTTTTCACCTATCACCATTTCTAGCCACTGGGGTACCATAGGCAGGCTGGGGGAACTCATATTAATGTTAAAAAACTCACAAAGTGGATTTTTCCTGCCATGGGACCTTTAAGCTCTTCTGAATGCGAACAGATTTACAAAATGGATCACAACAAGCTGAAGACGAAAATACGGACCGCTAGCTGGAAGCACAAAAACCTTAAAGTTTCACTCCAGACCCTGTTGGGTGAGAAAACATTAAAGAAAGTAGAGTTTTTTTATTGACACTCCAAAATTACGAGGAGTCCAACAAGTGTTGGAGGAGTTGCTGGCATCCTGTGAAGACAAGCCATGTGGTGACTTGGATATGGATTTTGCCTTTGAACTGTTTGAGTAATATTTCAAGAGATGAACAATTGAAAGAGAATGATTCCAGGACTGCATTCTGTATCCAAATTATGTGAGTAAATCTACTGAAATAGCCACCATCTTGGTGGAGTGTGATGTGTAAGATGAGATAGCAGAGGTTAAGTCATGTATGTCATGATTGTAAAAAAACAGTGGCTCTCAATACATATTTGCCAAGAGCAAACCAGTACAGAAGGCATCAATACATTTTTTGGGAGGGAGGGTTATGCCTCTTTTCCAAATTTCCATTCCATTTCCATTTGGAGGGTCATAGAAAAATGTCTTGCTGGCGAAGGGAGGGTAAAGTCTATTTTGACTAAAGATCCGAAAACTCCTCCGGTAGCCCCTGAAATGAAAAACGAACAGTCCCTTAGCAGGATTGACTATGTGGAACAAAACCCTACAGGTCAAACCTGATACTGAACACTCCCAGGCTCTCATTGTGTTTAGTATCATTGCACTGTATTCACACTTGGGACTCGGGAGTGAGGACTTTGGACTTGTAAAAGAATTTATCCTCAGTGGGATGAACAGTGTCCTGATGCAAACCGGATGAAAGGATGTTGTCAATAAAAATGTACAACAGTATGAACGTTAGACAAGTTTTATGACAAGAACATTTTTTCATGTGCAGTTAGAATAATTCAATGTTTAAACAACATCTTATCTACACACACACACACCCACACACACACACAGTGTTCCATGTATCTGCGTCACCGTGGTGGAAGAGAGTGGATATATGAAGAAAGACAGACACTACATGTTTGGTTCTGTTCAGTATCTTCACATCTTGCCTTAAGACAGTCAGGCTCTAAAGCGCTGAAACTCCAAGACGATGTGACGAAGTAATCTCTAAAACTCATAAAATAGCGAGGCATCATGGATTCTGGCTGAACCGGCTTTAATAGTCCATTATTTGCAAAGGGGCCTCATGACATCATGTGTTGGCAGTGGCGGAAAGAAACAAAGAAAACTGACTCAAGAACTGTAGAAAGTACAGTTTTAAGGTACTTTTTTTCTTTAGATTACTTTTTTCTTTATATGTCCATTATATAAAACAAAATAAAAAGAAATATACAACATAATAAATAGCACAAGGGGGACAAAAAACAAACCTGGAGGGCTTGTAAACATTGAAATTAAAGACAGCTGTACATACTTGCCACAAAATTTGCAAATGAACATGAAATTTTAAATCAAACTTTCTACTTCTACTTCACTACATCTTATTGGGAAATATTGTAATTTTTACTCCACTCCATTTATTTCCTTACTTTAGTTACTAGTAACCTGACAAATTCAGATGAACTATAGTAAATATAATAAATTAGAATCTATTATTATATGTTAACATAAGTCAGTAGTTTAAGATAAGTCGTAAGTCAGTCAAGACAAGTTACCCAATAGTATCTTAAGTAATTAAACTAGTCCCTCTAGTCTATATTAAAGTGAAGAAAACATTATCCCTATAATACTTATAATCCTACAATATAATACATATTATTCTGAAATGGGCCATTCTGCATGAGTACTTTTGTTTGTGTTACTAGAAGTATAAGCTGATGCTATTACTTTTGTACTTTTACTTACGGTGGGGTTTAAAAGTTTGGGCACCCCAGGTAAAAAAAAAATGTATTAATGTGAATAAAAGAAGCTAAGAAAATATGTAAACATCTCCAAAAGGCATCAAATGACAGATTAGACGTATACGTTCGTATTATATTTCGTATTATATTTCACAAAAAGATAGATTTTGTTTACATCATTTACACTTTCAAAATAACAGAAAACAAAAAAATTGGCGTCTGCAAAAGTTTGGGCACCCTGCAGCATCACTTTTGGCACTTTTTGCTCTTTAAGGTCCAGTCACAGATTTTCAATTATGTTGAGGTCAGGAGATTGTGAAGGCCATGGCAAAACCATCAGTTTAATGTTTTATCTAATCCACTGTGGATTTTGAGGTGTGTTTAGGATCATTATCCATTTGTAGAAGCCATCCTCTCTTTAACTTCAGCTTTTTCACAGATGGCATCAAGTAAGCGTCCAAAATTTGCTGAAATTTTCTTGAATCCATTTTTCCTTCTACTTTTGAAATGTTCCTTTTGCCACTGGCTGAAATACAACCCCAAAGCATGATTGATCTCCCCATGCTTAACAGTTAGACAGAGTTTCTTTTCATTGAATTCTGTGCCCTTTCTTCTCCAAACGTAACTTTGCTCATTGCATCCAAAAAGTTCTACTTTAACCTCATCGGTCCACAGAACTTGTTTCCACATTGCATTAGGCTAGTCTATATGTTCATTTGCAAACTTCCAACGATTTCCATTGATGACTCTCCCATAAAGACCGTATCTGTTCAAGTATCTCTTGATAGTGGAATGGTGTACCCCAACTCTAGTGTCTGCCATGTCTTTCTGGATGGATTATCCAGTCAAACGTGGGTTTGGACTTGCTTTTCTCCAAATTCTACAAGCTGTTCTGTCTGATATTTTTCTTGATCTTCCAGATTTTGCTTTAACTTCCACTGTTCCTGATGACTGCCATTTCTTAATTGCATTCCAAACGGAGGATATTGGCACCTGAAAACACTTTGCTATCTTTTTCTAACCTTCTCCTGCTCTGTGAGCGTCAACTATTTTCAGTTTCAGTTTTCTAGACAACTGCTTAGAAGAAGCCATGGTGCTGATTGTTGGGGTAAGGTCAGATGAGTCTGGGCATTTAAAACCTTAAGATTGACATCACCTGGTATTTCCAGACAACGATTGAGAACAATCCATGACACTGTCAGGTCTCAGCTTTCCAAAGGGGGCGGTGAATGCTAGAAACTCTGCAGGGTGCCCAATCTTTTGTAGATGCCATTTTTTTGTTTTTTGTCATTTTGAAAATGTAAACGATGAAAATAAAATCTAACATTTTGTGACATATTATACAAATGTGTGATCTGTCATTTGATGCATTTTGGAGATTTTTCCAACTTTTCTTGGCTATTTTATGCAAATTAATACAAATGTTTAGCTGGGGTGCCCAAACTTTCGAACCCCACTGTAAGTAACAGTTTGAATGCATGACATTTGCATGTACAGTAACGGAGTAACTGAATGTTTACCAGTCTTACCCTGCCTTCGTAATTTAAAGGATGTCAGTCACTTTGTGTTGCTTCTTTGAATAACAATCATGTAGGTCAACAGTGTGATAATGATCCAATATTCATGCTCATCCATGTTCTCTCATAATTTTGTTAGTATAAAGTTCCTGAGAATTATTTTTTTTAATTAAACCAAGCGTTAATGTTTAGCGGCCTTGTCAAGTGGCAAGGAAAATCTTGCACAAAGGTAAACTTTAACTAAAATTGGGTTGTGATTTGACCACATACTAAATGAAAAACTTAAAAAGAATTACAATGAGGCTGAATTATTAAGAAGACACAATAACATTTTTCAAGAATTATATCAGTTGTAACATTAAAGTGCATATAAAGTTTTTTCTCTGCTTATTTAAATATTTGTCTAACACCAGAAACATTTGAATGCAAAAACTCTTTTTTTTTAAATTTACACAACAATATGACATACAGTATATATTTCTATCTACATGCTCTAACCAAATACCAAACCGGTATCATACTATACTGGCGACCGGATTTACTAATCCTATCTCTCCTATTTAGTGCACTTACTACAAGTGGTGATAAAGGTACAGTAGAAAGTGTTCTCGGCTAGTGACTTTGAAATCACTCACAACATACTCCAGTTATTCACAATGTTTCATATGATCAGGTCAAAAAATGGTCACTGATCAAATAAAACAGTGGGAATTACTGATGTATGTTATGAGTTGGAGGCATTCCACTGTCTGGTTGCTTTAAAAGAAAAGACAGATTGTCTAAAAGTTGAAAGGCATAAAGGTATGTTGCAGTCCTAGAGAGAATTTATTCTGGCAGGTCTATAGAATTAGCAGGGCGAAAGCAAAGGAAACAGGCAGGGCCCAGGCCGTGGAAGATCTTGTACACTTGAGTCAAGTTTGAAAAGAGTCTAACATTTTCTAAACTCAGTAAATTATGTTTTTCTAGGAACTTGTTATGGTGGTACTGAAATGGCTTTTTAGGATTTTTATAGATAGCTTATATAGTGATTCTAGGGTCTAATGGCAGAGTCACTGGCGTGTCCCCAACTGGTGATACAGTATGAGATTTGTGAAAATATTAAAGCATGCATAGATATTTTGGCTACATTCATAGTGTGGAACACTCTAATCTGTCCTAAGTTGGCCACGTTATATTTCATAGTTTTAGTCATTTTCTTGATGTCCAGTAAGTGACACCAAGCCTTTTAAATTCAAAAAATTGTACATGGTCCCTAATAAATTAAATTAAAAAAAAAATTATGTTATAAAATTAAGTTTCCTCTAACACAGAGATATTCAACAAGGGCTCCAAGACCCCTAGGGGATCCTCAGAGTTAGGGCAGGGGGGGGCTGGCAAATTATGCTAAAAAAATAATATTTGGGAATTTTGTTTTGTCAAAAATGTAAATGTCTGAAAAGATCCATTAAATTAATGCTAACATTTTTATAGAAAAGATAAATTGGCCAAAATAGGTGACAAAAAAACATGTAATTTACACATTGGAGATAAGCTTAGGCTACTATAGGTAAGGTGGCTATTAGGGGTGATCCGAGTACCCGGTTGAAACGAGTATCCGGTACGGATAAAGCACTTTTGCCGAGTACAAGTATTATACAAGTAATATGAGTCAATATCCGTG